>NC_136620.1:16904445-17235316 GCF_933228915.1 Telmatherina bonti | reverse complement strand
AGTCGAGTCTCTGTAACAGCATGAGACCACAGTGGTGGGTACGAGAGACCCGCTCGGCCTTCATGAGAGACCGCTGGCCGCACTGCTGTGGCTCGGACCGGGACGGACCGACAGAAGGAGCCGCGGCGGAGATGGCGGCCAACCTGAGTGCGGGGGCAGAGGCGGCGGAGGAGGCGGTGGGGTCGGGACATAACCTGCCGGCGCTGGTGTTCGGTGTGCTACTGATAGTGGTCATTATCTGCGGGAACCTGTTGGTGTGTTTGAGCGTGTTTACTGAGAAGGCGCTGAAGACCACCACGAACTACTTCATCGTGAGCCTGGCGGTGGCGGACCTGATGCTCGCGGTCCTCGTGCTGCCGCTCTTCGTTTATTCAGAGTGAGATCCGCCGAACACACTGTTTTGGTTTTCATATATATATATTATATATATATATATCTATATATATATATATATATATATATATATATATATATATGAAATGGCTGCACAGTATCAGTCAAATGATTAGACACACTTCCCATTAAAACCAATGGGAAAGTGTGCCCAAACTTTTGACTGGTAGTGTATAACCTAGGCCTATTTAGCCTAATAGCCATATGTTTAAAACACGCACACACGCACGCACACACACACACACACACACACACACACACACACACACACACACACACATACACACACACATACACACACACACACACACACACACACACAAACACAACCTACATACACGGATGAGGTTCTGTTTCAGGGGCCCCCAGATCTGTTGTACCTTACACTTTTCATGTCTCTACTTTCCTTATTTTTCTTTTTGTCCTTATGCATCTTTTGTAAAACAAAGAAAAAACTCAAAAGATATAAATATGGCTTTTCAGTATAAGCAGCAGCATGTCCTCTGGCGAACCTGCTGTCTCATTGACCATACAGCATCGCTCCTGCTTGTGATCACAGCATTTCTGTTTGTGTAAAAGCTTTTTTAACCTTTAAAATCATAAGAGCAAGTAAGTGAGGCAGAATGATTGTCTGCGTGTCATTAAGGCTTTAAAGTGATTAAGTTCCTTTTGCCAGGACATCTAAATCTGGTCAGCATTTCACTCATATCTAACAGGTGAAAGGAACATGGCTGATTTGGTTCATGTAGTACAGGGAGTATGTCCTTGGCAGTGGACATATATGGTGATGACAGAACATGTGAAAGTGTGTGAAATTACGTGTTGACTGATTTGGACTTCCTTTTTCATGTGGATTTTTTTTTTCTTTTCATGTGCTTTTAATTTAATGCTTATTTCTCGTTTTGCCACAGCATTGTGTCTCTAACTTAACCAACAATACTATTTAATTCAAAGCATCTGACTTCCTGTTAATTTTCTTCTTTATGTCCAGGAAGTTTTTTTTGTACACTACACGTCAAAAGTTTGGACACACATTCCCATTAAATCCAATGACGTGCCCAAAGTGTGCCCAAACTTTTTGCTGGTAGTGTGTGACATATTCAAACAATGTAGTGAATTTCACGTAAACTTGTTTAATGTCAACAGAATATTTCTTTAGATTTTTGTCTTAATCTTTAAGCGAATGTTGGTGCTAAAATCTTTACATATTGATGAAACATCAAACTTTGAGGGGCCGCCCCATCCATGCCCACTGGTGAAAACTCAATTGTAATATAGCTTGTAGTCTTGTCAAGAATGTTTGCTGCAGTTTTTTAAACCAAATATCCCTGGGATGGGTTTGTTTAAAATGCAGTGTTTACAAATGGCAGAAGTGGCCACTTTGACCATGAATGGCTAACCTCCCGTTTGGTTCAGGCTTTTGCTTCGAGAATTTCTTTTTTTTTTTTTTTTGTCTAGATAATCTACTTGTGTTGAAAATTTGTTAAGTTTATTTGAGATTTAGTTTTGAGGCTACTACACTAGGTGGCGCTATAAACACAGTTTACTGCAACCTTGCAGAAGACCCTGAAATTATTCACATTCCCGTATGCGAATGAGTATACATTAATTTTATTGAGTTTTGGGCCAGTTTGATCCCCTAAAATGTAATTCTTTCAGTGGACGAATATGGAGAAAGAGGAGGAGGGAAAAAATAAACACTGCAGCAGGCTCGCTGCCTCTGTTGGTGAGGTCTAAAACACAAAACCTTTATAAATTCAGTTTTAATTAATTCCACTGTGGAAAATAACCAAAATCTGCTCATATTAAGCTAATATTTACCAATTTAGCTAATTACCAGTACATAATTGATTAAAAAGCAGATCTAACCCCATTAATAACAGCTTACTAGACATTTTCTTCCCCCTTCACCTAATTAATATTAATTTCACATACCTTGCAAATCTATTAATGGTTAATTGTCAGTGTAAAAAGGATTTTAGTTTGATGTTATCTCTGTTCACCAAACACCACCTGCGACATCACCTCAGTCTTTTCATTAATGGCTGAGGAATGGACTAGAATGAACGAGCACGTGTTGGTTTATCTGTCTGGGTTGAGGGTCATCTGCGATTGCAGGGTACGCCATTTAGCCTGATGTGTTAGCGAAAGTAGTTTTAAGCTCAAACTTTTAGGTTTCCGTTGTGATCCTACATTCATCTGGTTTTGCTGCTGCAGACAAGCAAAATGCAAACAGGAGGCATCAAAGATTTGTTGCTAAGGTTTTCCTTTTCGTCTTGGAAAGCAAACATAAGAATTCAAGTTAAAAAGAGGTAAGAGAGGAGCTGCATTAAAAGAGTCATGAGTTGTGCAGAAACAGACCATAGTTTATGTTTTTTGCAGCCTTTTCACATTACACCCCTTGTAGATATAATGGAACTGGCTGCACTGATAAAAGTGCTGGCAGGCTGAAACTATGCAATGGTTCCACATTGAGATAAGACTTAAGTGTAAAGCACGGTCACTGATTTTACCCAAAACACACAGGAGATGAAACTGATTTCTTGACTCAGCTCACAGTGCAATTCAGCTGTGAGTGATGTCTTTTACACCAACTTAGTCTGGTCACAACTGGCCAGCAGCCCTACAATCAGCAAATGAGAATACCAATTCTCTTTAAAAAAAAAACAAAAAAAAAACAACAACCATAAATTAACAAGAGTTTACACACAGAAAAAGAAAAATAATAATAATTGAGAGCACATGTCAACAATAGGTCAACCCCTGAATACCTGTTGTCACAAATGTGTAACAAAACACTTTTGGCCTTTAATTTATAGCTTTATATGTAATTTATTAATTGTTCACTGTTTCTATGTGTTTTTTTGTGTTATCTATATATAATTCATTTTAGCTTATTTATTAATAACCTAAATATTTATTTGTATTTGATCCTTATTTTCTCCTCTTTTGTTTTTCTATCATTTTAAATCAATTCTGGTGATAAGAGGTTAATTTTTTAAAATTTCTTTGTTTATATCATCCAGCAATGATTTTAAACTGTCCCCATAACAAAATATATTTGTGTCATCCACCAAATATGAACTTAATAATATATGCATGGTTTTTCTGATAGAGTTTTGGCCACAATATTATTCTCTGGGGGGAACTGTGAACAAAATCCAAACAAGACCGCCTAAACATACTTGACCGTATTTCTACTTAGTCTTAAAACAAGCATTTTTGTACTTATTTATACTCAAATCAACAAGTTTATTTTCAGAATTATATGAGTTAGTTTGCTTGTTAAAAGAAAAAAAACTTGGAAAAAAATCCATGTTTATTTAAAGTGTTTTACAAATGTATAATGAATAGATATTTGATTGATATTGTTATTGGATTCTTGATCACTGAATGCATGTAAATAGATGGAGGTTCTACTTTTGAGGGTTTATTAATCTGCATCAGTTCCAGCTCAATTTTCTCCTCAGTCCTTAGTTGTTGGTGTGATAGACAATGTACTGAGCTGCAGATTTTTCCAAAAACAAATAAGTCACAATCATGAACTATAAAACATAGAAACACAGTGAAGTGAATCACTTTTGCATCTTCATGAAGTAGATGAAATTTGGAGATGAAGGGAACAGTTATGACTTCACCAAGAAGTTGTCTTTACCTAAATTCTAAATATTTCTAAGCTAGACCAAAACAAAGGTCTGCATTTAAGTGAAAAATAGGGTCAGATCTTTGTACGTTTATTTACATTCGCTGAAAACACAGAAGAAGCTACCAGAAGAATGGCATGCTTTGTATCTAAAAGGTTCTTCATGGTTGTGTTTTTGTAGAAAAGAACTGTAAAAACAAACACAGGGTATACGTTCAAAATGGCCAGTATGCTTGTATACATTTCCTGTGAAGTGATGCAGCATCTTGGGGGGGATAAAAAGTTGTGAGGTGGGTTCTTCAGCCTGGAACGCTGCTAGAGAAAGACAGCTCCAGAAATGGAGATGAGTAATACTACAAACTACAAGTTTTGAGGTTGGAAAGTTGCTTAATGCTACTTGAAGTAGTCTTATTTATAGTCAGCTGTTATTCAGAAACTTGGTACACCTCAGCATGGTAGTCTAGAAAATAGAAGAAATATCAGACTGGAAATGATCTTTCTGATAGGTACTGTCCTAAAGAAATAAAATCAAATCTAGCAAGGACCTTCAGGGCTTTCAGTTGATCATCTTGTGTTGGCTGAAGAATCCTCAGAAACAGTTTTCATGTAATAGTGGCTGTGTAGAAGCCATCTTAAGATGGAAAACAGGGAGAGAAGGCTGACGTATGCCACGTGGCACAGGAACTGGACTGAAATTCAGAGGCAACAGGTTGGATGAAGGGATAACTCTTCCCCCAGAGTCTAGTCCTTAACATTATGTAAGCAGTGTGGACAGAGAAGAGAACAAATGGCTAAATTAATCCAAAGATGAGCTTTGGAGAGTCTGCAAGAAGCCTGTATATTATTCCTGAAGACAACTTGACTGAATTCCTGAAGATTAAATCCGAAGCCTTTTTTTTAACTCTTTAAATATTTTACCAAGAAGACAGAAATGGAAATATTTTTCTTTGCCTTTTCTTTTCATTTCCTTTCTTTTTAACGATCGGTTAAGATAAGGGTTAATAATAAAGTAACAACAAATAAATTGCCAAAGACAAAACACTTAACATTTGGCATCACAAACCAAACCAAGTCGCAGACTTGGCTCTTTCTACAAATTCTAATAAGATTCAATAGAGTCACTCCAAACTTTCCTCTACCAAATGATAAAGCAGACATATAAAGGGTTAAGAAGATTCAGGCTGCATTGAGGAATGAAGTTTCCATATGTGTTTACTCATGTTATTCTACATCATTACACCTGTTTCTTATTTTTTGGCGGTATGCAAAGATGAAATGGCTGACTTGCACACTACTGTTTATAACATTCTTTAATTTTACTGTTGTCGGTGACGAGCTTAAATATATGCAGTATATTTGTATATATCTATTCAGAAAAACACGTCTTTATCAGTTTGCATTAACCAATTTTATTTCTTTCATGATTTGCTTTTCAGTTTTCTTTTTGTTTACTTGTCTTTTTATTGAGATCATAGTCTTCTTTGCCTCTTTTCTACATCCGGAATCAGTGTGATGCCTTTTTAATAGTTAACTTCAGCGTCCCGTCCCATGGAGTCCTGCCCCTGACACAACGCTTCTCTGACCAGACTCAGAGGGACCTCATGTGATGAGAGCTGCATGACAGCCTGAAACAGACAATTATCTCCTACACATAGCAGACTGATTGCTGCTTTCTACTCTTTAAATGGGACTTTTCTTTTGTTGTTGTTTCTTAAAGCAGGATGCAGATCATGGTCAAACTGCTCTCATTGTCCTGAATAATTCTGACTGTCTTTGTCTGGTGGAACAACCAAGCTCAGTTTATGGGTTGCATTCCTCTTGAGGTCACTTTAATCCAGGGTCCAGAGTTCAAGTGAGGGGCCTCGCTCCCACAATAGACTCTAGCAAAACAATGAAACAACAACAATGAGTCCCTAATTTAGCTCCCAGTTAACCTTGCCTCTTCTTTTTATCTGCCAGTTCATACACTCCCCATGTTTCCCTGTTGTTTCCTCTTCACTTTTCATCTACATGTCATCTTTATGTGTTTTATCAAGACATTTTTGACAATCCAATTAATAAATAATCAAAGCAAGCGAAGGATATTTCAAGCATCTGTGTGACAAATCTGCAAGCAGCTGTCAAATGTATGCTTTAGAGCTTTGGAGAAGTATGAAGGGGCAGAATTTGGAATAAAACTTGGAAAAACTGATTTTGTTAAAACTTTCTTTGCCTTTTCTCTCTTTTTCCCCTTTAATGATTTATTTTTCTCCAGATTTCTTTTCAGAATGAATAAAATACAGTCTCTGTACTTTAACTGAGCTTGGAGTTTGGATGCAGACGTTTCAACATCACCCACTATTTTATGTTGATGTTTTGGTACTTCTGGCTCATACCGAGTCTGTACAGTTTGCACAAGAATCAAAATTATGATCAGTTATGTGTATTTCAGTTCCAGGATGGTGTGTGGACCCTCAGCACCACTATCTGCGATGGCCTGATGACCATGGATGTGATGTTGTGCACTGCCTCCATCTTCAACCTCTGTGCCATCAGTGTGGACAGGTAGGTGTTCAAACACACAGCAGTCAAAGATACAGGAAAGGAAAACAATAAATAACCAATACTTCAGCAACAAATCTATGGATTTGTTCTTGTTTTTCCTGATAGAAATGGGACATAAAAATCACTCAGGACAGGGATAGCAAAGTCTGGCCCTTGAGGGCCACTGTCCTGCAGGTTTTTGGTGTTTCGATGCCTCAATAGCTGATTCACATGAATAGGTCGGTCTGCAGATGTTCACAATAAGCTGCTGGATCCACTGTCAAGTAGGAAACTATCTGAAACATACAGGAAAGTGGCTTGGGAGGACTGGAGTTTGATGTTCCTGCTGTACTGTGTGGTATCTGTGAACTTTGATACTTTGTACAATGTAACATCTCACCTCCCTCCGCTGATTAGGCCTAACATAAGGTTCTGTGGTTATATTAGCAATGTCGTAGCGAGAGATATTTAATAGTCCACACAGTTGCTCCTTGTGAAAAACTTGTGATTTTAATGGTAAAACCCAACATCGCAGTATGATGTAATATTTCTTTTGTAAATGATGATGGTGTAAACTGGATAATGTACTCAAAGGTATCCATTTTCAGAAATAAATGTACGGCGCATCAGATGGTTCACGCCTCTACGTTGTCTATTACACTTCCTCGTCTGGCATTAAGACTTTCTAACATAAGATGACACCATGAAATTAGAGCTGGCCAGAAGAAAAGAAAAAAGTGAAAAAAAAAAAAAAGTTTAAAAAAAAAAACACTGGCTAGCTGTTACCACTAGCGACCATTCATTCATTCATTCATTATCCGAACCGCTTAATCCAATGAAGGGTCGCAGGGAAGCTGGAGCCTATCCCAGCAGTGTTTGGGCGAAAGGCAGGGTACACCCTGGACAGCTCGCCAGTCCATCGCAGGGCCACACTAGCGATCATGTGATCTTTAATTAACATACCTGACTTTTCTTTTTATCTTCATTTCAAAGCTCAGTGTTATGATGGAGTGGAGATGTGGACCCAAACGCAGAGATGAGTGAAGCAGGGGTGTAGGTTCCAGAAGGTTTATTTAAATCCAAACAAGGAGCTCAGAGAACTAACTACCAGGTACAAATGTAGGGCAACAAAGGGCAACAAAATGATCCAACAAACACAACTGAAACAGAGGGGTATAAATACACTGGAACAAAACGAGACACAGGTGAAACAAATGAACCCAGGTGAAACCAATGAACAGAAAATCAATGAAGCTAAACAAGAACCAAGAGAACTAAACAGGAAAAACTACAAAATAAAACAGGAAACTAGAAACTAAGGCACTGAATGAAACCACCACATCATAACAGAAACCACCACATCATAACACTCAGTCACCTTAACTGAGTCAGCACTTCGGGCACGAATCCGCTGCTCATGCCTGAAGTGCCCGATGCTTTCTGCAGTGATGCTGCTATATTGAACTTAGATCGGTTCTACAGTGGAACCACAAAGATAATGATAGCAGTGACCAAATAATAGAGCCTTGGGAAACTCTGCAGGTTATTTTGGTTTGCTAAGATTTATAGTTACCTATGGAACCAAAGTAGTCTTTGTCTACCAATTGTTTAGCCAGTCTATTAAGACGTTATTCTCAACTGTGCCAAATGCAGCGCTGAGATCCAGTAGTTTTAGCACTAAGATGTTGCTTCTATCTGTGCTCAAGCAAATGTCATTTAAGACCTAAACCAGAAAAGTCCTGGTGCTGTGTGTGGATGAAAACTTGACTGATAGACATGCACAGTTATTTATGTATGTATGTGTATGTATGTATGTATATATGCAGATGTGTACATGAGTATGTATGTGTACATGTCTATATTTATTATTTTTTGTATTTACTTATTTCTTTTCCATAAAAAAGAAGAAAAAAAGAAAACTGACTATTTAAGGGATTATTTTAACAACTGCAAGGAATAAAATATTATAATTGTAAAGGGGGGCAGGAATATATAAGCATTGCTTCATCCTTCTCCTTTTCGGACTCTATAATAATTGGTACTTTTTTAACCTGTTGATTAAATTGTGTTAGTTTGTCTGAAATAAATAAATATCTAATAAATATCTAATATAACGGTTGAAAGACGGCTTGTTTTGTAATCTAACCAAGAAAGGCGTGGTTTGATATCAGCCTGCAGCTACTCATAAGTGGCACGTCAAAAGTGTTTCTTTTACAAGGAGTGGCTTGATGAAGGCTGTTTTAGTTCCTGAGGGAAGACACCTGAAAGCAGAGATATGTTTACCGTCTGTAAAATATCTGAGGTCATGCACCTTGAAACATTCTTGAAAACCCTGTTGGCATGGTGCTGAGACAGAAAGTGCTGGTTTTCAGATGACAAATGATTTCATCGTGGTTTATAGGACTGAATGGAGAAAGGGTTGTCATGGTATTTATGTCTTCTCTGAATGGACAAAGTGCTGACATGTCCTGTCTCTGGCAAGGAAGCAAACTCCTTATAGTCCTGGTTGGATTAAAGTTCCGGGGATCCTGACACAGGAGGATTAGTTAGTCTGTCAACTGTCGCGAACAAGTCTCAAACATTCAATGCTGTTCTTAGCAATAATGTCAGAAATCGTCTTACACTTCTCATTCCCAGATTATAAATCCTCACTCTCTTTATAGATCTCATAGCGAACCATCAACTTTCACCTGAATTCAGCTTTTCAGCATTCAGAGTTTTTCCAGCTCTTAATACTGTGGCATTTTTCCATGGAGCTCTCTTTTTGAGAGTGATTACTTTTACCTTGATGGGAGCAGCGACATCAATAATGCTTCTAATTTTACCATTAAAAGGGGGGTCCTCTATGTTGGACAAACTTTTTATTGGTTTTTCTCCAATTTCCTTTGACAACCTTTATTTGGGCATTCTTGTTGATAATTACAGCGCTCTCTGTCTTGGTGGTCCTTCTGTACTGGTGGTTATCTGAATGAATGTTGAAATCACCAACAACAGTCAAGGTCATCACAGATTTTTCAACAGTCACAAAGGTTGCACTGTATTTAGGTGTCCTGTGTATGTCCAGAAACAACAAGAGAAGAAATTAATCTGAAGAGCCACTTATCTTAATGAAGTAAAACTTTCATAAGGCATTTGCTTGTATTGGAGGAAGACATAAACAAAACAGCCTGTCCTCCACCTTTCTCGTGTTATCTTGCTTCACTTAGAGCTTAAGTTTGGAGAGGTTGCATCAAACTGATAAGCTAGTGTTTGCACTTGAAAACTAGCCAATCAACAAGAAAGTTTCATTTTAAATTGATGCATTTGTTTTTTTTTCTCCATCTCATTACTCTAGTACCTCAAGAGTTATTTAAAAGTAAGTTTTAAATCTAAGTATGCGGTCACATTTTGGAGCCAGTATCTTCATAGCTGGGATAACTGGGTGTAAAACTCAAATATACAGTGGGCAATAATTTAAAATTGGACAAACTCGCAAGCCAATATTGATATTTATTGAAAAAATCTTCCAGATATGACAGTGGACCTCATAGATTGTGGCAAAAATCACATGTTGATTGAGCTACTGTGTTTCTACAAACACTCTCTTATTGAAGGGTTGGGCTTATTTGTCAATTTTTGCAGCAGTATCTTGAAGTTGCAATAGCTACTGTCTATAGAGGAGAAGGTCGTGTCCTGATTGATGCACCAACCCACCACCGGAACGTTCTAAGGTTTGCAATATTGGCATTATATGTCCTATATAACACTTGTGGACCAGCTCTGGTAGCCATTTGGTATCGCCTTGTGGGCAAAATACAAGTTCATCTCAGAACATTAGCATGTTATGAAGAAGTTCAATATTTTTGTCACTCATTTCAGAATGTGAAACCTATATATTTTATAGATTCATTACACATAGAGTGAAATTGAAATTTTGATGATTGTGGCTTATAGATAATGAAAACCCAAAATGCAGTGTCTCAGAAAATTAGATTATTGTGAAAAACTTAAATCTTAGAAAGTCATGGTGTCACACCCTAATCAACTAATTAACTCAAAATACCTGCAAAGGTATCCTGAGGCTTTAAATAGTCGCTCAGTCTGGGTCAGATCAGCTACACAATCATGGCGAAGACGTCTGACTTGACAGATGTCCAGAAGACGATCATTGACCCTTCACAAGGAGGGAAAGCCATAAAAGGTCATTTCTAAAGTAGCTGGTTGTTCACAGAGTGCTCTATCCAAGCATATTAATGGAAAGTTGAGTGGAAGGAAAAGGTGCACCAGCAAAAGGCAGAACCGCAGCCTTAAGAGGATTGTCAAGCAACATCCGTTCAAGAAGTTAGGGAGCTTCACAAGGAGTGGACTGAAGTTGGACTCAGCGCATTAAAAGCCACTACGCATAGACGGATCCTAGACATGGGCTACAAATTTCACATTCCTTGTGTCAAGCCACTCCTGAACCAGAGACGATGACAGAAGTGTCTCATCTGGGCTAAGGAGAAAAAGGACTGGACTGTTTCTCAGATGAAAGAAAATTTTGCATTTCGTTTGGAAATCAAGGTCCCAGAGTCTGGAGGAAGAATGGAGAGCCACAGAATCTATAATGCTTGAAGTCCAGTGTGAAGTTTCAACAGTCAGTGATGATTTGGGGGGCCATGTCACAGTCGACTCAACCATCTACCAGGAAATTTTAAAGCACTTCATGCTTCCTTCTGCTGACAAGCTTTATGGAGATGCAGATTTTTTTTTTCCAGCAGGACTTGGCACCTGCCTACGCTGCCAAAGGTACCAAAAGCTGCTTTAATGACCATGCTGTCATTGTGCTTGATTAGCTGACAAACTCACCTGATCTGAACCCCAAAGAGAATCTGACGGGTATTGTCAAGAGGAAGATGAGAGACACCAGACCAACTATGTAGACGACCTGACGGCTGCTATCAAAGCAACCTGGCCTTCCATTATACCTGAACAGTGCCACATACTGATCAACCCATGCCACACTGCATTGATGCAGTAATTCATGCAAAAGGAGGCCCAACCAAGTATTGGGTGCATGGAAATGAACATACTTTTCAGAAGCCTGACATTTCTGTTTCAAATATCCTTTTTTCATTGATCTTATGTAATACTCTTATTTTCTGAGACACTGTGTTTTGGGTTTTTGTTATCCAAATCTGATTTCCGATTTTAATCGATTTTTTTTCACCTTACTGTAAAGAAAAAAATAGTAATAAATTACAAACGTCAAAAATGATTCTTTTTCAAAAATGCTTTTATTGCAGTCAGCCTAGGAGGTTTGAGTTTTGAATTTAAAGTGCAACTAAACAAGTTGTTAGACAAGATTGTAAAAAGAGATGGCAGGCGCTGCCACTGTAAACATTATAAGAAACATGTTTGCACTTTGTGCGTTTCTACTGTGAGATAGTTTTTAACTTTTAATCATACATTTAAGAATAGGCCTCACTTTACTTGTGTAACTTTATTCTAAAATAAAAAACTGAAATAAATAAATAAAAGTGCCTCCTCTTGGAAGAAAAATAGTTGTTCCTTTTAGAGTATTTTGACATTAAATAACCAAAACAATTTCCTGTATGGGCAATGAGGTAATAAATATGAATGCTTCTTTACACTTAACATGTGTTTTGAGAAAATTGATACAAAATACTATTTAAAAAAAAACCAAAAAAAACCTGAATGTTCATTAAAGCTATATTTCTAACATACACATATTATTACATCCTTGGTGTTTTTTTTTTGTTCAATTTATACATTTTTGGCAAAAAGACAAGCCTGTCAACTGCATCTGGCTTCAGACCCCTGTGGCATGTGACAATGGCCCCTCCCACACTGAAACCCTGCGTTTCCATGACACCTAGAACTAAATATCGCCATAAAAACCCACTAATAGAAACGCCTACATTTCAAGAAGGTTCAAATATTGCTCAAGTTTTTACGATCTCAAGAGGTGGTTTTTCCAACATTTTGATATCGAAATATATTGCAGAAGTGCAATGGAAACACAAAACAAAATCTGAAGCAAATTCTCAGCAGCAAGTAGAAAACCTTAAAATAACGCTACGTGCCCACTTTGCATTAACCGCAATTTTTGTAAAATCTCACGAGAGAAATGAGATTTTACGAAACTTGATGCTAATGTGCTAAACACTTTTCAAGTTCAAAAACACCCACAAATCACAATTGTTGTTTGTTGAAATGTACAAATATCATTTTTATTTTGCAACAAAATGTGATGAAAACGAAGAGGGGGCACTTGTTGTACGTTGCTAGCTGCCATGTTGTTGTGTTTATGTTTTTCTGTGGGAAACCAGCGGGAGTGCGCTGACGTCACTATAAGGTACGGAAGCCCAAAAGGTGATGGGGCAAAAAAAAATCCCAGTTTTCATAAAAATAAATCTTCATAAACAGAAAATTCGAATTAATCGATTAAATCGATTAATCGCCCAGCCCTAACACTGACTATGTTGGCTTAGCATGTTACCACACAAAGATTTTTTAGTTAGCAATTACAAAGTGATTAAAGTAAAACTGTGTTCCAAACATGAAATATCATTTGAGGGGACCACAAACATTTAAACCTAAATGTTATGGCAGTCCATTAAAAAAAAAAAAAAAAGAAATACAAAGTACAAAATTATTGTCTTGTAGCACTAAAGGAAAAGTCCATATGATTTATTCTGTAGGATACACATCTTTACCAGGTTTGATTATTTGTTCCACTGTTCAAGAGGAATGGAGTTTACCCAGATGCAGAACAAGAAGCCAAGTGGCATCTAAGGATTTAAAGACCATTAAAAATCCAAGAACTAAAACACGGAGTGACAGGAGAAATGATCGTACAAGACTTGATAATTAAGAGTCTAAATACACATTAAACTGATTACAAAAAGAGCAGCAGGTAAGACAGTCAGTCAAAGAAACCAGGTTTGATATCAGGGAGCTGGAAATCTAGTGAACAGAACACAAGGACATAAACTCAACAAAATAAAACAGGAAACAACAAAACAAAAACAAATGACTAAAACCAAGGCTGCAATACAAAAAACCCAGCAGAACATGGCAATTTTGCAGCTAGTGAGACATCACAGAATCATTTCAAGATTAAAGGTTTAGTGTTTATCGTTGAGCAAACTATGAATTTCAGTGTTATCTTGTGGTTAAAGGGGTGCTATTATGGTATTTGGAGTTTTCTGAGCTTTCTACAATGTTACAGTGTTGAATCCTCATCAGACATGTGAACGACACTGTTTTTTATCACCTAAACGCATGTTTGAGTTTGAGTTTGAGTTCCAGCACTCTCTCCGTTCAGTTTCCATGGCAACAAACAACGCATCGTTTTAGAGAGTTTTTTTCTACTTGGAAATCCTTGTGACGTCCCGGAGGATAAGGTTTGGTGATTGGTTACTTTCTACTGGTTAACAAGGGCATGTACAAATACATCAGGCGGGTGGAAAACGTGGGATAAAGTTATTTCCAACGATGGCTGGTGAGTTTACCAAAGAGAGACATCCTGCTGCATTCGTTGCTGTGGGTTGCTGTTTTCCACTTTGTTTTCAGGGTCTGATTCAGGTTCCAACATGTAGGGCTGTATGCTATGTGTTGACATTGTATTTTGTTTTTTTTATTGAGTTCATATGAGCATAATCCTTCTGTTTATGAGACGTTACAATGATGACGAAAGCAGGTATGGTGCGCGCTCCCGATCTAGTAAAGTGGCGGGAGGCGGGGCTTAATGCGGAAGAGTCTCAATCCACTCGTTTTGCCCACAGGCTGATCTCACAGCCTACGGAGAGGGTCGGTCTGAAGTAAATAAAGCGATTTGTGACAATAACTCGATCAATCCCAGCCCTTCTGGTCTCGAAATGCACATAATAGTTCCACTTTAACAACAGTCTAATATGACTTATGACATACAGTAGTTATGGAAGAATTTTGGTCTAAATACATCAAATCTTGGCCACTTAGAGGTTGTGGTCTTGGGATCATAAATGAATAAATTAACTTCACTGTAATTCATTCAGTAGTTGGGACATTTTAGTCCTAAACCACAATGCAAGAACAATAGCCATTCTGCGAGCCAAACAGTTCAGATTGTTAGAAATAAGTTATTGTAGCTGATTTCTTAAATAAGACATTCATACAGCCTGACTTTCTTCAGGAACTTCAAACTCTTGCAGAAATATTAAATCACATGTTGTGGAGTTGATTAAAAGTAGGAGATCAAAGTTCAGCCAAAACTCAGAGGCTGTTGCATGACCACTATTTTAATTGGTCTCCTGCAGGGTTAAGGAGCGTTCAGCTGTTAAGTAAATCTAGTACCTTGAGCGATTTTTCAGAGACACAGTGGACACAATCAGAGATCTGTCAAAGTATTATCAAGGTCAGGCAGCAAAGACAAAGTTGGCACACTGATTTGCAAATGTTGCAACAACCCTCTGTCTGCATCCTGTAAAAGCTCTAAAAGGAGAAGAATTCAGGGGACTGAACCATTTAAAGCCCTGAATGAAGAATGTGTCTGCTGTGATCGACTGCCAGCTTTGCTCTGTGCTCTTTACTTTGAGTCAATGAGATTACCCGGCGTCGTGGTTGATGTTGAAGAATGAAACTCTGAGCTGGAAACCTGTACTGCTCTTCAAATCAGACGTACCAGCTGAAGTAAATATGATTATATTAAAGACTGATGGGGAGCAGTGAGGCTAACTTGGACTGATGGTAATGGTCCGAAGCTTTTGGAAGCAGCCAGAAGCATTTAGAAGCCTCAGTGGATGACAGAAACTGAATAATTGAAGAGACTGGAAGGAAACAGAACTTGAAGGGCTGCTGAAGAGGGAATTCTTCTGGCTTGTCCGGCCTGTCCGACTTGTGACTTGCCATCACTTCTGCTTAAAATAATAATTTTGGAGGTCCAGTAGGTTTTATAGTGTGTTCATCCTTTAAATTTTCATCACCTGTACAGGCTTTTTTGTATTTACCAAATGCTGGAGCTCAAACTAACTAGCTTATTAGCTGTGTGCTAGCTAACTAGTTCTTCACAGTTTGCTGCATCGCTCTTTGAATGTGCTCAAATATAATCAGTCCTTTAGTGGATATACACAATTTTATTAAATGAGAAAGGCATACATATTAATAATAATCAAAATGTAATGTAAAAATGATACAATAGTCTGGAAGTGTCTGTGGCAAAAACATGCAAATGTGTGTTTTAAAGTGAAATTTAAGTCATGTGTTTTCAGTCAAAAACAATCAAGTGTTTGCACTATTTAAAGAACTGCAAAGTCTGGTCTTCACAAGGCATTTGTGGGAGTGCATGATGTCCAAGGCGTAACCTTAATCCAATAGAAATAATGCCAAAGGATCTGAGGCAAGAGGTTCATGCGAGGATACCCAAAAACAGCCACTATTTTGACTGCTGGGAAAAAAAGAATAATCTGTTTTCTCTGAGATGAACCATTGCTACAGACATCATTTTATAAAAGTACTAAACATGTTTGATCAAACATGTTTCCTTACAGTGTTTTTAGATTATATTTTTTCAAGACAATGCAGATTATTATCATTTCCTCAATGTTATTTTTTTCTAGCAAGGAACAAAGCAACTTACCAACCAGTTACCAACCACTTACACCATCCAATCACAACATATTAGTTTTTCCTTTTACTCTTCGCTTTATTTATTTCGCTCTTCAATCTGCAGTACTGATAGTATTTGATTTTTATTCATTACAGTCTCTTTTCAAACATTCGGCTTCTTGAGAAGAGTCAACTCACAGCTCTCAAATTGGTCTTTATTTATTATAACTGAGCTTTTATTTTAGACTAATTAAAAAAGGATAAAAGGTTTGTGTCATAATAAGAAATCCCATACACAGGATGTCCAAAAAACATGTTAACAAGCATGGCGAGAATCATACGCCTGTCATTTCTCTGTTATGATGGAGGTGTCAAGAGGCAAAATGGAACATGATGAGCCGGCTGCCTCTATGGATGGATTTAAGTAGAAAAAGAACATTGATGGAACAACCCATGGGCTTTGTACACACAGAGGATGAGGGTGAGAGGGTTCAACACCCTGCATGTTTTTTAAGAAAACTTTTCCTGCAGTTTTGCACAAACATGGCCGCTTTTATGGTCCATTGTGTGTCCGTGCACACATCTGCTGTCTCCTCCTCTCCCCCTCCCTCTCCTGTTGTTCTGTGATGGACAGTCAGTGATCAGCTGATCGTTTTCCTGGAAAATGATGGCACAAATAAGACCTTTTTATTGGGCAGGATTCTTTTAAATATTAAAACTAAAGTGATTTTCTAATGTACAAAAGCAAAGAAAAGCTTAGAAAACAGTCAATGTTATGTTTTTTATGAACATTTGTTTACTTCGGTGATCCTGCATTGTATTATCACTGTTGAACAAAATACTTACACGTAAAACATTCATTCATTCATTCATTTTCTAAACCGCTTAATCCAATTCAGGGTCGCTGGGAAGCTGGAGCCTATCCCAGCTGGCTTTTGGCGACAGGCAGGGTACACCCTGGACAGCTCGCCAGTCCATCGCAGGGCAACACGAAAACAATAAAAAAAAATTTTCTGGTTTTTTTTTTTTTTTGCGAGATCATCAGTTTTGTCAAAGTTTCTTCATCAAGTGTGTAACTTAAGCTGTCACATCTGGTGGCTTTATGGTAGCTATTATCAAAATATCATCCTGACTTACCAGTAGTTCAAATTTGTCCTCTGTGGAGGACCTTTGTAAACCTAAATATTTTCATCTCCCTGAATGCTACTGAACTAACACCTTTTGGTCTTTAAAGAGGACATTTAGTGCTTTCAAAGGGTACCTCATTATGTATGAGTTTAAGCAATGTCCTCCGTAGTGGACATTTGTAAGTACACATTTTTTTTCCTGGTAGTCAGGAGGATATATGTGGTTAGTGAGAAATGAATTCTGCAGTATGATGTAGAACCTGGTAGAGATAATGCAGAAAAAACATAGAAGTAGGATACATTACTTGCTGCATTTACTCTCTGATATTTATCAGCGGAAAGGTCAGTGACACTGAATATTTGAAAGCTTGTGTTGCTCTTTCTGTTGATCTAATACAATAAAAAAAATCAGCATATTTCAGGTGCAGTTGGTGATTAATTCAAACTTTTATACTGTAAAATGGCATCTGACCTAAACTGGAATAAAACATAGGCTCAAGAGTCAGATGTATGGACCTGCACATCTATGTTTGACACATCCCAACTGACCTGTGATTGGGCACAGCTCCATGACTGACCTGCAAACTTGTTGAACTGATGTGGTTGAATCAGAGGCAGGAAAAAGGATAAAACAATGTACACACATTTGTAGCGTGTTAAAGATAGTTGGGTGGAGCTTCCCAGCATACTTTGGGTATTTAGTGGCTTAACCCTTTAAGGTCCTGGTCTACCATTTAGTTGAGGTAAATTTGCAGTGGCTTCGATGAATTTCTTTTGAAAATTGTACTAATAAACCTGCCTGAGCCATCTCTACCAACTGGTTTGTGTATGAAAAACCCAAACTTCAACCTCTCAACTTTCAACCATTTGTTACATTATTAATAACTTCTTTTTAACATCTCAACCATTTGCTAAAAAACATTTCTTCTGTTTATTCTTGTCCAAAACAAACAGAAAAAAAAGAGAAACATTTCTCTTTGACTTTTTTTTGGTTAATTTCAATGTTAAAAGGTTAATATTGTTTAAATGTGTTCAGATGCACTAAAATAAGTAAGTTTAGCAGGTGTAGTGCCATGTTATGTCTTATTCTGTTCTACCGCTTGCTTGTTTTGACTACTGATTGTTTGTGTGTTAACTGATGTGGATCTGTTATTCAGAAGGTAACTAAAATTAGGCAGATTTTACTC
Organism: Telmatherina bonti; assembly: GCF_933228915.1. NCBI lineage: Eukaryota > Metazoa > Chordata > Actinopteri > Atheriniformes > Telmatherinidae > Telmatherina > Telmatherina bonti. The sequence goes on along the minus strand of NC_136620.1, from coordinate 17,216,873 downwards.
CTCTTCTGTTTTTACCCACAGTATAATAGTCTGAAACAAAAACATTTTTTTTGTTTACTGTGAATCAAACAGCAAGTTCATATTTGAATCTTGAGGAGAGAGACATTTCTGTTTTATTTGATGATTGATCTATATAACAAACTGTGACGTGCGATCAAGTTTTTTTTAATGTTTTGTTAAAACAAATATACATACTGCTGTGGATCATAACCAATACCGATGGAAAATTAACATAAAAATGCCTAAAAATAGCCCAAACTGCCTTAATAAGCCTGTTATAATCACTTCTTGGTCACACAAATGCAGCCAGATCAGAACAAAGAAGGAATGCTGAACACATCTGTGGAGTGTTGCAGTCTCAGGAGGAGGTCCAGACATGACATAGCTTTCATCAGAAAGACTTTCTGACTTCCTCCTAACATATTTAAATAAAAGTGGCAACTTAGCGCACCGTTAGAGACATGTCAAACACAGGTATGGTCCGGGAGGCTGACGTGGCCAGCATCTCTGCTGTAGCTGCACAACGGGAGATCTGAGACTGCAGATCAGAGGAACACTCAGAAGGAATCCCAGTGAGACGTTGAGAATTTGATGAGGGAGTTTAAATAAAACAACCACTGAATCAGAAAAAAACATTTGGTAACATTTGTTTTGTTCTTAATTAACCCTTTCATGCATAGTTACCCTATAGTGGACACATTTTTACAAGCTTGTTTCTTGCATATTTATGAATGAAGATGGTATTTTTGTAAATAAACCACTTCAGTGGATGTTAGTGAGTCATGGAATACGTTTGGAGAATAAATAAATATACGATATATATGAACATAATGTCATTACACAAGTTTGTCGTTGCGATAAAAAGGAAAAGAAAATGATACAGATATATTTTATGGTAGATTTACATATTAAATTACAATTCTATATGATTTTGTAAATATTTTATATAATACATTAAGCTAAATCATTGTCATGGAATGTCTCATCTTGTGTTCTAGGTTCCTGTTTTATTTTCTAGTGTTGTGTCTTGTTTCCTGCTTAGCTTTCCAGTTCACCTGGGTTCATTTAGTTCATTCATTTCACCTGCGTCTCAGGTGAAATGCTGTGTATTTATACCCTGTTTCCCATTGCTGGTTCATTGTGTTCGGTTCACGTGTTCTTGTCATGCCTCCTGCATTGTCCTGCTGGCAGTTTTTTGGTTTTTGGTAAAAAAAAAACATCCTTACTCTGTATCTCTGGCTCACATCTCTGCTTTTGGGTTCTCACCTCCACCTCCACATCATGACAATCATAAAACATGATATATTCTAAATATCACTAATAAACAAAAAAAGTATCATTGCATATGTTTGTAGAGGTAAAATACTGTATAAAAAAAATGTTGCATTGTTTTTTTATTGATTGATGCATGAAAGGGTTAATATGATCAACACTGCTTGATGGTATGTGTGTAAATGTGTTAATGTTTTTACATAAACACAGAAAACTGAACACTTTCCATTTAAATTGTGGGATTTTATCAAGGCATCATATATGTGGATAAATGAGGGTAAATGTGGTTTAGTGTTGCTGATCGGGTGCAAATCATCAGCGCTAAAATTAAATATAAAGTTTTTCCAAAGTTAATTTTACCCTCAGAAAGTTTACAGTAATATAATTTCTTTGTATGAAAACTTATTTTAGGAGTTTTGTGTGATATAGAAGAATTTGTGTGGAGCCCACACATCCTCATGATCATTGGGAAAATGTGTGTGGCAGTGCACACAGATCCATGTGTTGCTGAGTTTTGTACATCCCAACGTGTGCATGGAACATGTTGTACAGAACATTTTTACACGTACGCAGCATTCATAACGGAGGTGCTTCAGAGACATGACTGATATTGAAGCCGTTATCAGGTGGTGAACACCTGCACATTCTGCCATAACATGATTTGATTCATGAACCAGAGATTGATATTAGCCGATATCACAATCACACAATCGCTTTCACCCATATCCAGTCATGTTTTGGTTGCTAAAGGAAGATGAAAATTCCACTTCTTATAGCGTGTCCCACTGTTTGTTATTATCTTATCTGACTGCTGGATTGATATTTCTGTTTGGATCTGTGCTGAATGGTTGATGATGTCTATTGAAGGATTGTTGCATGGCTGATGAGTGCCATGAATTCAGTCTCAGCTGAATTTGCTGTAGTTAAAGAGGGAAGCAAAAGGTTCATTCAGAGAGTTTATTCAGAAATATCGTTGTGATAAAAAATTGATCCATATCAATGTAATTTTTGTGTGGAAGTTTAACCTGCTAAATGTAAAGAAGCAGATTTACTTCTGAACTTTTATGATAAAAACAGCTAAAGTACAGTTAAATGCATTCACATGTGTTAGGTATTACAAAAACTTCTAGTACTAATTGTTTCCAAAACAGAGTATTTTGATCATTTTGAAATATGAAACAACCCTGTGATTGACTGGCGACCTGTCCAGGGAGTTCCCAGCCTCTTACTTGCTCGTTGCTGGGTTAGACTCCAGCTTCCCTGTGACCCTGAAATGGAAAAAGAAGTTTAGAAAATAAATGAATGAACGAAATATGAAGCAAAATTAAAATGTGTGTGTTTGCTGAAACCATCCTCCATGTGTAACCACTGTGTGTGAATGCAAACTATGAGCTGCTAATGAAACGGTTTCTGTATATGTAGGTGTTTGTTGCTTTTTCAAACAAACACTGATAAATAAGCCATGCTAGCCCTGGAGTAATGTCAGAATATTTTTCATTTAACTGTAAAACCTGGAATAAAACCATATAAAACCACTGTAGACGTATCATAGATAAGAACAAATGCTGTGATGATGGTGGCAATCAACAGGAAAACATAGAGTTCAACTAAAGTTAAATTATTTTTTTATTAAAGCTTTGTGTTACAGACTTAACTAATAGCATTAATCGTATCTGTAATCATTCTTTATTTTATTTGTTCCACTTGTGAGTTACTGATTGGGCCAAAATTTTTTGTTAACATTTACATCGGTTGTGAGCTTATTGCAGTTGGACATTTCTTTTCAGCCCCTTTTGAAAATGTTTATCTATCTATCTATCTATCTATCTATCTATCTATCTATCTATCTATCTATCTATCTATCTATCTATCTATCTATCTATCTATCTATCTATCTATCTATCTATCTATGTTCTTATTTCTGTAAACACCTCATGCCATGTTTGACGTCATGTCTTCTTCTGTGCATGTGGGTCATTTCAGAGTCATAAACTGTTTACAACTGAGTCTGATGGTGGTGGCATTTAAAGGATATAGGACTGAGCATTAACATCTGCAGTGCAAACATGGTCTAAGGTTGCAGACCCAGCAGGATACGCTGGGGGAATCTTACCTTCCTGGTTTGGTTTTCTTTCACTCTGAAGTTTACCTTCTGGAAATTGTAATGTTGTGATCACTACCAATAATGCAAATTCAGCCAATCCCTGTAAAGTCTGCACATCCTGTAATTTGGTCCAAACACTGCAACTCTAGTGCAACTTTGACAAATGTCAGTACTTGTCCATGTGACCTCAATTACATATATCATCAAATTAATTTCTGTGTTTCTGATTATTAATGTGCTGACATATTTAGGGATGTATTTACCTCGACTGGTAAAGTAGTCCTCTAACATGCATCAGCTCATAATAGTACAGGTTTGGGTTTTATTGCCCCATGTCTCCCTCTGACCTGCTTACCTCTCATGTCAATGTTTAAAGATAAGCAAAAGTCATCAACTGTCAACATTTTTTCTGTCGCAAAACTGAAGTGTGTAATGTTTGAGGAAAATCACCATCATCTAATCAGAATGTGTTTATGCTGTAAACAGTCATTTTTTCCCCCCTTTTGAGTGTGTGTTGTTGCAGCTTCAATAGCACTTCTTTGAATCGTGAAATGAAAAAAATGATAATTAATCAGTAAATAATAAATGCATTTGAGTTGTTTTTAAAAGAACAAAAAAAAAAAAAATGCAGCTGGTGAGAAATCTGGCTTTTTAAGTCACAACATTTACACAAAAGATGCCACAAATCCTGCTGGGTCCAACTTTACTCAAGCAGACTAAACACTCTGGACAACAACACACACTTACAATAACTCCTGGGACATTGTCCAAAACTACCACTGACCAAAAAGAAAGAAGAAATTAATTGAGCAGGACCAAAACCAGCTCTTTCACTACAATTACACAAGCAATTCATGTAATCTGCTTTCTGTTTTTACTTTAGTGTTCAAACCTAAGTTTTTTTTTTTTACTGGAATTTCTCCAATATGACCATCGTGATACGTTCTACATCACCTCCTCTCTTTGGTTCGCTGATCAAACAGTTCACTTCACTGCAGATTTGTGTTCCCACTATGGAATCGACTGTTTTGCTTGAATATGTCCTAAGATCTTCTCTGTTCCACCACCTCATCAAAAGCAGATATCTCTTTCCTTGTGTTGACGAACCACCAGCTTCTGAGGGAAATTAGTAAAAAATATCATCTCCTCCTTTACAAACAAACACATTTTTAGGAAAGATGATGCAGTTGCCTGACCATAGTTTTCTCTCACCTGTTGCAGGTTCATTGCCGTATTGATACCTCTGAACTACAACAGGAAGCATGTGGACCTTCGTCAGGCAGTGTTGCTGTCGGCAACCTGGATCCTAGCAATGGCCGTGGCCTCACCCATCATGTTTGGCATCAACAACGTACCGGGCCGAGACCCAAGCGAGTGTAAACTGGAGAGCAATGACTATGTCCTCTACTCCTCTGTGTGCTCCTTCTTCATCCCCTGTCCCATCATGCTGCTGCTGTACTGCGGCATGTTCCGCGGACTGCACCGCTGGGAGGAGGCACGGAAAGCTAAGCTAAAGAGCAGCATCCAGGCCTGCCGCAAGCTGCAGGAGGCCGCCGCCTCGCTGCCTCCTCTGGCGTCGCTTCCACCTCCGCTGCCTCCCATCATAGAGCGGGAAGTGACAGATACGCCAGAGGAGCCATCCACCTTCCCATCCACAGACCGGCCGCATCAGTCAGAGTGCAAAGACGGCCCTGTGCCAACAGTGAGCTTTGCAGAAATCAAGTTCAACCCCAACCCCAACAGAAGGAAGAGGGCCAAGATCAACAGCCGCGAGAGGAAGGCTATGAAGGTGCTTCCTGTTGTCGTGGGTGAGTTCACGTCCTCTACAGAAGCATTAAGGAGATTTTAATACCTTTATGTCATAGAACATAGAAAATCATGATGGAAGTGCCGACCTCTCAAACAGGAAGATTCTTACAGCAGTTAAAATGCCTTGTAACCTCTTCCTCCAACGCTATCACAAAGGTGTCAGACCTCTCTTGGTCTGGTTTGGCTCTAGTTTTCAGTGAAGTCGACTTAGAAAGACAAGTTTAAAATACGATCTAAATTGTCTACAAGGCTTCTGGGGTCAAATCTTATCACAAAATAAGTGAAACACCTGCTGATGTGATAGTCACCATTTTAAACCACTAGAAATTTGTAAAAAAAAAAAAAAAACCCCACTGATATTACCTAATAAAGTGGTCAGTTAAAACTCTCCCTTAAAAATTTATTTCATAACAGTTTGACCTTAAAACCTACAAACAGTTTGACACAGTGACATCTATCAGGTGTATTTCTAGAGCCTCGGATACCCAGCAGCGTCCTGAGAAACCGATCTATAGAACTTTTACATCCAGGACGCGTTCTTTATTTTACGCTTTGCAGTGAAATAAGAAACTGGCTTCTTTGAACACAAAACGTTGCTGATTCAGCAAAAAAAACACAAGAAGATTAAAAGAGAGAAAGTGATAAAACAAGAGTCATCGGCTGGAGAGAGCTAACAGGTCAGGTAGGATGCAATATGGATGCTGAGTTAGTCGTCGATAGGGGGAAAATGTGACGGGAAAATGGCTAAAGTTTTGTAGGGTGTCCATTAGACTGGATCAGGAACCTGCCCAGGATTCCTAAAGCCAGGTCCACATTTCTGCAGCTCTTCTAAGACGGACAGCTTCAATGTGAAACCTCTGAAGGAGTTAAGATACTTTGAGGAATAATTGCTGTGATTTCTTACTCAGACAAGTAAAAATAAAACACTTAATAATCTGTACACAATAAAATCAAGGTTTGTATGATGATTTGTATGTATGTATGATGACTCAGTCAAAACCTATCCTCCAGTTCCAAACTGAGGGTTTAACAAATGAGACAAGCAGGCTGAGAGTCTCTTTTCTCTTCAGCAGAAATAAATCCTGGACACAGACATAATCATTTGGTTAAAGACAATTGGGGTTCAAATGAAATCTGTAACTGAATATCATTATGATTAAACTCCCACAATGAAGAGTTCTGGGCCCTGACGCAATATGACTGTCTTGCAAAGATGCATGGAAAGAATTAAGCTTTAAATGTAGAAACCAGACAAATGACGGTGGTAATCAAAGGCTTGATTTTCAGGAGCTTTTCTGGAACCCAGCAGCCCCTAACAACGAGCAAATTAAGGGCGCAATAATACACCAGCATACATTGTTAAACTGATTCAATAGCTTGTAATTATTTGTGATTTGATATGAGTGGAAGTGATTTTGGATTAATCAGCTCTTCACTTAGCCTGTTAAACCCTGAAGTTCCCCAACTGGGGGATTTCTGAGAACAGACAGTGCTAAAGTTTACTTTAAAAAAGCCATTTTGACCTGGACTGTCTCTATTTAAAACTCTCTCTACTTTTGTTCTACTTCATGTATTTTGTTGTGATCTTTTGTACCAAAGACCTTTTGGTTTAGAGATTCAGTTGCATCGCTCCAAAGACATTCATATTCATCCTGAAAGTGTTTGGGGTTTTTTTTTATCTGCAAGCCCCCAAACATTTCTTAACCAGTAACATATATTCTGATATTTAAACATATTAATAAATTTCACAAGTGTTTCCTTTGCTCTGACACAGAAGTATTAAAATATACCTTGTGACTGCAGAGATATACTTTAATGTTGCAGTTGTTGCTGTTTTGATTGACAAAGTGGGTGACACTTTTCCACACACACTCCTACTTTGCTCGACGTCCACAGAATAGTTTAAGCACTGTTAGTCAGCAGCATGGAAACTCTCACCAGGTATTTACATGAGCAGTGATGTAACTGATGACAAGGGGAAACTGAGCTCCTCGCCGCCACCTCTGATGCCTGTTCCAAGGCACTTACACATCAGTCAGAATGGGTCAGCCTATTAATAGCTGTGCACCCACTTCTCTTTCGCACACAGCAGCTAATCCTTGCAGCTCCTTAATCTGAAATCCAATTATTAACTAGGGCTTGGTCAGGCTGGCATTTAAGTGTGCAGGTAATACCCACGAATTAGTTTCATTTGCTTATCTAAGAGTTCAGAGGGAATCCCAGGGGTAGGACTAAACCTTTAGAGAAAATTAACACATTAAATGATGTTCTAGAAAATGTGAAACAAAAAGAAATTAAGAGCTGTTCTGAGTCCTGCAGACTTCGAAGTCTAGAGTTTTGTTTTATGGTACAATTGGAAGACTACAGTGTGGTTTTCCATCTGTTGTCAGGCAACAACAGTCTTGCTAGCTGTGCAAAGTGATGAATGGATTGTGCAGCTGAGAGGTAGGTAGGTAAGTAAGCTGGTGAAGGAAGGCAACTGTGGAGACTCAGACACATGTACAGTATATTGTGTACCAAGAAGGAAGACTGTAGGTGGACTGTGGAGATAAGCACATGAAGTAGATCAAGCTAGATGAACTTGATGAAATGCAAATGAGGTTTGCAAAGGTGATTAACTCGTTTTAAACCTGTCCTGTCCAGCATCATGACAGCAGAATGATGGTCTGGCTGCCATACTGTGTTGAACAAAATTACTCTGCCAGGGGAGACTTTTGGATATAAGGCTCCCCTTGATTCTTAAGTTTTACTCTTTATTATATTACTCAAGTACTCACTGTACTTGATGGCAAGTAACAAGCATCTGAATGAACCTTTTTTTATGCAAATTGGTGTATTCCAGATCACAAATAGCAGAAACTAAATATCAATTTTGAGAACCTTTATAGTCAATGACTCTCTTTAGTCAGATAAATTCAGCTTTTCTGTTGAGGGTTAAAAAGTGGACTGTAGCTCTTCTAATCTGAGATTAGGTGATTGACTTGACAAGTTCAACACCCTGAAAGGCTTTTTGATACCTTGTACATCTCCGATGAACTTTTATCAGCCATTTAATTATTTAAGGTATTCCTTTTCAGTTCAACAACTCAACTCATTCAGTCTTGTAGACATGGTCAAGATGACTTAAAGGATAGAAAGGCAACAGGAAGTCAAAAAACAACTGGTTTTAACCAAGATATACAGAATAGCATCTCTGAACAACAAAAACAACCAACCTTGAAGCCGATGGTCTACAGCAGCAGAAGACCGTGCCGACTGTCACGCCTGCCAGCTCGGAAGAGGAAACTGATGTTACAGTTCACACAGACTCACCAAACCTGGGCAGTAGAAGATGTTTAATTCAACTTGAATGAAAAGCCAAATGAAAGCTAACCTAAACTCATCTCAGTGTGGACATGACTTTTATTTTAATAATCACACAACTCTGTTCAGTCTGAACTTCATGTACCCCATTGTGTTTCGGAGACCCCAGGTTGGTAACCATTTCAATAGGAGCTTAGGAAAAAAGAAAAAACCTGGTCTGGTCTGAAGAGTCTCCATTTCAGCTCTAAATTCAAATGGTAGGATCAGAATTTGTTGGAAACACCATGAAAGCATGAATTCACCTTGTCTTGGAGCAATGCTTTAAGTTGCTGGGTGGTGTAATGATGCTGGGGGGTTTTAATATGTGTGGGAATCGGACATTCTTATCATGGATGTGCAGGTGACAAATGTGCATTAACTGTGTGATGCTTTCCTGTCAATGCTACCAAGAATTAACGCAGTTCTGAAGTAAAGAGGATCCAACTAGCGAGATGGATCTAATGAAATGACCAGCGAGTGTAAATTTGACTAAATGTAAACGCACAAACTGCTCCTCAAGAAATCTCTGCTTGTCCTTTTGCTGGAAAAAATTAAATATGCCAAATGAATTCAAAAAAGACTTTTATGTTTTTCAGGGTTTTTAACTGCTCCAAATAAATACTGCCTTTCAGTATTGTAAATTGCTGCTATTATTTTACCCCCCCCCCCCCCGCCCAGCACTAACTGCTTTACTACTGGTGTGCTTTAGTCAGCCCTCAGAATTGTGAGAATCGCAATTTAATCGAATTGGCACCCAAAAAATCTGAACCGAATCGAATCAGGACAAAAACATATCATCACAGTGATTATGTTCAGTATTTCCTCTCTGAGTTTAGATAAGAAGTTTCTTTTTTGTTATCAGACAATGAGTCTTTTAGGAAAGAACGGTATTCTTACCTTTGACATGTTTCAACTGTCACTTTAGGTCTTCTTCAGAAACGTCATCCGAAGTCGGATGTGACGCGTCTTTATCAGCTAGTGACAGATTGGCCAGAAAAATGTGTCAGATTCCCAGGCGGGTCGCACCTCCAGGAATCAGCTAGGGTTCCACTAGCTGATAAAGACATGTCATGTCAGATGTCGGATGATCCTGAAGAAGACTGAAGCGACAGTCGAGACATGTCAAAGGTAAAACTGCAGCTCCTTTCCACAAAAAGAAAATCATAATTTGATACAACAGAAACTTTATATCAATTTAAATCAATTCATTTATCCAACTGCATCAATCTAAATTGAAAATATGTATTACTTCCACAATGTTTTTTGTGCATTATGTGTGTTTGTGTGATTTAAAGGGAAGTGACTGTGTTTACTCCTTGCGTGACATCATCTCATATGAATCTCTGACTCCAAGTGAATCGCTGTCATGTCGCAGGAGAATCAGTGAAGCTGTAAACACTGAACTGGGATTCACAATTTAGCTGAAGCTGGAAATGCCTGTGTTGATGATACTCTGCCTGTAGTTTCATCCTGCTTCCTCCTGAAGCCACAGCCCTTGACGGGGGCCTTTAATATCCCCTTTTTTCTATTTCTTTTCTTCCAGGTGCCTTTCTCTTCTGCTGGACTCCTTTCTTTGTCCTTCACATTATGCGAGCTCGGTGTGAAGGCTGCCACATCCCACCTGCCCTGATGAGTGTGGTGACGTGGCTCGGTTACGTCAACAGCGCCCTCAACCCTGTCATCTACACCGTCTTCAACACCGAATTCAGGAACTTTTTCAAAAAGTTTCTTCACCGCTGCTGCTCCTAGGACACCTGGAGACATTTGCTGTTGCAGTGATGACTTTTAAAACACACAACAGCTGAAAAAAGACGCCGCTGACTGTTGATGTACTGTCTTTTGTCTGTTTGTGTTGCCATGTTCTTTTTCCTCTGTGAGGTTTTTATTTTTCTACATTCAAAGACAGCAAAGTTTGTTTGAGCTTCAATTCTCCTGTGAAGCGGGTTCAGTCTGAGGAACAGACAGCTTGGCTGATCCGCAGCAGTTAAACAACATGCAGTTACTTTTATATGTTGAGATTCAACTTTTCTCAATAAAAAGCTTCTTTTAAAAAAAATGCATCTCTGAAGTTAAATTTTGACCCCCTAGCTGCTTCTCCAGGAACCAGTATATTTGCTGGTTCCTTTCCACAACCCTCTTCATGTCCACTATGTGAATCAATGGTTGGAACAAGTTGTGAGTGGGGAAATTTACCCACCCAAAGGGCCGTAAAACTTAGAAAACATTGGCGCAAATAATGGAAGCCCATTCCCAACACTTGTAAATTGAAAATGTTGACAATACGTTTCATATTCATAATACTGATATTTAAAGTTAAAACTATATGATTAAAAAGTCGTAATTATAAGAAATAATAATTAAGAGATAAAAAGTAAGAAAAATAACTTCCTTATCAGAATGATATGAACAGAAACTTGGAGTTCCTGATCTAAAATTTACTTAAATGCAGTCTTTATTGTGAGTCCTTGTTCTGTTTAAATGGATCAACAAAGCGGCAAGCCTTGCATCTGGGATGCATGAACAAGAAGGTCAAAGAACTGCTAAGTGCAGCATCATTCAACTTTATTCAGCTTCATTCACGTGCCTCCTCACTTTCCTTTTTGTTCCCAACTAGTAGTTCCCATCGCATATAGACCAGACCAGGAAGAAGAGAGTCTTAAGACCTGTTCCAAGTACCGGTAATTGATTTGGGTCAGCAGAAACTGGAAAAGATCATTGAACACCGTCAACAGATCTCAGTCCAATAGAGCAGCTTTGGGTGACTTTCATCATGGATGTGCAGCAACTGCGTGATGCTATCATGTTAATGTTGTGCAAAAATTCTGAGGAATGTTTCCAACATCTCGTTGAATCAAAACCAAGAATTAAGGCAGTTCTGAAGAGACATAAGTTGGTCACACCCAGTATTACCAACATGGACAGCTGGTAGGAAATGATGCATAAAACAAGTGTCTTTAAGTCCACTGATGGCAGCCAAGGTGTGCTTCCAAAATGTCTCTGACTTATCAGTAGCTACAGGTGGGGTTTTGGGGGTGAAGATGAACCGACTTGTTCCATGTGGTTCAACCTGGTTTGATTGTTTAGTGTGTTTGGAGATTTGATGAAAATAAAAACTACAAGCACTCGGGGAGCGCAGACCTCCACCAACGATCGTAGGCGGTAATTTAGAGTGGGAAGCTCTAACAGCAAAATTATGTAGTTGTTGGGCCTGGAGGGATGTGATATTTTTCCTCGGGTGCGTCCTGACTGATTGGCTGCAGCTGTTCCTCGTTCCAGCCTGGCTGATAAGACTGAGGACTGCTCTCCAGCCATTGCCAGTTCGTCTGCTTGCCAGCGGTATTGTATGGCCAACCAGCGTTTGGTGTTGGTAAACTGAATAAGAGGGTCTAAAGAAACCCCCCCCTGTCTTGTTTTCCAGTACCAGCCAGCTCAGCCTGCCTTCCCGTCTTCAGCCTGCCTTCCAGTTTTCTGCCAGTCCATCACTGCCCCAACCAGTGACCAAAATAAAGGAACCGGGTTGAGAAGCATCTGTGTGCCTGACTTCTTGGAGGCTCTTTCCTACACTATTCCTTAACAATAGTAAAGAGTCCTTTAAAACATTCCTGGATCCAGGCGGTGGTCCAAATCACCCCCAAAAAATCTAATCACTTGCTCATTATTGCATTTCAGAGATTTCCTGAAAATGTCGTTGAAATCTGTCCATAACCTTTGGAGTTATGTTGCCAACAGACAGATATACCACCTCCAATGAATACATTCATCTGCTTTGATGGAGGTTTAAAAACATGCTTTAAGTATAGAGCTGCTTTGTTTGGTCTGGTTTAGACAGATATTTGGTGGAAAGACATCTAGCCTCTAAACTAAAAGGTTTATTGCATATACATCCCACTTTGACGTATAAAGCTACAGCTTCTCTGCTGGTACAACTGCAGCTTAGTCAGGGGGGGGAGTTTGGGGGGAGTAACATTTAAACCAGGATAAGCTGGTTACGACCATCCAGCCAATCATGGGAAACCACACATCCAGACCATGTAGCCAATCTCTTGTGGTATTATTGAGTCACAGTAGAGTCTTGACCTTTTCCAAAGTCATCCAGAGGACTTTTCAGCCTGACGATGGAAGGAAAGTTGGAGAAGACAAACAGATGTGGAGCTTTAAAAGTTCCTCCCCAGCTTTTATCAAGTGAGGCAGCAGGGATCACAGAGGTGGACAGATTGCATTGTATCTGGTTAGTCTGATGTGTTTGAGCATGAATACTGCTTCATTTGTCGAAATTTTCCACTTGCACACTTCAGGTGAACTGGTTTTAAGTGTAGGAAATGTCTGCTCTCCAGAGAGACCCCTTCATTGTCAGCGAGCAGCAGCCGACACCTGAGAGCCAGTGGGACTGAGGCAGCAGATTCAAATGTCAATGTCTGAAATTATTCATCAGGAGTCTGTTTAAGACATCATCTGACTGCTGTGACATGCACAAAAAGACGAGTCCAACTGAGGATGCAGAAGCAGGATGGCAATATTAAAGCATCTGAAAAATCTGTTATGAGCGGATTAAAAAAACATCACAGAAGCGAAACACAAGACAAGCTGAAGTTTTTGACTGTTTTATTTCTCAAACATTCGAAAGGATTTGACTTTTCTTTTGACACTTTTATTCAGGTTCAAATGAAGGAAGATCATTTTTGTACAGACAGAGAAAGACGATCGAGCATTGTTATGGATCAGAAGGAACTGCAGCAGCATATGGTCTGACAGTGGGTCTGGTGATCTCATCCCTGTATCTAAAGGCAGTCAGGATACTTTGCTAGCAAGCACACGCAGGTCTGTGCAGCTCTTCTAGTGTATGCCTCCCCAGACCATCACTGACTCACTGCCACACCGGTGCTGCTGGACGATGTTACAGGCAGCAGAACTTCTGTTCTGTGTTCCCTTTATTTATTTTAACATTGCATATTGCAGTGTTTCCCAATCCAGGGCCTCAGGACCCCTGCATGTTTTTTATAGCCAACCCCACCTTAACTTGATGAGGAAGTTTGGTAAGCTGACTCGGGTGTTTTGGAGAAGGAGCATGTCTAAAACATGAGGGTGGGGGTCCTGAAGACCTAGATTGGAAAAAACTGGTATATTGTAATGTACATGATGACTGAGGATCCAAATGTTGGCATCAGGAGGCAGAATCCCAACAAGCTCTCGCTTCATTTAAACAACCCAGGAAATCCGAGAAACTAAACTCAAACCAAACAAGAAACTATGAAAGGTGAAACAACAGACAAACATGAAAGAGCTGCAGGAAGGACCTGAGAAAGAAAAAGCAAATTTACAGTTAGATGTGCTGCGAGTGTGTGAAGGCACTGGTAATCAAGCAGCAGGATAAAACAACTGAGGACATTTGTGAACAAGCGCCAACCATGAAAACTGAACATAATACATGATAAATGAGTCCCCTTTAAACCTAACCTATTTAGATACTAAAACTACATGTGAGGAAGAGAAAAGTAGCAAGATGAGCATTAAGTGATGTAGACTAAACTGTCACAGACGAACACAGCAAACTTGCTGATCCTAAACAAAAGCAGTTACCATGAACCGAAGCTTACAGGTACAACTTCTTCTGCTGGGTTGACTGACCCATTCAGACCATCAGCTCTTTATCTATCCCATTTCTCAGACTTTTTACTTGTTATTGTGTTTTTTACTTTATATTTAATCTGCTGGTGAATAAAGACTCATCACCAGAGAAATGAATGCTGACCTGTTTGGAACAAAATAATCTATTTTCTGTTGCAAACCAGTAAAACAGACTTTTCCTTAAAAGGAAAGCATTAATACTTTTTCATTTGAGAAAGAAAACTGCTGCTATAATCATTTCTTCACATTTTGTTCTCTTTGACAGCAATAAATTGTTTCAGTTGCTATTTTCTTGAGGATTTAAGTTTAAATTGTGACTAGAAAGAAGTAAAGAAAGAAGAAATGGTAGACATTTCCTTCATCAGAAGATTTTACTTTATTTTCAGCACTTTGAGGGCTTCGCACTTACCTGCCACCATGTCAGGTGGTGTCATCTATTCAACAAGGTGTTGGAAACATTCCTTTGAGATTTCTGTCCTTATCGACACGACAGCTTCACACAGTTGCTGCAGATTTTCCGGTTCCACATTTATGATAAAAAATCTCCCAAAGCTGCTCTGTTGGATATATGTCTGGTGACTGTGGAGGCCATTGGAGTACAGCAAACTCATTGTCATGTTCAAGAAAGTCGTTGGAGATGATTTGAGCTTTGTGACATGGTGCATTATCCTGCTGGAAGTAAGATGCTACACTGTGGTCACAAAGGGCCCGATCGCTTGACGCAACCTTTCTCCACTGGCTCTCTGAACAAGAGAAAAACTGAGCAGGCAAGTCTTTTACTCCTGATCATCCTGGAACATTTACATGGATACAGGAAGACAGATTGGATACCGCACCAACACGTCTTTTACCAAATCCCAGCAGCGTGCTGAAACTCTCCAGCACTAACGTACCGGCTTCCAGCTAAGCAACCCAGGGCCACGTCCTGGTGTGTGAGGTGGAGGCTGGATGAGTGAAGGTCAAGCTTCCTGACTATTCTTGTGGAGTACGCAGAACTTCCCAACTTTCCTCAATGCTATGACAGCTTCTAAAGATCCCTAGAAACACCCAACATGTCTCCCATTTTCAGCTTCAAATGTTTGTTTAAAGTTTTGATTTCCAGCCAGAGAACGCGTATACACATGCTGGAGAAAGTGTGTGTACAGACTGATTTGTTACTGTACATTTCATCTGAAAGCCCGGCTGCATAGCAGTGTGCAGCACAATCCCAAACTAAAGTGCATGTTGCTGAACTAAAATTCTTTCAGTCTGAGATCACCAACCAGCAGACTTAGCCAGGTGATATGAATTCCAGGCGCAGCCACCATCACTCACAGCCTCATAGACGTGTTATAGTCAGTCTGGCATTTTGCTGAAAGTGCAAACCAGTTGTAGGTTTCTCTCATCATATATTCCAGACTGCTTGGAAGAAATTACATCACTTTATTAGTTGGTGAATTAGTTGCAAACTAGGCTAATTCTGTTTAAGCAGAAATAATTTCTTATAACCATGAAACTTGAGCAATTCCAACCATATTTTTTGATATCCAGACTACATTCACTCAGGACAGAAACTATTGCATCTGATATGACATAAACATCAGCGCTGAGAAGCTCAACAAACCCCAGGTAGGGACTGACAAACTCGCCGTGTTTCTGTGAACACATATACGCAGAGGAGCTTTTTCATGACTTCAGCAGTGGTTTTATCCAGGTCGAGGAATGTAAAGACTCTCCAATATCATCCCTTCACTGAAATGTGCTGCTAGAAGAGATTTTATAATGGGTGCACACTTGGACCTGCATGTTGAACATGCCTATCTAAATCTGACAAGTCATTTGACTCTGCAGAGCCTGTGTGATTGTTGAAATGAAGGCCATGTCCACACAGAGACGAGTTTAGGTGTTTTCTTGGTTTTTCATTCAAACTGAATTAAACTGGACATCTTTTATTGTCCAATTTCGGTGAATCTGAGTGAATTGTAAGTTTCCTGATCTTAGCAGACAAGAGTGACCCTGACGGGATCTTCTGCTGCTGTAACTCATCTGCTTCATATTTGGCCTGGATGTGTTGCATGTTCAGAGCTGCTATTCTGTTTGTCTACCAGTCTGCCTATTCTCCTCTGACATCAACAAGACAATTTGGTCCCAGACAGCTGTTGCTGACTGGATGTTTCTTTTTCAGACCATTCTCTGTAAACCTTATTACTTTAATGCTGTTTTTTGGCTGATAATTGTGTTTGTAAGAGACATAGATGAGGAGGAGGTGCACGGTGTGTTAGTGTGTGTGAAGTGTGTGTGGCAGAGGTGGTGGTTTGCGTGTGATTGGGCGTGTGCATGCACGGAAGCATATAAAGGCACAACTGGGAAACAGATGAGACAGTTAGGATGGGGTAGTCACCATAATTTTGTTGACCACTATTCATTCATTCATCATCTCCGTCTGTTTATCTCACTAGTTAAAACAATCCATTTATCCATCCTAGATGCACTGTTATAGCTCGGGAAATGAAATAAAGGTACATAAAACGCATCCCTGGATCTTAGCGTATCTGTCGGAGAACTTCCTTGCAAAAATAAGCGAACCAGAGGACCCGACCCATTCTCTCAGCGGCAAAGGTGGTTTGGAAGCCGCCAACACTGCTTCGTGTTATTAATCAGTTGAACAGGTAGACCTAATGAGTAGGCTACCTCTGTTCAACAGTAATAATTAAAAAGTAAACAACAGATAATAAGAGTGGTGTGTTAAGCAACTTACATTGATATTTAACAACTTTTTCATACTTTTAAAAGTTTTCTTATGTAATAAAACAAAAAACCAGAATGTCACTGTAAAATCTTTTTGTTTCTTTTAATTAAGGTCACAAAAGACAACATACTGGCAGAAGGCAGAAGGAAACAAACTAAACTGATTGTACTTATTTAAAAAAGGAAAAAGAAATATTAATAACAGACAATCTGACTGGATTGCTCTGAGTCTTAATGCACTGATGTAGACAAGGTCAAAATGATTCAGCTGTTCCATTAAAGCAGTACCATACTGGACGGTACGACCCAAAACCTCGATCTTTAAATCCAAACACATGGACAAAGAATGTCTCCATGTTTTCATTAGTTATTTTGTGAGGTTTGTGTGGGAGATGTTTACATCCACAGTGGATGACTGACCAATCAATGCCCTGCAGTGTTTCAGCGTCACCATATGGCACTGCCTCTGCATGCTTAGAACACAGGCAGAGGTAGCACACCGCTCCATGGTACTAGCTATGACGTAAACCTAAATGTGAAAGAATGTCATCTTTACCATACAGTAGCATGTTATGGAAAAGCATTCTGCAGTTTCTGCTGTGTTTTTGAAGCCAGAACAAAATGTAAAATTCTTCTCCACACATATGACCAATTTTCTGAATCTTAGATCCATATTTCCCCAACAGAGCACTTCACTCAGATTCCAGGTTTACTTGTGGTTCCCGGAGTCTCAAAGAGTAGAACAGCAGAACCTTCAGTTCCCAGACTGGAACCGGCTTCCAGTTTGGGTTTGGGAAGTAAACATGCTCTTTAGCTTCATGATCAGGTTTTAAACTTCTCTTTTCTTAATAAATCTTATGGTTCAGTCTGACTTGGTGAGTCTTACAGGCTGTTATAGGCCGAGGTTGCTGGGGAACATTCCATGATGCACTTAAGATGATTTACTGACATTATTGTGATTAACTTGTTCTTTCTCAACAGGTGTCCCTGGTACTGGGTTACTGTGCAGGTGGACCCCTCTTTCCTGCCTTTTCCAGCTGAGCCAGATGATCTTCCTGAGTCTGGTTGTGTTAGAAGTTTTTCTTCCTGTTAAAAGGTTGTTTTCCTTTTCACCGTCACCCAACATCCCAGTATAAACCCAACATTATCGGACTGGACAAATGACAACGAATCAGAATGGACTTGATTTAATGGGATTATCGTTGGACTGAAAGGGATTATAGCTGGATTGGAGTGAGATGAATTGTGGCTGATATTTAGCTAAATCACACTGAACAGCAGTCTTTTGTTGGTGGTGAAACTGTCTGCATCTGCAGCAGCTGGAGGACATCATCAAAGTCTTGTTTTGGGACAGACATGGACTTGCTGCATTACTGTCACTTCACTTTGTCCAAGTCAATGGTTGTGATTGGCTCCTCCTCATGGACTTCCACGCCCCCTGCTGACTGACAGCAGGAGTGCTGATGATCTTTCCAGTCCTGCGGAGGAACGATAACATGTCATGTTTTTGTTCAACATACATAAACATAAACTCACCATCAGGATCTAAAGTTTGCAAACATCTCAAGGTAATACTGAACTCGTGAAGTTAGATCATACATCAGTCTCATGTCTCACATTAATGCCGGCTCTTGCAAACTTACTTCAAAGAACTTCCAGCCTTTGTTTATTTGTTTTTATGCAGATATTCTATTTTTTTCAAATATATTTATTTACTTTCATTCACACTCATGTATTTATTTCCAATTATTCATCTTTATTAGCTTGTTTTTTATTAGGGTCCTCACCATGCGAAGTATGACAGGGCCCTATTGTTTTCCAAATGTTTATAATTCTCCTCGTTCTCAGCAAAACTCGGCCATTTTTGACCCCCTTAGCCCCCATGAATAAGTTACAAAACTTGGCACACACCTCACGCCCGGCGAAAATAGCAATATTCTAGGGTCCGCATGCACGCCAATGCGAAAACGCCTCGACGGCGCCCCCTAGAAACGCCAAAAATGGCCCCTAGAATGGGGTCTCAAAAGTTTAGTTTGACGTAGGACGACGAAATTCGGTACACATGTCTACCACCTCAAGACGAGTAGAAAAGTCAACACCTGTTGTCATGGCAACAGGCTGTCCGCCATCTTGGCGTTTGCGGCCATTTTTTTGCCCGTTTTTGTCAATTTGGGCGCATCGCATTTGAACGAACTAGTCTGAGGGGATTCATGCTATTGGCTCCACATTCGCCATGGAGCTTCGTGACAAGATGGGGACAAAAAGTTATTCAAATCTTTCTGATAGGAGAAAGCGTGTTACCGTGGCAACCCATGGAAAAAAGCGTTCTCACCATGAAACACGGTTCACTCATATCTTCGCAGAAATACATCCGATTGGAACCAAAATTAAAATAATTCATGTTTGGTAGGTCCTGAACGCATTCTAATATGTATTGTGGGGGGGGGGGGGCCTAGGGGCCCGATCGCCTACTTTGACCTAGGGCTACGTAATTTGGTACACATGTATAAGTAACCAAGACGAGCAAAAAACTCAATTAACCACCTGTTACCATGGCAAAAGGGTGTCGGCCATCTTGGTGTTTATGCCATTTTTATCACTTTAAGCGCATCGTATTTGAACGAACTAGTCTGAGGGGATTCATGCGATTGGCTCCATACTCAGCAGGAAGCTTCATGACAAGATGGGGAGCAAAAGTTAGTGAAATCTTTCCAATAGGAGAAAGCATGTTACCGTGGCAACCCATGGAAAAAAGCCTTCTCGCCATGAAAGGCGGTTTGCTTATATCTCTGCAGAAATGCATGCGACCTGCACCAAAATTAAAATCATTCATATTTGGTAGGTCCTTAATGCATTGTAATATGTATTGTGGGGGGGGACACATTTTGGGGGGGGGCCCGAGCGTCTACTTTGAGCTAGGATTACAAAATTCAGCACACATGTATATGTACCCAGGACGAGCAAAAGACTCAATTATGCACCTGTTACCATGGCAACAGGGTGTCCGCCATCTTGGCGTTTTCGCCCAATTGTTTCTCTTTATGTGATTTGTATTTCTCCATTAAACTTTACTGCCTCTGTGGGTCCTTAACATGTTGCATTATGAGAAAGAGGACTCGGGTGGAGGGTTTGGCATTAGGCAAAGACCCGATGGATGCCGCTTGGGGCTTTAATTTCTTTTATATTCAATTATAATTAATTTTATTCCAGACTTTTTAAAAAAAAATTTCCTCCCCCCCCCCCAATTGTAAAATTCTGACATAAAGTGCTTAATGAGAATCTGAACTTTCACCGTCTTTCTTCCCGCCATATTGATCGAACTTTAGTTTTAAATGAAAAAGAAAAGCTAAGCCTAGTTTACAGACTGTAATTCCAGGTTAGAATTAACGAAAAAAAAAAGGCTGTAAAGTCTGTAATGTGGACTACATAACTGTAAAATTATTATAGTAAACAACACATTTACAAGCATACAAGCCTTATGTATTTGCAGCTACACACATTCTACACCAATATTTCAGTGCAATCTGAATTAAAATGGTAATTATTTCAATCTAGTCTGGTTAGTCTTATTGTTATCTGTTATCTGCGGTGAAATGTGAACATTTGTTGGTTGTTTTGTTCTTTAAATTTTTCATTTATCATTTTAGATTCACTTTTTATGATGAATAAAAATACCTGATTAGACACAATGCAAATATCAAACCAGGATTTTATGATTTTATTTGATTGTATCAACACTGAAATTAAGTAGATTATGACATGTTTTTGTCATGTTTTTTAAGAAAACAAAATATCAATTTTGATTAAAAAATTACTTTGATATCAAAGACTTTGATTTGAGAGATGAATATGAAGGAATGTTTTGGAATAATTATGGTTCAAAATGCCATCATTTATTGCTTAAAGTTAATCATTAATGCATTGCCCTTGTTAATCTTTAACTGCGCATTGCTCCTAGTTTTTATTTATAGGTAGTGATGAGGTTAATCTGAGGCAGCATGACATCAGCATTCCCGCTGGATGCCAATTAACCTGGAAACAGAATTAAAAGGAATAAAATGTCCAAATTAATTTGTATTCAGTCATTCCCAGATTTGACAACCCACCCACAGTTTTTAACAACTGTGGTGGTATTTATTAATCTTCCAAATGTTTAGGTCAAAACACAAAGTGCAGAATTTTAAAAACACACACACACACACACACTCATGACTGTATATGTAGAAAATGCAGGTCTCAAGTCTTACCTTCCTCTGACAGAATGTGGAGCAGTAGTTGACTTTATGGCAGCCTGTACACTCGCTCATCGCCACCCGACCACAGTTCACACACATCTGCTGCAAGTGACAAGGAGATCGTTTAAATATAGCACCCACATTTACTGTATGGGAATTATTTTCATCCTGGTAGTCTGCTATGTTTTATCAAGGAAGTGACACAGAATAAACACTCTCATTGTGGAACAAGTTCTCATTTAAACTCTTTTTGGTTGCAAATTTAAAACTAGAAAAACACTCACACAGCGCAAACCTCTGCCAGGAGCCACAGTTCTCCCCATATTGTAATTATTTGGTCTCTTCCTATGATGGAAGGGCCCCTATTTTTCATATTCTGGATCATAGTATCTGGAATGATTAATTTACCTGGATCAGTCTTTGATACATTTTACAACCTGTTGAAAGCTTGTCCTGTATTTTTTCCTAAGTGCTCAGACCATTTTCGTTGGAGTTACGTGCACAAATGTTGAAAATGGCCCTGTCTCACAATGTTAAAGAATCCCTTAAAAAAGATTCCAGGATCCAAAAGGTGATCTGGATCACCACCAAAATTTGAATCAGTTCTTCCTTTTCACATTCCCAAAAACTCCTGAAAATTTCATGAAAATCCGTCCAGAACCTTTTGAGTTATCTTGAACACAAACACATAAACGCCAGCAAAAACACAACCTCCTTGGCAGAGGTAATCAATCGTGCAACCAATCTGACCACAAATACATAAAAACCCTCACCTTTATGTGTAATACACATCTATTTCAATGATTGAGAACAAAAGACTGGTTTACATTACACGAGTTCCAGTCGAACTATGAAGAGATATTATAATGTCCTTTGTGGGTCTGAAGCACAAATTACACTCCCCATCAAAAATAGACACTTGGACTGGACGAAGCAAACAGGTTAGAGCCTGAAGGGAACTAAACAGCTGTGTAGCCTTTAGAAAATCACTTATCAGTGAAGATAATCACAAAAAAGGACTTTGTTGTACCAGGGAGCATGGAGTTAGCTCTCTGGAGCAATGGAAGATGGTCATGTGGTCCGATGAGTTCAGATTTACCATCTTACAAAGTCATGTTAGCATCAGGGTAAAAAGAGAGTACTGACGTCTTCACATCTGGATTTGCCACAAAGTCGAGACCAAGAAGAACTTCTTCACAACAGTGAAGTGCAGTGCCACCCTAATGGTGGCTAATTCAGCAACCATCTTGTATCCTGTCTCTTCTCTGACATTTTTTGAGACAGTAAATGTCAGTCTGATGCTGACTTTTTCCTTATATCTTGCTGTGTAGCTTTCTCTCTCTTTCCTTCCTTCACTGCCCCAAATAATGTCCTTTGGTATTTCTTTGCTGAGTCAATCACGGCGTGCACTTCAGTGAAGCCAGTGTGTGATAACCAGTTGTTGCTGTGTGATGTGGTGCCATCAAGCAAAACGCAGCTGTAACACGGTGGCACAGAATAATGAGAGGTGCAGTTTCTTAGCCTCAGGATGCCGCAGACAAATGTCGACGCCAGGAAAGTACATGACAAATATTAATTGTTGTGTTGCCACAGTGAATCATTGCTCAGGTGAATTGAACCCCTACATGACAAATATCAGTGTGCCATCAAAATGATTTAAGAACAGATTTGTAAGGTCAGAAAGTCCCACAGTGCTACTTTAGACACCTTTCCAATCTGTGGGATGAGCTGGAGAAGAGTTGGTGCAGTGATCCAACTCTTCCACCTTCACCACAAGATCTTGGAGAAAAACTTTAAAAGTTCTCTGAAACGATGCCGCAGTTAATATTGTTGTAATCAAAGCAAATGGCGGTCCAGTAAAATAGAAGTTACTTTCATTTTGATGGACAGAAGAAATAACAACATTGTGATTAAATTGCAGCTGTTGAGGCTGAAACTGACGGAGGACAACTGCTCACCATTTGCATTCTGGCTGATGTAGGATGAAGTCTTTCCCTTCAAGTAGAAACTACAAACCAATACGATGTGAAATTGGACTTCTTCAGAAATTTTGCTAAGTGTGAATTTAAAAAACGGTGTCATACATTAATGATGATCTCGGTGATGTCAGAGCTCCTCTTGGACTCTGCGTCATCTGGATGCTGAAACGAGAGCTGGTTCTGAAATGGCTGCGTGAGCCCGCACTGAACACACACACAGAAACACAAACAGATAAATAATGAATTTATGTAACGTTTATTTCAATCATCTCAGCCAGTGTCTGTGTGTGAGCTCACCTCCTTCCTGCCTCCCTGACCTTTGACACCTGCTGCGTCCCCTGCAGAGTTTTTGGCCTGTTCGATGAGAGCCTTCAGCTGCTGCACATTGTTCATCAGTGTGTTGGCCAGCTCCTCCAGGTATACCCAGGTGTTCTTCTGCCCTTCGTTTACAGCAGTCCCTGCACCCCCCATGGCCCCCACCTCCAGCTTCGTCACCAGTGTTGCTGACGGAGATGACGCTGCTGCTGCCATGGCGACTTTGGCTTGAATTGGCTGAGGAGTCACGGCCAACGCTGGTAATGCTGTCAGCACTGAAAGGTACAGGAGGAAACATGGGACAAATCCTGTTACATGTCCTGATAAAGCCTCCAAATGTCTTGTTTTGTCACACTGGGTCAGACAGTAAAGAGACCAGTAAGTTTTGCAATCATAAAAGACTAGGTGAGTTTAACCAAACAAAACACATCCAGATTTGTGAGGGTATATGAGTTTCCTCCTGACCTACATAGAAGATATGATGTGTGTTAAACCAGTAGTAGTGGACGACCGAGCTGCAGGGATTTAACATGTAGCTTTTCACAGATACATCAGTGTTGCATGTTTTGTCATTTTATTAAAGTGTTACAATCAGAGACAGTTTATGATAAGAGTAAAATGACATGGATGCGATCTGTATGAGGGTACACGATGTTACCTTTCCACTCGTTCTCACTGATGTAATTCAAGTCAATCACGCCCCACATTGCTTTCAAATAAAGTTTCATTAATTCATAAAGCTTTGCTTATTTACCTGTGGTGTCACATCCATATCATCTGTTGTGATGTGAAATTGTACTAAATAAATAAATGAATACATAAATAAAATAAAATCATGAATTAAATAAATAATATTGTTGAATCTTTTTTTTTTGTGCAACATTTTGATGCTGGGTTGACTGGGCTGGTGGGGGAGGGGTTGTAAATGTTTAGATTCTCAAGTTGACAAATAAACAGTTGGACATTAAAATGGTAAAGAATCCAGCAGGTGCTGAGCTTAGGAAAGAGGATAGAAAGAAAATGGAAAAAATATCTGCCCATCTGCATGAGTATCATGCATATAATGAAAGCGTTTAAAGGGAATTAGTTTATTAGCCTCTTGCTGTGTTGCTACTTATAGACTGGACTGCTGCAGTCTAACACAACTAAAAACTATATTAATTTGAGGCCTCATGTAATACCATTAATTTCCCTGTGATAGTTTGTGTTCAAATCCAGGGGTTTGAATAACTTTGCATTCTGTGTTCAGAAAATGTTATTTTCCAAAGCAAATCATGAGTCTGCATCAAGTTAAAGCAACACTACAAAACTTTGGCAGATTTTCTCAGTGAGGCGCCTCCTCACATTGCCTAATTCAGCATCCGTCTTTCCTCTGAGATCTCTTGAGCCAGTAAAAGTCAGTTTGATATTAACTCTAATCTCATGTCTTGCTCTATCATTTTCTCTGTTTTCGTCTCTCTTTTCACCCCCTTATCTCCTTTACTATACAAATGGAGCCTGTGGGACTTTTCAGCCTCCATAACTTTCATAACTCTCCATGCTGCCGTTAAAAATTTTAATGTCAACCATTAGGCACATAAAAGGAAACTGGAATCAAGTTTCTATTTCAACAATGAAAAATTCTTTGTTATGATGTCAAAGCAAAAAATGAATAATTTCACAGGCATATTTCCATCAAGTTTGAAAACCCACTGAGATATTGACTCAGTTAAAAAATATAGTTTCAACACTAGAAACAGAGCAAACTATGTTAGTAATATTATTGTGAAAGGAAATGGTTTCAATCACAGACTCAGTTAGCTTTAGTCTTGGTTTAACCTTATCTGTATCATCTGTATCAACTATTGTCCGTTTGATCGAACGGATGAAATGCTGAGAAGCATGGATGCTTTATACAGCTGTAAAGTGTTGGTTTTACTTGTAACATGCCCTCAAGGTTGACAATATCTTTGCAACACTGCACGCGTATTTAAAATAATAAACTGTGCTATTCATGTCTGCTGAACAGCAGCAAGGACTTTGTTGAAAAGACATTAAATTCATTTCTTTGTGTTTTGATTGCTGGCCTGACCAACAAATTACAACAAATTAGTAAGTAAAAATGGTTAGATTGTTGTGCATTAGATGTTACTGTGAAATAATAATAAAAAAATAAACAAAAAAAACCTACTTAATAGCTACTTCTAAGCTGTCTGAATCCAGATGTGGTTGAAAATAAAGAAATATACTACAGGTGAAGGAGCGAATGAATTGCATCAGCGAAGGATCCCACCTGTGGTGCTGGCAAACATCTCGCTCTGTGCTGCAACGTCTGAGATGATGGCAGCGGTGGTGCCATCTGCGGTTGAAGGTCGGTCAAAGGTCAGAGTGCCGGAGGTGGTGAACTGTCCAGCTGGCGTCACAGTGACTGTTCAACGGAGAACAGATGTGTCAGCAATGTTTGAACAGTCACTCAAGTTTAAATGGACTAATTTGAGTTTTTTTAAACTTTAAAACAATTATGTGTGAAAATGTTGATATTTTATTCATTCAGATCAGTGATATCCTAATAATGATTAAAGCAAGTTGTAGTTCATGCGCTTGAATTAGATTATGTGACTTGTCACTTCCATTTCATTTTGTGTGCTAGCCACTAATTGACTAACAGGAAAACTGTTTTACTGAATATTTCCTGTTGTCATTTGGCATTTAATGATCTAAAACTCTCCACTTTGTTAGTGTATAGTTTGAAGAACTGAAGCCAGTTCCCTGATGATGTGCTGACGCTGTTAGTGGTCATGTGGTTCTTTCTTGACCACAAATGTGAGAGAATGATAAATAACTCCACAAACCTCCCCCACAGTTTCAGTAAATCCTGGAGGAAAACCTGAGCAGGATCTAAACTATGAACCTTATTAATGCTTCTGTTACAGCTTCTCACTGAATCTTTCCTCCTATCGTAGATCAGACTGAAGTCATGGGACATACATGTGGTCCCCGGAGTCAGTGTGATGTTCTTCGGGGAAGGCGGTTCCTTTTTGGCAGGGATACCAGGGGGCTCGTTGTCCTTCTTCCTCCTTTTGTATGGGACAAAGAGACGAACCGGGCCGGTCTGCAAAACACACCGATAGCAACACATCAAACCAGAGATGATGCCATTCAGATCAACAAAAAGTCCTGTTTGGCATTTTGGTTTTTCTGCAATATGCAACACATTGTTCTGCTAAAATCTGCTAATTTTCCCACACAGCCTGTTTGCTTTACCAGTTCTTGAGCTGTGTTTAAAGCTAAAGTGTAACCCTTCTGTATGCGGCGGAACTGACATGGATGTGATGATGAAAGGTATATTTCAATAGACCGGAGAATTCTGCAAAATATAGTTATATGATCTGAAGCATCAAATAACGCTAGAAATGTATACGTTTTATTCCTTGCAGGTTGATCCATCTGTGGAGAAGCATAAGCTGTCTATATATAGAAGAGAAAGCAGGAAACAGTGAAAACAACATCAGCTGGAAAAGAGCTTCTCAGAAAGTAGTTAAAAGGGTGTGACGATTTTTCTGGAGCAGTAAGAGTTTTCATTATTGTTAATAAAGTAACGTAGACTTTTTAAATGGACCAAAAGAAAATAAATCAGCTTTGTTTCAACCTGGGACAAGAGCATTTTTGATGGAAATGCAATCTCCATCACAGTGATTGATCAAGATATGAAATAGTGTTTATAACAGGTAAAGGGAAATATTGGATAGTTCAAGGCACACACACACACACACACACACACACACACACACACACACACACACACACACACACACACACACACACACACACACACACACACACACACATCCTAAAAGCCAGAGGCAAATTAACTCCCAGTAAAAGAAGAAAATGACAAGGAGAAAAATGTTACCATGTTGACATTTTCTGCTGCCAGGGAGTCTCCCTCCTTTGCAACCTACCAAAAACAGAAGCAGAGAAAGTTCTGATGTCATAATCATCCAAAAAGCATCCTGAATGATCACAGGAGAGGATTCATGTAATCACTGTTTCATTCATTTACTTGTCTTTTCCAGATAAAAACCTGTTTCTGCTAAGGATCTCACGATTACTTGAATTCACAATAAGTAGTGGTATTAAAACAGCATATTTACTCCATCATAAGGATCAGTGCAACTCACACACAAAACTATTAGAGGTGTGTTAGAGTGGGGAAATATGATAAGCTTTTTCTTCCACACAAATGAATTAATTCTTGCTTCTCGCGTTGAACTGGAAAGATGGCTCTCTAGCCTGTAAAGCATGACATAGATGAGTTGCGGTGAAAAGGAGAGAATACATGGAATATGCTGTGATGGACAGGCGACCCGCCTAGGGTGTACCCTGCGTTTCACCTGCTATTTGCTGGGATGGACTCCACCCACCCTGAAACCCTGAATTGGACAAAGCGTTGTGGAAAGTGGATGGAGGGATAGTGTTGTGAAGTTAATTAACACAGAACACATTTCTCTGAGTGTAATTGTAACAAGAAAATGTATAATCCCAGTGCTGTTTACTCACCGGTACCAGATCATCACAGCAAGCTGCACAGGTGCAGGAAGCAGCGTGTGGGTTTAAGATCCGCTCCTGATAACATACAAAAACACCAAAGTTTACAGTACGGGCAAAACTGAAGTCAGAGTTTTTCGCTACGAGTCAGATAATTTCAGTTTTTTCAAGTAAGTGGGATTTTTTTTTGTAACGTTTACTACCTGTATGAGGCAGAGCAAAGGTCTGCCAGCATATCGGATGCTCCTCTTCCAGTCTTTACTGCTTGCTCTTCCTGCTAGGCCTTCAAACTCGGTAGGAGTGAACCACTGCTCGTTGTGTTTGATGCAACGGCCTTTACCCCCTGAACAACACAAAAGGACGGTAAAATACTCATGAGTTTACTTTACTTCCTGAATGGAAGAATGAAATCATATTTCATCCCTTTGTTTCTGAGGTTAGAGTGGCTTCATCTTGTCATTCTGAATGTCTGCAGTTTGTATGATTCATGACCTGAAAATGAGGCAATGGGGCTTAACTGGGTACATGATGACATGCAAGCATTTTATTCATTTAAGAAAAGATTGAAGGCATGCCACAAGTCTTTATCAGAGCAGCGGCAAACAAGGCCATTCAGAAAGAAGCTCAGAGAAAAATCGATCAAAAACAGTTAAGCTGAATCTAAAAGCTGCCCTTAACAAGAACCGGCCTGATCTGGAGGATTAGGTTTGTAGAGAGGCTTCAGTTCACAAGTAAGCTTAACTTCTTCCTGAATGTTCTGCCGAAATAAATTAAGCATATCTTCACAACAAGAGCGGTGTGTATAATTTTGGTCTTTAAAGAAAGCTGAGACATGTGAGATTAATACAGAAGAGTCAAAATCAAGATATGTTACTGTGTCAATAAACCCACCGGGAACAGAATAGGAAACGTAAATGTATCTCTTCCTAAAAGGAAACCACGTTATTTGCAGATACCTATGCTGACAGAGCAAACAGAGTAGTACCATTAGAAACCGTGAGAGCAGTGTTGAGCGATATCACTGATGTGCGATCAACAAACGGAACAAAGAAGAAGCTGCATTGTATTTAGTGGCTGTAGAGAGCACTGCTGTGTAATGCGCTACCTCTTTCTAAGAATGTACATCATCACTATCACCATGACCATGTTTGCAACTGTCTGAAACTGATGTCTGAAGCTGAAGGTGAGCTCTAGTCTGCCCTCTGGTGGATGTGTTGGCTAATTACAATGACAATTGGAAGGGGTACATGAAAATATGACGAATGAAACCTTCGTACCCATTTATATACATAGAGGGACTATAAATGAGACATAACGAGGACATTGCTGTTCTCATGTTTTTGTTACATTCTCATATAAATGCTTGGGACTTTTCATAGTTTTTTTTGCACAGACTGGACTTTTTTTTTTTTTTTTTGGACTTTGCACAGATCTCATGCTGGACCCTGAACACTGACCTCTAGAAGACGTTAAGGCAGGGGTCACCAACTAGATTTGGGCTGGGACTACGTAACATTTATTTCCTACAGTTATTAATATATCATATGTTATATATTTTATATTATTATAGTTAAATTGAAACTGTAAAATATGTTGTTTGTAAACTGTAAGTGTTTTCATATTTTTAACATTGTGTGGGCTCTGTTGACCTGTATTGTTTACCAATAGAACAATAAAAGTCTGAACCTTGAAATTGACTGTGTGTATGAAACAGCTGCTTTACCAGCTGAACAAAAACACTTAAATGAACATTTAGCTCCAACAAAACCAGTTATTTTTCTCGTCTTTTTGTCTGGTATTTTTGATCCTGAAGTGCAACATTTCTTTGACAGTTAACTAACCACTACTACCACTACTCCGCTCTGTTGGCCCCCAGCTGTTGAACTTTCTGCCCCCAAACCAGCTCGGAAGGCTGAAAGAAGGAGACGCTGCAGCTAGCTTCGGGGTAAACTCACTTCACGCAGCGGCCTTGAAGCAGACACTAGACTCTTCTGGAACTAGAAGACCTGTGTTCATTGCTACAGCTTATAGTATAACATTCACTGCTAAACATGTGATTTCTCACTGCTGACTTTCTCTGCTCCCGACGCAGCTGACATGCTGTGCAACTCTCTCTCCTCTCTGTAGCTCAGCCGTTCTTAAAGGGGCCACGCTGTTCTTTAAACACAATGCTGTATACAGTACCATGTCTGCACACTGACAAATAACTCCTGCAATAAGTTTTTATCAATATAATCTTGTAGGCAGATATTATTGTTAGTGGGCCTATATGCTAGTTGCCAACCGCTGCGTTAAAGGAAGGAACACTGTGTGAAAAGTGTTAAAATCACCTGATCCTAGTCGATTCTTGTACAGTATTCCGCTGGTGTTCCTGCAGCGAACCGGTAGCTCATTGTTGTACACCGAGGGGTCCCAGTTGTATTTGGAGCAGGAATCTTTGTCGCTGGATGGAGTAAGTGGAGTGGGAGGAGTCTGCGGGCCTGGAGGATAAACAGAAACATGGAGTAGTTATAGTTATGGTCATGTTTTATGAGCAGCTTCTCAGGCAAACACAAACACACACACACACACACACACACACACACACAGATTCACCTGATGTGATGGTGGCAGCAGACTTGAGGCCAGTAGCTTCTACGATGCTGCCGTCAGTATGAACCACAATGAGAGTGGCCTTCTGGGTGCTGAGACCCTCACTCAGCTGGAGAGTGGTCCTGCCACTCTGTTAACACACATTCACAAATATACAAAACACAGTTGTGACTTAGCAAAGACATTTTCCAGCTACTGTTTGACAGCTGACCTCAAACAGTTCAGTGGAGGACTGAAACAGTTCAAATGAACATACAGAAATACAAAAATGGCTCAAACAACTAACTAATGTACCAGTAAAGTATACAAATAATATATATTTCTATTACTTTGTGTTTGTTTCAAAGTTTATTGAAACACAGCTGCAAAACAGCACTTGTGGCAACACTGACTGCCAGTGTGGTGAAAGGATTGCATTCCTGGGTTGTTTAAAAGATCTGTCTATGTTGTAAACATGGAATAGAAAAGGACAGCATGTGCAGACATATTCGCTTTGGGAAACAATAAACAGCTGTAGCAGAATTACTTAAGCTCATCCAGTGCGGATAGAGCAAAAGACACACCATTAATGATGAAATAAAAAAAATAAAAATAAAAAAAAGCAATAATAAAATAAATAAATACAACTGAAAAAATGGCAAAGTACATAAATAAAGGTATTCATACAGTTAAATGACTAAAATCACAAAGAAATGTCAATTTGTCACATTTTATAAATTCATAGATGTGTTTGGTGTAATTTATTTGCAGATTCTTGGTCTGTTGTGCCATTTTTATATTTCTGTGTCATGTTTGAATTTAGAAGTTTCTGTCCTCCAAAGTTAGAAAAGTCTAAAACTAAAAGTAGACAAAGAGAAAACAGTTTCTTTGTTTTGTCATTTACCACCTAGAGGATAAAATCTTTTTAAATCGGTTAATGCAATCTAACCTTTCTAACAAACACTGTAAATATCTATTTCGCTTCTATTTTTTTCCATGTCACATCTAAACCCCCCCCAAAATAAGGTTTGACATGAAAAACAACTACTTAAACAAAAACTGAGCATTGATGAATTTAGCTGTGAACATGTACAAACGTGTGAAATATAAGAGGAGAAGCTGCATTTATCAGCTGGGGACAGTGAAGTTAAAGAAAATAATTTAAAAAAAAAAAGACTGGCAGTCATTTAAGCTGCCAAACACCTGCTGAAACATCAAACAAGATGAGGATGTTCAAGATGAGAGGCTGACCTCTAACATGATTATTTATCTATGAGACAATCTTTCAGTATATTCTGTGAATAAAAAGAACAGACTGAGCATGTGCAGCCATCTGAGCACCACTGTGTTACCTACCAGCACATGTTCAGGAAGAGTTCCAGACGGCGCAACTGTTGAGGTGAAAACGTTGTCCTCTGCAGCTTGAACATCCCTCACTGTCACTGTTGTCACGCCTGATCCACAAGAGATTCAAATGATCAGGTGGACACTTAAACATTCAGATTTATCTGCTGCTCCCCCCCACAAACAGCCTGTCAGTGCAGCCGGGCTCATATCCCTGCCCTTTAGTGCAAGTCACACCATGGTTATTAATAAAAACACTTTAAACACTTGGACCTGAGTCTTCAGGCACACTATATTGAAAAATCAACTTCTCTGCAACCTGCAAGAAAAAAATGGCAGAGTTCCGACTGACTTAAAGATATATTTAATTAACTTTGATGGAAAAGAAAAACAATGCTTTTGCATCACCTTTTGTTTCCTCCTTAGTACCGCACAATGATAAGTTCCACAGCTGTTCTATTACAATGTTTAGCAACATTGCAGCTGTTTAATAGATGCTTTGTGTAAATCTGACCTAATTAGGTTCAACTTGCCAAGCGTTGCATGTGTTGTTTCTATTCATGTGGCTTTAGTTTAACTGCAAGTTGTGATGATACAACACAGAACAATCCACATTAAAAGGTGCAGCATGAAAAAAAATCAAAAAGGTCAGATACAGAAAATGTTAAAATAATTTTTAAAACTATTTTTTCTGCTGGCATCTAACGGCTGGACGAGAAATCAATTTTATTGAATACTTCGAATTTGCCATTCATAATTTATGATATATTTGATTATGTTTTCCCCTTGAAACTGCTCTGTAAATGCTCTCCTTGTGCTTCCAAAGTTAGCAGCAGACTCAGCCCCCCAATTGCCTGTTTCCCACTGAGACAAGCAGGCACATACACACAAACGCATGCACACACACACACACAAAGCAACCAGCAAAAAGGGGTTCATTCCTAAAATGTTAGCGCGCTGAGTTATTAGGGACTAGATTGTTGTTTTGCTACCTTATACTCTGAACATTGTAGAATTAATTTTAAAGGTTGTTCTTATCAAAGATGGCTGAACAGGAAATGTATCACTTGCAACTGGACTATAGCAGCACACACAACCGTATATATATACACATGTATGTATACATGTATACAGTATGTCTGCCCTGATACCATACACAGACACCTGCATGCACATACAGGCGACCACACTTTCATCAGAGGACAGTGTGTGCATCAGAAAAGAAGTCAACTAGCTAAAAACCAGACAAAGTTTTTATTGTTTTTTTTTGTTTTCAAAACTTTCACATGGAAGGTGAAGACAAACAATCTCTTACTGGTGTAACCTCGAGAACACCATGTCCATCATGGAAACCTGCACAGCTGAACAAGCTGAATCCACCATCATTGTAGTCAAAAGTCTGTTTTCAGGGGCTGCTGTCCTGCAGGTTTTCAATTTATCCCTGTTCCAACACACATGGCTTCCATTAAATGCAGTGGTGTAGTGCAGGGTATATGCGGATATACAGAGTATACCCATTTATAATCCTCTAAGATCCCTGTGATGCTGCTTTTACGATTAACTTGAATTAAGATAATTAAAAGGACCAGAGATGGACATGTCTGCACTATTAGATTCCTATACATTGATACTGAATCTACAGTGTCTCAGCTATATTGTGGTGTTTGTTGGTTGTTTATATCTTAATTTTTCTCTTGAGGTGACAAAAATTCCAAAGAATTTTTCTGGATTGTTATATCCAGAATTTTGCAGGATCCAGATCCATTGTTGATATCTTGTAATACTTGTTTGGTACTTCTGCATTTTTTTGACTAAGCTCCCTGACCATTTATTGTGGAGTTATATACGTATTTACTAATAATTGGTTTGTCTTGCAATGATGAAGATCCTTCAAAATCACTCCCAAAATAAATGGAATCCAAGTAAGACCAAGACCATTATCAGAAAAATAATCTGTCCAGGAGTTTTTGCATAAAGTTGCTGACATAAAAACACAACCACAGCCACCTCCTTGCGGGAGGCAATAATAGGGTTTTGATATGACAAAATGTGGAAAAAGCAAAGCTGTAAATGCTTTCATTCATATCAACTATGAGTCGTACATGTTGCTTAAGTCATTCCTGAGTGGTTTCTGAAGTGTGTGCCAGGCTCATTACTTTACTGAAAGAAGATAATCTGGGATTACTGTTGCCACGAAAGAGTGTATATGGTCCACAGTGTTTAGGTTGGTGGGACGTAATGAACTGTGTATTTAAACACAGTTCTATATAACAAGGTTTTCAGCCTTTTGTTCTGCAATAGCTCTTCAGCAGGACCATGCAAGCAAACCATGCAGATTACTGGACCATGGGCAGCCCAATGGTTTACATGTTATGACTAATAAATAAATGCAATAGTACATTTTTATACAAGAAAATTGTAGTTTAACTTTTTAGCCAACACTAAGCAGTCCAGTCATATATTTTAGCAGCGGAGTCAGCATTTTAACATTAACTTTTAGGTATAAAATTAACATCTTTGACCCCTGACACAACCTTTCTGCACCAAAAAAATACTAAATATCAGACATTTTAGCACATGATGGAGACAATGTTCAGACCACAGGTGGACAAGTTGAGTCCGAGAGAGCCACAGTCCTGCAGGTTTAGGATGTTTCCTTGCTTCAACACCTGATTCAAATGACTGGGTCACAGAGCAGAAATGCCTTGATAAAGCTGGTAAATCCATTTTATTTGAAGGTGAAGCCTGCAGAAGTGCAGCTCTTTCAGAACAAACTTGCCTACCTCTGGACTACACCAATAAAATCACCAGTCCGCATTTTTATTTATTTATTTTTATTTTACGTGGATTTGTACACATTTAGGAAGGAAAACTTGCTTCTGTCCTGTTGGTGCAACTTCTGCTTGTTTGTGTTTGTGACAGAAACCCTCCCCCAACACGTAGGCTACTCGATTGATTTAATTAAGTAAATTCACTTTACTGCTAAATTACAGAACATTGCAAAAATATCTTGAACTGATGTTTGTTAGTTCTGAATGTTTATCACAGGCGAATCTGTAAATACTATTTAAGCTGTTGAAGATGAACGTGGACCCTTTAATGACAGTGATATTGTCAAATGATACAATAATTAAACAGAGTTTGGAGGTACAGTCTACAAATAAGCAGTAATCGTTATTATTTAAAGGCTCTGTGTTGTATCTTAATGTGAGAAAAGCTCTTGGTTAACTTTTAATTGATCTAAAACCTGGGGCTGACAAGCGTAATATAACCATCACGCTCCTCCTGGGGTCCTCCGTAGCAGCATCGGCCTACTGCTGCCTACCTGCAAATGCAGCCTCGGCCTCGTCTGGGTTCGGCAGGGACTCGGCTCCCAGGTCGATGTTTCCCGGTTCCGCCATCACAGACATCGTGGTAACTTCGGCCTCCGACTCCGTATCCGAGCCCACTTGTTCCACCGAAGGCCCGCCGATGGGCGGTTCATCCAGCCCGAGCGCCTTCGTGGCCGAGTCTGCCTCGTCCATTCTTCTGCCAAACGACAAGAGCCGAACGTGTCCGAGCAGCCGCGGGAAATAGCAGGGTCCGAGCTCAGCCGAACCGGGCGCAGGCGTGACGGTGGATTCGTAATAAAAAGTAACAGCCAAAATCAAAGATATTTGCAAAGATATTTGTAAGGGAATGCAAATAAGTGAGGCGAGCTAACCCAGAGAGAAGGTCGCTCATTGCCTGTTTTTTTTTTTTTTTTTTCACTGGGTACGCACCATTCACAGTCGGGCAACCCGGGTGGGCGGAGTTATCACTCCATTGAAACGAGCGGATCAGCCGGATGACCCTCTCAGATCCGACGGCTGGTGTGGCGAGACTGCCTCTTCTCAATAAAAATGACGCGTTGCCTTTATTTAAGTTCAGTGGATAGCTTTGTATTATTTGATTCCTAAATGTGCTGATTTTATTATTATTTTCAGCTGATCTAAGCAGGGAAGTTATGTTCATGTCATATTGCACGAGCTCTTTCCACTGGCACTCTCTCCACCCATTAAGTGGCAAACTTCTCATCCAACGCTCATTGTCCGGTTGAACAAAAAGGAGCGGACCCACTCAGTGGTGGTACGCCGGAGAAAGCCGAAATTACACGAATTTCCACGAAGTAATGCAGCAAAAGATTAAAAAAAAAAAAGAAAAAGAAATACATTACAAATATTCTTTGAGGTTTAAGTTTCCAGTAATTTAAAAAAAAAAAAAAAAAGCATCTTTTTTGTGTTTTAAGGACATGGAGAACATAGAGAAACAAAAATATGTAATACCTGTTTTATTGATTTCTAACTTAGTACCATTTATTTATCAAAATAGCTGGTGTGAAAATAAATATATGCACATTTTTAATAAAGATTTTACCAAAATGCAACAGAACCTAGCTTTTGTCAGTAAATCGCAAATCATTTTAATGTACAACGATGTGAAACAATTCCCATCACCATCTCTGCAGTTAAACTATTTATATGTATGAAAAATTCAATGTAATGCTGATCATGCTGTTGTTGATCCGCTGTCCTGACAGCTGATCTAAAACTCTATGCAACCCTTTTTAATCTCTTTACTGTTTCACTGACTGTAAAATAAGAGTAGAACATTAAATCGCAGTTCCTCAGGACAAACCCTCCTAAATTACAGTACAGGTCAAAAGTTTGGACACACCTTTCCATTGTGTCTAATGGAAAAGTGTATCCAAACTTTTAACTGGAAGTGTATATATCGGTACACGAACCATTTTACTTATGTGTTTGTTTTGACTTGATTGACAGGAAGTTACATGTGCTTTAAGTTAAACCTCACCCTCATAACAGCACTGAGGATTTAAAAGAATGAAAACAAACAAGCAAAAAAAAAAAAAAAAATCTTTCAGTTGCACTTTGTCACCCTTTCACTTCTGCTTTTCCCCCAAATCATGCACATTTTGTCAAATTTTGATATAAAAAGACCTAAAAATGCTTTATAGTACAGTCTGAAGCTGACATATAGGTAATGTATTATGAATCACATTTAGGGTAACTTCAACATTTAACACTCCTACTTGACCTGCATCTGTATTAGCCCAGATTTGGGCTTCATGGCTGCTGCAGGAAAGAACAAAACCAGTCCTTTGCAGAGGATTTTTTTTCTCTGAGACTCCAGAATCTTATCTGAAACTGCAAATTTCCCCTGGTTAGACAGTTCATGTCCACTACTGAGCATCAAGTCAGCTTAATATTTTCTGTCTCATTCAAGTTTTTTTTCTTACTTTGGTCTGTTCCTTTACATGAGAAAACAATGTTATAATGTCATAAGCTCTAGCAGATATAAATGCATAGTCTCTACAGGTTCAGCTCCACATCCTGATGGGTTTCTGTTTTTCCAAGTCAGCGTTGGATCCTGGAAACCAGGTAGTAAAGCAAAAAGAATACGAGGACCAGCCCCATGGAAACATAGCAGAGGAGGCGGCGATTGTCTCTCCCAGACCGGACCATGGTGGAAAATCTCTTCACACTGCCAGTCAGCAAGCCTGTGGCGCTCAGGAAGTTTGAATCCTTAAAGAGTGATGAGAAGAAGGTTGGTTTTTATGTCATGTATGTCAATCATCTTTCTCACTGATAAATCTCTTCTCCTGTTTTATAATTGAAGAAAAAAGACAACTACCTATCAACACCAACTCTGCTGATTTTTATTATTTGGATTATTTAACTTAAATGTCTTTGAATGCATAGCAATCTCTGTTGTGAATTTAGAGTCACAGGGAAACAGCCTCTATGAAAATAAAACAACCAAGTCTTAAAAAAAAAAAAAAACTACAGCTCCAGCTAGGCTATAAATTTAAGGTCAACTGGATGTGCTGCTTTTAAATGTAATTGACATCCACAGACAAATAAATACCTGTATTTAACACTTCTTAGGTTAATAAAGGAAGGACTTGCCATGTTGTCGAGGTACTCGTTTTGATCATCAGCTTCTCTGTCAATGTCATAAGCCAACTGTGAGACCCAGAGAAAGAAGCCTGTGTTAAAATAACCGCATCTAGGACAACTTTATATAATCCTTTGAGGAAAGTAAAGAAATGTAACATCAAATTACATCATTTCAATGTCAAACTACAGATAGAAGAAAGAATGTAATCAAGCTCAAATATCATGTGGAAGTCAAGAGCTTTAAAACAATTTAAATAAAGAATTGCTTAAATTGTCATGTAATAAACATGCAGAGGCAGCTAGTTCCATCATTTTAGCACTACAACAACAAAGACACATGTCTCCTTCAAGAACTAAAAGTCAATAATCACATTTCAGTCATCAGAAACACAAAATGACGTGTCATTCTCACCAATTAATTCCTATATATCAACACAATAACAGGCAACTTATAGTGGTTATGCTTGTCAAATGGCAAATGACTTAGGAACATTTAACTCACACATTTAACTGACTAAAGAAGCTAAATTAATCCAGAAAAGCTATTTTCTATAATCGTAGTAGTGGACACTTATAGCTGGTTGTTACATACAGATTTCAGTCGGGAGACTTTGGTAGCGAGGTTCTCAGCGATCCGTTTGTTTTCAGCATCCAGCATGTCATCAACAGAGCCATGGCCTTAAAATACACAAACAGAAGATTAGAAATAATGCACAAGATTAGAAATGATGGTCCAGACTTGCAGTTGTTGAATAAATGAACCTAACAATTTAAGTAATTACAATAAGTACTTGTGACATTGCTAATGATAAGTGATGTGCTTTGTTTAGCAACCTCGTTTGCAATAAAATATGTATTTATAAACTAAGCAAACAGGAAAAAATGATCAGTTTCAGAACAATTCTATTGTAAATACACTGATATGACATGTAGCACACATGACATGTGCATGTTGACTTTTACTATACATGATGGAGCTTCTATTGCTCCTTTCTCAACTTCTTTAGGAAAGATAAAACATTCCAATTGGTTTCTAAAAGCACTTACAGTGACTGATATAAATAACCGCGAGCAAATAGTTTGGGATGAAAATATTCCTTTATCTGAATATATTTGTGAACCTGTTTAAAAACACCAACTTTAAAAGTGTATACTATGCCATATTACGTGTCCTCACGAGAACGATGTTAATTTAGCTCAACTCAAGAACACTGCAAAAGCAATTGTAAACATAAGCTTGGTCTGATCCTTGTCAAGAGTGATTGTCATGTCCCAATCTCTCCTAATGTTTATTTTATTGGAAAACTATGATAAAAACTGTGTTGATACTGCCTAAATTGATACTGCCCCAAAAGTTGATGGTTTCCTTTCAGTAGCGTTAACTTTCATTAAAAACCAGCATAAAATACACTTAACTGACAGCACCAGCGACACTTACTTAGTTTAACTTTACATATGTTTGTAACAATATTAATCTTTTAACTTCCCTTAGTTTGGCTTTTTCACAAGTTAGGAAAGTGAAGCTGTAAGCAAACAACTCAAGCCAGTTAGCTGCTAACAGCTAGCTTAATCAACAGCAAATCTTAATTAACTAAAGAAGTCTGATCACACGCGCCTTGTTAAAGTTGCTCCAGTTTAACCCTCCATCCATACATGGATAAAACATTCACTCTGTGCTGTCAGAGACAAAAACAAGTTCGATATTAACAAATGAATACGTGTAAAAAATATTATACCTCTATTCCAATCCGCCATGATGTTGAGTATGGTGATGTCACGATCAGCTGTACGGATCACGTGATCACAACGGAGCTGACGTTAGTTTGGGTTTGTGCGCATGCGTAGAAAAACCCATTGACGCAATCAACTTCCCAATCAGCGTAATTGCCATGGTAACTCCAATTAATCTGAAACTATGGCGCCATAAACACAATTCTGAAGCTGCAAGCAGTTAGTTTATGTGTTAAATTGCAGATTAATTACACATTACTCAATAGAATGTAGCTCAAAAGAAATTAACTTAAATGTTGTTTTTATTTCAGTTAAGAGAAAATGTACTTTTTAATGCAGGTTTTTTTTTTTCGTTCTATTTTCCCAAAATGAGCTCTTAAGGTTGTTTTGGAACGTATTGTAAAATTAGGTTATTATCATCCACCATCATGTCATGTTTTGTTTAACTATGAAATTATCAAGTTATAGCTAAATGTTAGATATTCATGTAAGTAATCTACAGCATACTGCTGAAAACATTTCAT
This sequence comes from Telmatherina bonti, assembly GCF_933228915.1. Classification (NCBI taxonomy): domain Eukaryota; kingdom Metazoa; phylum Chordata; class Actinopteri; order Atheriniformes; family Telmatherinidae; genus Telmatherina; species Telmatherina bonti. The sequence goes on along the minus strand of NC_136620.1, from coordinate 17,176,829 downwards.
TCTAGAAGTGTAACCCACCTATGAAAACAGCATGAAGTAGCATATTTATTTATTCATAAATTACTGTGATTTTCTTTTTTTCAATTCATTTTAATTAATCCTCTAAAGGAACAAATAATTCTAATAACTGATGAAACATAAAGTAACATAAGGCTAATAATAAAGTCCATATAGCTTTAAATTTTTTGTGTCCCAAAACAGTGTTGTTTGTTTACTACAACTGTAAATTTGTAAGCGATATTTAAATTAAACGTAATAATGCAATGTAATAAATTGTTTTAAAAGTGTTAAAGCAAATCAAACATCTTCAGACATTTGATCATATCATCCTGACTACTTCCCTCCTTTTGGCTGCAATACTGTCCACCACTGCAATGCAACAGCACTACAACCACAGATCACCAGGCTCGTTTTGTTGTGTCCAGTGCATTGCCTGTGTGGAGACACTGGGAGGCAGCACACATACACACACACCAAACCCTGACTGTGTTATTTCATATCAACATGTGTAACTCCAACTACAAATCAGTTCATGCAGAGTGAATTTATCAAGACAGTTAATGTGACAGACATCAGTCACCTTAGAGAATCTGTGAGGATGAATAGCTACTTCCTGGAAGAATTGTGGATGGAGGACTTAAATGACATCTAGGATGGTCTTCTTTAAAATGTGAGGTGAAAGGTCACAATGGCTCATTTGGAATACAAAAATACTCGAACACAAAAATGAAAGAGTAATGTCTGCATGTGTACTTTCAGTTAATCCTCCTGGATCTCTAAGTGTTGTAATCCACCCATGTGTGTTTGTAAGGGTCACGTGTGTGTGTGCCACCTGACGTCAGTTTACATCACTGCTGGGGGTGTGAGTTATGTGCATGTGGGTGACAAATGAAACCAACTGTAAAGTAGAGTCAGTATGCCGTCACAGAAAAGCTCGGACCTTCAGCCTGTTGCTCAGTTTAATCTGTGAGTTCCTGGTGGATGTTTCTTGGTTTTTGGAGGGCTCTGACCATCTGACTTTACATGGACCCCAGTCCATCCTTTTCCTAAGTCACCTTAGTTCTGCAGGAGCTTCAGCGAACTCCATGTAGATCTGATAGTACACAGAAGGAACTTTAACAACAACAAGTAAAGGTGTTATGAATGTATTCCAAATCCATGTGTGCACCTCTCAGAAGGAGGAGCTGCAGCAGGTGTGGATGCTGTGTGTGTGTTCAGACCGTGTGTGTGTGTGGACCTGATGCGTCCCTCTCAGCAGGAGGAGCTGCAGGAGCAGCAGCAGTCTTTCTGGCACTCACTGAAGCCACAGATTGTCTAATTAGATTAAGGAAGGCTTTCCTCAGATAATCATTTAGCCAGCTCTGTTTTTTTTTCCTCCGATGGAGCACTGCTTGTGCCTCTTGTCAGCTTGCTGAAGGTCAAAGTGAATTTCTGAAAGAAGCGCTTAGTTTTGTGGAGTAAATTGTCGCCTTGCAGCAAGTGTGCAGAGTTGTGGCTGTGGAGCTGTGGCTGGGTTATGGGCTGTTTCTGGAGCTGTGATTGTGACGCTGCTCAGAGTAATCGGACTGCCACTAATACCTGCTGTTGCTAACAGGAGGCGATGGGGGAAGTTTCTGTAAGTAAAGCCTTTCTTTTTCTCTGTTTAGTGATAAAAGAACTTATTTTCTTTCTTTTCTGTCCTTTAATCAGAAATGACTGGTTGTCAGTAGGGTTTCAGTGAAAATGTGTGGTTTCTTGTACTGCTGTGATGATTGGTTAATTAGCAGAAGATCACTGGAGAATCTCTCCAATAAAAATTCAGATGACCTTGTTAAAGCTTCCTCTCTGTGAAGATTTACACTCCTTCTGAGCCTCATATTATGAGAAGTAATATGCATGTATTTACACCGTTACAATCCCAGATAAAGCTGTGTACAGTGAACAGCAAAGCTTTATTCACTAATTTGACAGTCATGACTTGTGTTCATCCTACTCTACCCTCCATAGCTCTTTTTCTCCCTCCTTTAGCCTTGAACAGGCTGCTTCTCCCTCGCTCAGATTAAGCCTGGGCTGACTGATTGACACAGCTTACGGCTGAAGGTACAGAGGTCGCAACCTGAGAGGAACAAACATAAAAGCACATACAAAAAAGTCAACACAACACCTCATCACGGTCAGGCTCAGTCACTCTAATGTTATTTCACAGGTTGTTTTTGGTAACTGTGAGTAGAAAATGGAACCTTTTCCACTAACAGCTCAATTAGCCAGGGTTCAGCCAAGCTGTTTTCTCTGTGATTCCCTCTTGCAAGACACTTTCCGATAGATTAGTTCTGATTTTTCTGTCTCTATTTAATATGTACTGCCATTGTGTTGCCTTCGAGTGCTGCCACTGCATGCTTGGAGTTAGAGTAAATTACTGGAAGCTTAGATGGCTCAGATGTGTGTGATGGAAAATTTACATGACTCAAACCTCTGTCCATCACTTTGTGTTTTTTAATTGGTTCGCTTCATCATTAAGCCATAAAGCAAAACTAATTGCAGACTTTGAAATGATGTCAAGAGCACTCTCGCATCTGATCACAAAATTGTCTGTGACTTAATTGAATATTACTTGGAGCTGAATTATGTGATCTTATTATCTTGTTTTCATGCAGAATCATGATGATACAATCTCATTACAAAAGAGGATCTACAATCACCCTTCGAAAGGATTCTCAGAAAACTGATGTCATACATGGCAGTGGAATGCAGGAGTTGATTACTTAACATAACATTTGATTAACCTCTTATTTATCTGACCAGCTCATTATGATAATGATGTTAGCAGAAAAATATCAGGCAGGTCACAATAAGTTCAGCTGTGATGCATAGATTTCATGGATGTGACAAATTAGCCCTGTGATGATATGCTTTCGTCCCGATTTGATTTAAATTGCAATTCTCAGAGTTCTTCAATATTTCTGATTTTTGTAGACTAAAAACCAAAAGAAATGTATAAAACTTGTTTTGCTAGTCATTTTTCTTAATTTTAATTATTAAAAAAAAACAACACAGTAGCCAGATCATTATTCTACTGATATAATGCCCAAGAAGTAAAAAAGTAAAAATTTAAAAAGATCAATGAAAACAATAAAAATGACCAAAAAAAAAAATTATTATGGATTTTTATTTGTTTGAAAAAAAAGTTTTTTTTTTTTTTTTTAACAAAAAGAAAACTATTTTAAAATTGTTAAGCAAAAAATCCCAACATTGGATTTTTTTCGATCTGATTTCCCACCCCTAACACACATGGTGATCTGTATTGATCTTTTAGCTAAACTGAATTATCATTTCTACCCTTTTTCCATCAAAGCTTTGCTCATTTTGTGTGTTTCTCTTCTTACAGTTAGAGAGTCCTGGTAAGGCTAGATCTGCTGCTCAGGCCTGCCTCTGAGTCTGCGTGCTTCTGGAAGGCCTCTACTGAGTCCCTGACAAACGAGACATGGCCAAAAACTCTTTCCGTGGGTCCAAACATGGACGCCGTGGCGAGACAAACCATGAGACGGAGTTCAGTTGCACTGTGCAGGAGCTGCGGTCGCTCATGGAACTTAGAGGAGCGGAAGCAATCACCAGGATCCAGGAGTGTTATGGAGATGTTAATGGACTATGTCTCAGGCTGAGGACGTCACCCGTTGAAGGTAAATATGTCCAAAAACCTTGTTTCTGTGTTCATGGCCTCACAAAGTGAATTGGAGCATTGCATAGCTGCAGTTGTCATAGTAAAACTGAACTTCAGCTCAATCCTGACTGAGTCAGTTATATCCATCCATCCATCCATCCATCCATCCATCCATCCATCCATTTTGTTAACTGCTTGGTATTGTAACAGAGAAGCTGGAGCCCATCCCAGCAATCATTAGGTGAGAGTCAGAGTACACCCTAGACAAGTCGCCAGTCCATCGCTGATCTCTAAAGTGAATACCAGAAATATTTTATAAAACATTTTAAAACTGTGTTTCTATTGGTATAAGCATGTTATTAAGTAAAGTTTAGTTTTTATTCTCTTAGAACAAGCCATTTATACAGGCTTTCTGTGGGTCCTCATACATGTCAGCTGCCATATCTGTAGCATCATTTATACTACAGTGGCTCTGATAGAACGAATAAGACTTTATATGAATTGCGACCGCCGTGCGATGGACTAGCAACCTGTCCACTGTGTCTTGCCTGTTAATTGTAATTGGACTAAGGGATACAGACAATGAATGAATGATTGAAGTGAGAACCCTCTAAGCATTAAAACAGCAGCGCTAGCTTTGTTTGAGAGGTGCTGTTTGTGATGAGTAACACCGTAAAAGGACAATGGAATTTCCAAGGCCATTAAACAAATGTATGCCGCACCTTCCCGAGCATGCGGATGCTCTGTTTTCTTCAACAGCCACTACGATAACCTTTAACTTGAAGGCTGCATCGTATGCATTTCTTCATGTGTTTTCCATGATGACGATGTGTGCATGAAATGTAAATGTAAACGACTTGTTGGCCCGTGAATCCATACATTAGCCGCATCATTATTTAAGCTGCAGGATTGAGTCAAATTCTGTGAAAAAGGAACTTAACATTATTTTAAAGTAGGTATCTGTAGTATCTGTCATTGATGCACCTTTTCCGACATTCATATTTACTACTAGATGTCAGTTGTTCTTGCACATCGTACTTTTAAATTACAATTAATTTACATCGATGTTTTGTTAGAAAAAGTTTGCTGAGTGATGTGTGTTTTCAAGGATGTTATTCGCTGTAGTGCTTTGCATTTTAGAAGATTAAAAAAAGCTATTATCCAGGTTTTACTTCCATATTTCCTGTTAGAAGTCAGTCATTCTTACATTGCACTGTAGACTGGTTACTGCTTGGAAAGGATTTATTTTTGTAAAACGTTTAGAAAAGATTTGGAGATTTTTTTTTTTTTGGGGGGGACGACGACGACCGTATTCAGCTTTAGACTCTTCTAAGCAACAGAGCAACAATCTGAGAATGAAGCTGATAGAGTGAAAGAGGAAGTTTAAGATTTCTGAACACTACCAATTTGCAATTCCTGTTTAATGTTCATAATTAAGGGATATTAAGGGAAAATGTGGAAGTCAAGGCAAGAACCAAGAAAAGAAAAGGAGAGAATAAAGGAGGAGTGTCTGTACATCATATTGACTTTAATGTGGCTTTAGTAAGGAGACCAGCCAGTAGTCCAGAAACACAATGCTGGAGCTACATGTAGTAAAGAGTTTGAAGGCAATAAACCAATATTACTTCTTTAATGGGCTTTGAGTTATGTGGCGTATAAGATGTTGTTTCCCCTCCTGCACACTTAGTTCTGCCCTGCAGACTGGGGTTCAGCTTCCTTGTGGTTCCTATGTAGGTTCACTGATTTGTCACGGAGATTTATATGTGATTTTGATCAGGGGTTTTGCACCAAAACTGCTCAAGCAGGCTTTGAAAAAGAAGTTATCTACACACAAGGTTAAAATAGCTGAAAAAATGATGCACTGAAAGCTGTAAATATACATCTTTGTCTGAAAAGTTGAGAATTTTCACACAGATATTGATACACTTGTTATTGGTTAATCCAGGATGCAAATGTTTGGATTCTGCAGCATTTTTCCAAAGTCTTCCAAAATGATTGTACCAGGGTAGGCAACTCCGGTCCTCGAGTGCCACAGTCCTACAAATGTTAGGAGTTTCCCTGCTGCAACACACCTGATTCAAATCAATGGCTAATCAGCAGACTTGTGCAGAGTTTGATGTCAAGCTCTGCACAAGTCAGCTGATTAAGTCTGATGTGTGTCATAGAAGGGTAGGTAGAGTTGCCTACCCCTGGATTATACAATCATTCTTTTTTAGAGAAACGACTTTCTGCTCCTCTGCTTCTGTTAAATAAAAGTAGCTGCTTTTTAGCTGGGGTACCCAAACTTTTGCATGCAGTTGCATGCGTGTAACATTGTTGCAGACCACTTCACTGGTGACTCATAGGCTTCTCCCCCCTGGCGTGGACATCATTAAACCAACAGAGGACATATTAGGTTAATTCTGTACTTTAGTCTGGCTTAAGGGACTGTTGAGCGTGTGTGGTGGTCAAAGTCAACCGTGACCTGCAACCTCTGTTGATCCTGCTCCGCTCTCTGTCGGTTTCAGGACAACATGAGACAAGTGTGTTGTGCTCCAGTCTGCAAACACTGCATTTTTATTAGGAGATATTTTAATTGAAGAAGGTGTTCATAATCAGGACAAAGTGACTTTTGCTCTTGCTGTTGAGTGTGTTTTGGTGTTGTGATATAGATGTTTTACTATAAAAGACCTTGGGAAATTCTTAAAGGGGTGCTATTATGGTATTTGGAGTTTTCTGAGCTTTCTACAGTGTTACAGTGTTGAATCCTCATCAGACATGTGAACGGCACTTTTTTTTTATCACCTAAACGCATGTTTGAGTTTGAGTTCCAGCACTCTCTCCGTTCGGTTTCCATGGCGATGAAAAACGAGTCGTTTTAGAGAGTTTTTTCTACTTGGAAATCCTTGTGACGTCCCGGGGGATAAGGTTCGGTGATTGGTTACCTTCTACTGGTTAACAAGGGCATGTACAAATACATCAGGCGGGTGGAAAACGTCGGATAAAGTTATTTCAAACGATGGCTGGTGAGTTTACCAAAGAGAGACATCCTGCTGCATTCGTTGCTGTGGGTTGCTGTTTTCCACTTCGTTTTCAGGGTCTGATTCAGGTTCCAACATGTAGGGCTGTATGCTATGTGTTGATATTGTATTTTGTTTTTCTTATTGAGTTCATATGAGCCTAATCCTTCTGTTTATGAGACGTTACAATGACGGCGAAAGCAGTTGCGGTGCGCGCTCCCGATGTAGTGCAGTGGCGGGAGGCGGGGCTTAATCCACTTGTTTTACCCGCAGGCTGATCTGACAGCCTACGGAGAGGGTCGGTCTGAAGTAAATAAAGCGATTTGTGACAATAACTCGATCAATCCCAGCCCTTCTGGGCTCAGAAATAAAAATAAATTAGCCTGAAATGCACATAATAGTTCCACTTTAAAATCTTTGTCAGGTGATATCATATTATTCCACTCCACATTTCAATTTATCAGACTGACTTTGAAACTATAAAGGATTGGTCCACGTTGACCCTGAGACAAATTGGACCATTAACAATCCACCATTTACTCAGTAAGGTCATGCCGCTCCACAGGTTTCAGATGTGAGTCAAATGAATACTGGCGTCAGATGAGTTCTTAGTGCATTTTGTTACTTTGCATGCAAAACTTAAGCTCTGTGATGTGAAGTTTCATACTGACCCACAGTGTTTTCAGAGTGCCTTTGTGGTCTGGCTCTCATTCGTGTGCCCTTTGACATTTTCTTCTCATCATTAATTCATTCAGTCTGTCCATCTTGTGTGCTCTCTGTAAACACCTTCAGTGTGTCGACTCATGCTGGCAGAGAGAAATAAAATGTCAGCAGCAGCTTGAAATCACTGGAAAATCCATTACACTGCTTTACTTCTCTGTGTGTCTCAGTGGTGACAGCTGGGGACGGACGCACAACTTTCGGCATAATCCCACTCACCTGAATGCAAAGCACTCGGCACCGTTTCATTTTTCAGACAAACGTGGACAGAAAGACTGGAGTTAGAAACCTGCCCTAGCAGCAGCAGCAGCTGGAGAGTCTCTCAAGGGATCTGAGTGTGTCCTGACATGTTGTTGCTGTCCGCTGGGGGGGAAACTCAGCCTGCTCTCTGCTCCCTGACACGACACCACACGCTAAAGCACACAAACACTGGCCGTAACAAACCACGTTTTACATTTTTGAGAAATCGATCTCAGATGGTTACAAATAATGCCATTTGTTGAAATTAATTTTGATACAACCCACAAAGCCTAATCCGAAACTACATTGTAACTTAATCCTATAAAACATTGTAGGTTAATCCTGAACTGCGTTGTATTCCCACTGGCCTCATTACCTCACTGGATGACAAGCCATCCTGACTTGCTTTTAAGCTAAGTTAAAGCTTGGCAGGGTTGCATTTCACAATGTCTGCATGCACGACTGACTCCAGTAGTGTTGATTCTAATATATTTCCATCCATCCATTTTCTAAACCGCTTAGTCTAATTCAAGGTTGAGGGAAGCTGAAGCCTATCTCAGCAATAATTGAGTGAGAGGCAGGGTACACCCTGGACAGGTCAGCACCCCATCACTCTCACTTATAGGGGCAATTTAGAGGAACCAGTTAACCTGACATGCATGTTTTTGGGACGGTGGGAGAAAGCCGGAGCACCCGGAGAGAACCCACTCATACAAGGTGGAGAACATAGGAGAACACACAGAAAGGCTATTGTTCGAACCGTCAAATATACGACCTCTTTTTTTTAAATTATGTGTTCAGTACAGCTTTTTATTTCCAGGGGTTGAGTTGGTACAACACTCCATCATACATGCCAACCTGGTACTCTGTCAGCTGTCACTCAGATTCATTTTTATTAAATATATATATAAGTCAAACATGCTTCTTACTTCTTAAATTCTCATTTGTGCACAACTTCAGATTTCAGAAGTTTGATCCTCTAGTAACTGATGAAAACACATTTCCACAGATGACAGGCAGGATGATGAGTACAGGGGACTGGTAGACCACTTAATGAAGGGGTGTAGGGAAAACCATCTGTTGATAAATAAGGACAAAACAAAGGAGATGATGGTGGACTTTGGTAGTCTGTTGTTTCAAGTACCATCTCCTTTGTTATGGTGTGTGGGGCATGGGCGTCAAAGCAAAGGATGCACACAGGCTGAACAAACTCATCAGAAAGGCAGAGTTTGTCACTGGGATAAAACTCCCTACTAAGTTGGAAGTGGTTAGGAACAGCATAGTGGCAAAACTGCTGGCAATGGTGGACAATTATTCCCATCTCTTCCATGATACACTGGACAGTTTAAGAAGCAGCTTCAGCAGAAGACTAATCCATCCCCTCTGTCTAAAGGAATGATATGGGAGATCGTTCCTGCTTGCTGTTGTCAGACTCTACGACACTTTCACTGTTTGTTGATTATGGATCATATTAAATAGGATAAATAAAAACAAAACAAGCAATATTTATCCAAAACATTTTATCATTAATCAAATTAGTATAAAAGATATTCATGAAGTGGCCAATGGATTGAATGAATATCTTGTAGATGTTGGACCAAACCTAGAAAAGGCCATAACGATTGATGAGGCATAATGAGATGCTACAGATTATGTTGGAAAAGGATTTTTCTATTTTCCTAAAAGAATCCTAATATAAGAAGAGAATCCTGATGATTCTATATCCCTAAAAGCAGTGGACAAAAATGAAATCTATGAAATTGTCAGCAGGTTTCAGAATAAAAACAGCATGGACTGGGATGGTGTTGACATGGTAACAGTGAAATGTGTGATTTATGGTATAATAAAGGCTCTTCTGCATATCTTCAATGTATCTTTACTGAAAGGGTTTTTTTTAATTCAAGATGAACGTAATTAAAAGTTGTTCCATCTACAAATCTGGAGAAAAATACCACTTCACCAATTACAGGCCCAGGTCAGTAGTTTTTTTTTAAATCTTTGAAAAACTATTTATAAAAAGATTTGACAATTTTGTAGAAAAATATCAGTTGCAGACGGACAGTCAGTACAGCTTTAGAAATAATAGATCAACATTCTTGGCCCTGATTAAGATGGCAGAAGAAACAACTACATGCATTAATTCAAAGAAATATGAGCTTGGAATATTTCTTGATCTGAAGAAAGTGTTTGACACAGTCAATCATGGCATATTGTTTTGGCCCTACACTAAAAATGCTTGGGGGGAAGTTGGCACGGAGTGTGCTGATAATTATTCTTCCCAGCCAGAGGTGGCGCTCATCCACCTTAACCTTTGTGTGAAGTGTTTACTCCTAGAAGAAAAAGATCAAGTACATGCTGCTCATTAGAGACATAGACATCATATATATGTAGATGCATCACTGAGCATTGGAGAGCGAACCAACGTCTCCGCCATATTGGATGGGTTCCGCTTTCGAGTCTTGCTGCAGATCCAACATAGTTTCCCCACGTAACTGTTTTCTGTGGAACAACGCGTATATATTGTACACAAACAAAACACTTTTCTACCGAATTGGTTTATAAATAATGTTAGCACATTGAATAATCTACAAAATGCAAATGATAAATGTTACTCCTTTGGGGTGTTTATGGAAAGATATAATAATGCTTAACAAAGAGTTTTGCATGGTAGCATAATTAGCTCCGCCAAGGAGGTTATGTTTACACTGGCTTTATCTGTTTGTCTGTTTGTGTTTAAGATAATTTCAAAAGTTAGGGATGGATTTTCATGAAATTTTTAGGACTTGTTGGAAACATGAAAAGGAAGAAATATTTTAATTTTGGTGGTGATCCAGATCACCGTTTGGATCCAGGAACTATTTTGAAGGCCTTGGCAGAGGTTTACGTTTATCTAGTGTTTTTCTTGGTAAGTTTTTAATTGCACAGTTTTGAAACAACACTTTATTTTCAGACTTTATACAATTGTATCTCTATATTGATAAATTGATTAATGTAAATAAAGAAAGAGTGAACTGTAGTCAAGAGAAAGCCAGCAACTATTCCATATTTTGTTCAGCATACGGTTGCAATAACCGGTGAAATATTGAAAGCAGATCGTGTGGAATTACATCTTACAAGGTTGAATAATAATTTATTTGACCAGATAAAAATAGATAGATAAATCGAAATGCATCAATAAACAATCAAACATGTTGGTATCAACTTCATTTATATATTTATTTATATTGCAACTACTTTATGTTCGAGTTAAATAGCATTATAAAAAATATTTAAGCAAAAGGGTACGTCATTTCTTAATGTTTTACAGTGATCTGTATTATAACAATATCTCTGCCCTTTGTAACAAACTAAACCGAGAGGAAAAATCAGGAAAAATTCACAAAGTCATGTTGTGGTTGGGCCAACACCTTACAAATAAACGAATTGGAGGCGCATGGGAGACCCACCCAAGATGGCGGAGATGAGACGTCAGCTCGTATAGGCAACGTGATACAATGCATCATATATACAATATGTATATATGATGTTTATGATTAGAGATGCAATCCTCAACCATCTTGCCTTGTTAAGATACAGAGAGTAATCCTTGTAAGTAAAATGCAATACAAAGATGAGTAGGGTGCTTCACACTTTATCATTTTGATCATTCATGTCAAGTTAATTGTAGAGTTGATACTTTCTGGTAATATACAGTAGACTGAATAGATTGAGCTGTAAACATACTCTACTAAACACTACTATACTAACAATACTAAACATTTCTGTTTATAGTTTTCACTCTGTCAACAATGTGAAGGTCACGTAAAAATGTCATAAAGAAGACATAAACCTGTCAATTTGTTGGAGAGTTTGCCTGTCTGCATAGCTGTATCCTGATTACTTAAGTAAGTGATGAACATGGCGCATTGCCCTCTTGGCCAGGTTTAGTCACATACTAAACCTGAAAGCTCTGTATAGTTTAGAGTCTAAATCAATTTTATCATACATGAATTATCATGTAGCATTGTGGGGGAAAATATACAAAAGTTGCAATAGTTTGTATAGTTTTTGTGAATACTGCTATGATTTTGGCACCCTCGTCAACTTTCACTTCAAATGTTTCATTTCTGTCCTTTTGTCTCTTCCCCCTCTTATTTTGACCTTTCTGTTTTACTATTTTTGCCTTTTGTCTCTACTGTCAGGTTCAGCATTAATATATTAGTGATAATAAAAATACAAATACAATACTGAAAACAAATAAAATAAATACAAAGATTTAAAGTTCAAGGACAGGCATCTGTTGGTTTATATATATATATATATATATATATATATATATATATATATATATATATATATATATATATATATATATATATATATATATATGTGTGTGTGTGTGTGTGTGTGTGTGTGTACACTGCTCAAAAGAATAAAGGGAACACTAAAGTAACCCTTTGTAAATCTGAATGAATGAAATATTTTTATTAAATACACAAATACAAAAACAAAATCACACAAAAATTATTCATGAAAATCAAATACTGTATATCAACCCATGGAGGTCTGGATTTGGAGTTATACTCAAAGTGGAAAAACACACTACAGGCTGATCCAACTTTGATGTAATGTCCTTTAAACAAGTCTAAATGAGGCTCAGTAGTGTGTGTGACCTCCGCGTGCCTGTATGACCTCCCTACAATGCCTGGGCATGCTCCTGATGAGGTGGCGGATGTTCTCCTGAGGATCTCCTCCCAGACCTGGACTAAAGCATCCACCAAGTCCTGGACAGTCTGTGGTGCAACTTGGCGTTGGCGGATGGAGCAAGATATGATGTCCCAGATGTGCTCAATTGTAAAAAAGTAATGCACAAACAATAAACACAATGTAGAAAAGAGCAATAAGAGAAATAATGTGGGATACAGAGATTATACAAAATACCTCTTAAAAAAAAGAAGCTCTTAACTTTCCAAATTTGATTGAATTTAAAACAGCCCGAATAATATTTAGAGGCAAAAATAATTGACTTCCAAACATATTGAGAATTTATTTCCAGCAGGAGAAGTGGGTTATGGTTTAAGAGGAAAGTTGAATTTAAAAATGCAGCATTTCAGAACAACTTTAAGGAGTGTGTGTTTCAGTGTCAGGGGTGAAATTATGGAGCAGTTTAACTGATCAATTAAAGGAAAGTAAAAACATGTACCAGTTTAAGACAAGGCACAAAATGCAGAGAAATATAAGCTTGAAGAGCATCAGTTCCACAAAGGATGGGGATGTTGATGTGACAGCATTAGAAAACAGAAATATTTTATGGAAATCTTCAATTTTTCATAGTTAAGTGGGAAATTTGAGTAGTGTAATAGAGTTGGAGCGATACAGTGTAGGAGAAATGGGGTAGGGTTTCTATAAGTTAATGCTTATAAAACTACTCCTTGTCAGACTTGAAATGTGAATGTGTAAATACTGTAAATATTGTAAATGAAAGACCATGTTTGAAATAAACCTTAAAATGAATGAATTATTATTTTTATTGCTCATCTATTCAGTTCTTATTGTCCTATTGTTGTTTATCTAATAATCCAATTTTGCTCCTGGACCAATAAAATTTTGCTGATTCTGATTCTGACTGATCCCTCTGACATTTCATTTTGGTAGTCATAAAAAAATGGTGGTGTCGACCATCCAGTGGTATGTCTGACACTGTTTCATGAACCATTTTTGGTTTAAAGTTACCTATTTTGTATCTTGTGATTGAGGGTGCACACTTCAAAATATATACTTGTTTCTCTGTTTCCATGGAAACTCTTACCTCAGACTTTTGAGGGTGTTCTTTCTGAGTATAAAGTCTGTCCATGCTGTGCAGCCTGTTTACTGGAAGAGTTTAACAGGCTATAAGCCACTGTCATATATATATATATATATATATATATATATATATATATATATATATATATATATATATATATATATATATATATATATATATATATATATATATATATATATATATATAAATAAAGGGAACACCTAAACAACACAATGTAACTCACACTTCTGTGAAATGGAGCAGTCCACTTAGGAAGCAACACTGATTGACAATCAGTTCTACATGCTGTTGTACAAATGGAATAGACAACAGGTGGAAATTATTGGCAATTGGCAAGATAAAGGAAGTGTTCTGCAGGTGGTGACCAAAGACCACTTTTCACTTTCAATGCTTTCTGGCTGATGTTTTGGTCACTTTTGCATGCTGACGGTGCTTTCACTCTAGTGGTAGCATGAGACGGAGTCTACAACCCACACAAGTGGCTCAGGTAGTGCAGCTCATCCAGGACGACGCATCAATGCCAGCTGTGGCAAGAAGGTTTGCTGTGTCTGTCAGCGTAGTGTCCAGAGCATGGAGGCACTACCAGGAGACAGGCCAGTACATCAGAAGATGTGGAGGAGGCCGTGGGAGGGCAACAACCCAGCAGCAGGACCGCTACCTCCTTCTTTGTGCAAGGAGGAACAGGAGGAGCACTGCCAGAGCCCTGCAAAATGAGCTGCAGCAGGTCACAAATGTGCATGTGTCTGCTCAAACAGTCAGAAACAGACTCCATGAGGGTGGTATGAGGGCCCGACGTCCACAGGTGGGGGTTGTACTTACAGCCCAACACCATGCAGGACGTTTGGCATTTGCCAGAGAACATCAAGATTGGCAAATTCACCACTGGCGCCCTGTGCTCTTCACAGATGAAAGCAGGTTTACGCTGAGATCATGTGACAGATGTAACGGAGTCTGGAGACGCTGTGGAGAACGTTCTGCTGCCTGCAACATCCTCCAGCATGACCGCTTTGGCAGTGGGTCAGTAATGGTGTGGGGTGGCATTTCTTTGGAGGGCCACACAGCCCTCCATGTGCTCACCAGAGTTAGCCTGACTGCCATTAGGTACCAAGATTTGATCCTTAGACCCCCCGTGAGACCATATGCCGGTGCGGTTGGTCCTGGGTTCCTCCTAATGCAAGACAATGGTAGACCTCATGTGGCTGGAGTGTGTCAGCAGTTCCTGCTACACGAAGGCATTGATGTTATGGACTGGCCCGCCCGTTCCCCAGACCTGAATCCAATTGAGCACATCTGGGACATCATGTCTCGCTCCATCCGCCAACGCCAAGTTGCACCACAGACTGTCCAGGACTTGGTGGATGCTTTAGTCCAGGTCTGGGAGGAGATCCTCAGGAGAACATCTGCCACCTCATCAGGAGCATGCCCAGGCATTGTAGGGAGGTCATACAGGCACGCGGAGGTCACACACACTACTGAGCCTCATTTAGACTTGTTTAAAGGACATTACATCAAAGTTGGATCAGCCTGTAGTGTGTTTTTCCACTTTGAGTATAACTCCAAATCCAGACCTCCATGGGTTGATATACAGTATTTGATTTTCATGAATAATTTTTGTGTGATTTTGTTTTTGTATTTGTGTATTTAATAAAAATATTTCATTCATTCAGATTTACAAAGGGTTACTTTAGTGTTCCCTTTATTCTTTTGAGCAGTGTACACACACACACACACACACACACACACACACACACACACACACATATATATATATATATATATATATATATATATATAAACCAACAGATGCCTGTCCTTGAACTTTAAATCTTTGTATTTATTTTATTTGTTTTCAGTATTGTATTTGTATTTTTATTATCACTAATATATTAATGCTGAACCTGACAGTAGAGACAAAAGGCAAAAATAGTAAAACAGAAAGGTCAAAATAAGAGGGGGAAGAGACAAAAGGACAGAAATGAAACATTTGAAGTGAAAGTTGACGAGGGTGCCAAAATCATAGCAGTATTCACAAAAACTATACAAACTATTGCAACTCTTCAAAAAAAAGTACATAAGGGAAATAGTAGTATAATATAAAAAAAAAACAACAACATTAAGAAACATAAAAAGTACACACACAAAACACCAGCAGCTACCAGCAAATGCAGATGGAGACTGGAGCATCTCAGTTTGCATGCATGTGTGATCAGGTGCATGTGCTTGTGACGGAACCACGACCATGTCACACTCGGAAAAAATCAGGGGAGGTGATCCAAGATATATTATACAGTTACAAATCTAAACCATATAGTTAGAAAAAGCAGAAAAATCATCATGTGCATTTAATGCCAGACCTTTATTTTTTCCAATCCTGGTTAAATGGTTTTGTTTCTTATTCCTGATGAGCTTTCTAAAAGGGAATCAGTGGATAATTATAACAATTTCCTTCCTTTTCTAAGACAAATTAGAAAATTAGACAATATAATGATGCATTTCATCTTTCACACATATTTGCATCTTGGAAAAGAAAGAGAGAAAGCAACAAAACAAGAGTTAGGACAAGAGTAAAGTTCAGAACAACTCTTACTGGCTGGATTTCAGATATAAGACTGGATGCTAGAGGGATGCTGATGCTGTTGGAGGTGGGGTGAGGAGGGGGATGCTGTGTTAAAATCTGCCATTGTCGTGGTTTCTGTTATTAAAAAAAAACAAAAAAAAACATTATTTTTCTCATGACTGCCTTCATGTCAACTTCTATGCAAAACAGTAAATTTTAACTACTTTCTCTTTAGGAAGCATGACTGAACTTTAGTTGATTTTCTCAGGGAGATAGAGTACCGCAGATGGGTGGAATATGTGCGTCATTGCGACAGGACAAGAGAAAGAGCATGTGCAGAACGACTGGAATTCACTTAAATAAACATGTACATGATAGAGGAATGAATGAGTTCGGATTTAAAATGTGAACAAACCAGCCATTTACCGTGGAATTAAGTTTAATTCGGAATTGTCATTTTTAGGTGTTTACATACTCATTTTTCATCACTTTAAAACAGATTTAACTTTAATCCTGAATTAATGAATTAAAACTCTCATCTCAATGTGGCCTCTTCTGGCTACGGGTAATTTTGCATCCATCTTGCAACCTACCTGTACTCTGAGTCAGACATTTAAAGTCATTTTATTGTTGACACTTGTCTTATCTCTTGCTCTGTCACTTCCTTTTTCTTAATTCCTCCAATAACGTCCGTTTGCATTTCTTTGTCCAATCAGCCTTGTTTCATATTCAAAACTTTGAGTGCAAACTGTTGTTGGCATGTGACATATACAGCTAAACTCAGCTATCATTCTTAATGAAAAGCTTGTGAGTTAAGATATTTCAGCCTCGGGGTGCTGCTGGCAAGAGGGGTTCTATCAATGTACATAATAAATGTCACTGTGCTATTATAACAAGTCAGTCACATAGTCTCCTGACCTGTTGTCTTCTGTATCCAGTCACAAATTTTACAGGTTGTTCATATAAAGTCTGTAGGTGTGTACAAGTACCTGTATATGTGTGTATGTGGTGGGTGATGGTGTGTTTTAAAGTGTATGAAGCCCTTTTTGCTATGTTGTTAGTATATGGAAAATGCTTCATAAAAATAATTTTCATTTGATTTGACATCGTTCTACTTTCAACCATGTGTACTGCAGTAATGAAGATACATACTTAGTTTGATAAACACACATTTATCAACTATGCAGCCAAGTTGAAAAATCATTTTTTTCAAAAAGAAACATTGATTGTAAAATCGTGAGGCAAAAAGTCCCAATATTAAATTTTTTTCAATTCGATTCCCCACTAGTTGTCGTGTTTGTTTCATTTAATGTGTTTTTCACATATTTAGCTCAGATTTTTGCTGATGTGTGTAAAGGTCAGAGGGACATAAAGAAATCTAGTATAAAGATCTACATGATGAATGTGTGCCTTGTTATGAGGCAACTGGGATTCATGTTTAAGCAAAAAATAGTTTGTTAACATCTGTTTCCCGGTTTACTGGAGTGACATTTTCTTTGTGTTTCCCGCTTCAGGTCTAGATGGAAACTCAGACGACATCAACAGAAGGAAACAAGAATTTGGACAGAATGTCATCCCTCCTAAAAAGCCAAAAACCTTTTTGCAGTTAGTGTGGGAAGCCCTGCAGGATGTCACACTCATCATCCTGGAGGTGGCAGCCATTATTTCACTAGGCCTTTCTTTCTACAGTCCGCCAGATGCTGAAAGACAGAGTGAGTAGCTGTTTTTTTTGTCTTAAATAAACATCTCTACGTATACGCTCTTATGACATATGTACACGGATTAAAACATTCTTACTTCCAGCGAGGTGACTGGTGAGTCATGGTGGAGCTTTTCAAGTAGTTCTGCCATTTAGAAGACAGACATTCCAAACTTTTAAGGCTTCTACATGTTTTCCCATTAATACTTGTCTGAAAAATATCATTTAATTCTTTTTATACAAAGTTATAAATGATACAGTTTAACTGACCTTCCTCAGCAGCTCAGACATCAGCACCCATGCTTATCTACATGCCCAAAATCTGGACAGGATGGATCACAGTCTGATGAAAACAGTTTTCCCACAATGTTTATGATGAAACATGTGGCCACAGTTTTACATTGAATCTTTTTATAGTAATTGTTGATAAGAACACTTTGCATGCTCCAGACTACAGTAATATTACATCAGTAATCTGATATTAATACTGGAATAAATGAAATGAATTAGTTCTAAATGCAAGCCGAGTCTGACCTTAATGATCAGGGAGGCAGCCATGCAGGCCTACCGTTTGTGCCCATGTGTTTTTTTCTCTGAAGGCAAATTTATTTTATTTAACAGTCCGTCTATGGCACATAAATGTTGCCAGTATTGCATTAACTCTATTACAACTCAATGCTGCAGCAGTTCTTTCTTCTCGTCTTTGTTCAGACTGTGGCAATGCAGCTGGTGGTGTTGAGGAAGAAGGTGAAGGGGAGACGGGCTGGATCGAAGGTGCTGCCATCCTCCTGTCTGTAGTGTGTGTGGTACTGGTGACAGCTTTTAACGACTGGAGCAAAGAGAAGCAGTTTCGGGGTCTCCAGAGCCGCATTGAGCAGGAGCAAAAGTTCACTGTGGTCCGAGGGGGTCAGGTGATCCAGGTCAAGGTGTCTGAGATGGTCGTTGGAGACATTGCGCAGGTCAAATATGGTAAGAAAACTCAGCACTGAATTGTGCGTGGCACAGATTAGAAGCAGTTCAAAGGATGTGTGGTGATATATACAGTTGTTATAGAGGAAAACTAGTAATGTATAGCAGTGTGTAACAGGAAAAATGCTAAACATATGAAATGCTGAAATTGATTTATTTTGCTTATTTTGAATTCAATGGAGCAGCATGTTTAAAAGAAAAACTTGGACTTATTACTGCGTAAATCACTTACTTTAGAAACCAAACTGTTGCAAGCTGCGTAGTTGAGCTTGTCAGATGTGGTTAAAAACAACATGAAGTGAACAAAAACACAATTTATTTAACAAAAGCTAAGAATTTCAGGAGAAGTGTGATAGTGACTGTTTAAACTCTCTGATTAACAGCTTGTAGGAATTTATCACAATGCTACTTGAGATCGACCATCCTGCAGGTTTTAATGTTTCCCTGCTGCAACACACCTGATTCAAATGAATGGCTCATTACCAGGATACTGCAAAAGTTGACGACAAAGTTGTTGACGAACCTATGTTCATCTGAGCTTTTATTAATTCAGATGACTTAAATGATTAACTGAGATATAAAACGTTCGATTAATAGGTTTAGCTCTTTCGCATTTAGTATGCAAACAGTCTATTCTCCTTTTAGGCTTGAAAGAAGTGGCATTTGAAGTGTTATAAACCCCTCAGATTTAGAGTCAGCATCACTGGAAGGGAGACTTTTCATGCCCAGTTGTTTTGTTGACTACAGCCTGTCTACATGAAACATAAGTGGATCTTTCACCAGGTGTTTTTTAAGTAGTTTTCTAATATATAGTTTCTAATATATAGTTTTCTAATATATTTCATCCTTCTAATACACACAAATATATCTATATATATATATCTCTCTCTCTCTCTCTCTCTCTCTCTCTCTCTCTCTCTCTCTCTCTCTCTATATATATATATATATATATATATATATATATATATATATATATATATATATATATATATATATATATATATATGTAAATATAATTAATTTCATTCTGTATGTATTATATAGGTGTAAATATGAATATTTTAAATATATTATGAATCTAATTTCTTCTCAAATATTTTAATATTGAATAAATGTTATCTATATTTTTGCACAATAAAAACATTTTGTATAAATGATGTTTTATTTAAATTCCCAAAGCATTCTAACTTTCTTATAAGCGTTGTGTTAATAATGCTGTGCCTATCAATGCTGATCTTTAATAATTTACTGAAGAGTTTAATAGAATTTAATTAGCATCTTAGCTGAAAGCATAAAGTAAACATCAGCTACAGTTTTAGGTTGTATTGATTTCCTCTGAAAGACATTGTGTTGCTCATACTTAATAAGATCAGAGATGAAAGTGTTCTCAGGTTTGATAGTGGTGATAACTAAATATGATATTTAACATATACTTAGTTCTTATCTGAACAACAGTTCCTATAGTACTGCATCAGTGGAAATACACAGAAAACAGCTCGATTTTAACAGTGAACACAATTATCTTGTTTTTCTTGAGAAAAAAGAAAATGTCTTTCTTGCATCATCAAAGAATTTCTCCTGCTCCGTTTTCATCCTTCATTCATAGCAGACAGATGACATAATCATGACACATAATGACTTGATGAGGGTATCCAGTTATTACCTCTGTGTTGCTGTTCCAGGTGACCTCCTTCCTGCTGATGGAGTCCTCATTCAGGGTAACGATCTGAAGATTGACGAAAGCTCCCTGACTGGAGAGTCGGATCATGTCAAGAAGACTCTTGACAAGGACCCCATGTTGCTGTCAGGTGCTTCATCCTGCTTCCTTCCCCCCAAATTAAAGCCAAGTTCAGTGTGACCTGTGCTGTCACTATCTGTACTTACCGGACTGTTTCTGCGTCTCAGTTTCCACAATGGAATTAAATCCCGCTTAGGTTTTTTAAAGCTACAGGTTGTTATTTATTGAGCTTTGAACCCATTAAGTTCCCCCCTAAAACACTTGATTGTTTATAAAGTGAATTATTTTGAGTAAAGTGATTTTAGAGTCGTGAATGTGGCCCAGAATGCTTCCATACGCTTAGGGTTCTCGCTCCAGAGGGGTAACTTTCTGTCTGCAGCCAGAGTGCAATAACCTCTGGGTGATAACTGACCCATTATCAGGCTTGTTTTCATCACATATCCTCCAGCTTTGGCTTCCTCAAAGAGGATGCCAAGTCATGGGTACAAAATGCATCATATTTTGGGAGTAAAGTGGGAAGACTTGTCACCTGCTCCTTCTCTTTAGGTACCCATGTGATGGAGGGCTCTGGCAAGATGGTCGTCACTGCCGTCGGTGTGAACTCTCAGACTGGGATCATCTTCATGCTGCTCGGTGCCAGTGAAGAAGGCGAGGGTGATGGAGAGGACAAAAAGGAGAAGAAAAAAGAGGAGAAGAAAAACAAGGAGAAAAAGGACAAAAAGAGTAAGTTCAAATTCTGCTCTTTCTGGTCAGACAGATAAAATATTGTCATCTTAGCGAAAGGGCTGAGAGGAAAAGGATGGTTTGAGTTTGTGAAATGCTTTTTACAGAAAGCTCTCTCTGTCTCTCAGTTGCTAAGACCCAGGACCGACTAATGAAAAACTTAAAGTTCAGAAATATGATTGAACTGATTCCGTTTGAGGGTCTAAAAGCTGCTTTTTCTCCTTGCAGGTAAAAAAGAAGAGAAAGGGAAGAAAGGTAGGATGTGACTGTTATAGGTCACTAAGAGTAGATCTGATGAATATAATATGAAAAAAAATTAGTCTTCCGAACAGTCCTCTGAGGCTGCCTGGTTCATTCAAATGTGGAGCCTGGAGTGGTTTCTGGTTTCCTCCTCGCGGTACTGAGCTGTACCAACTATAACAGCTGTACCAGTTGTACCAGCCTTCATCTCTGTCAAGTTACAGAAAAACCTGTAGTGATTAAGTAATTGAGTGAACTTAATAATTAAGACCAAACTTGTGATATGAGGGGATCAAAACCTGAAGTTCTTCCTCTCTCTGCATCCTAGTTGAACATTGATACAACATCTTTATTACCAATATCAACACCATCATGATCCATGTTTGATCCCTGCAAGATAACATTAGAGCTGAGTTGTGTGAATATTTCCACTGTCGCCTCCTACCTGCTCAGAATGGGAGACTGGATCGAAGTTCAGATTTGATGCACTCTGCTGGTTTACATTAACTAGGCTATTTATGATGAATTGGCTTGAATTGATGTGTCTGTAAAGTGTCCTGAGATGACATCATTGTGAAAAGGTGCTATATAAATAAAACTGAACAAAATTAGATTGGAAGATGCATTCAGTTAATCAGTATGGCAAAAACAGATTAACATTAAACAAGTCTCCTTTTATTTACTAGTATTAAACAATGTCTTACGGTTTGAAAATAGAAACATTTTAGAACAAAAGAGCTGTTTTCTGAGAAAAAAAACTGAATTGATACAATAAATTGCCAAAAACTGAAACACTTAGAAACAACACTATTAGGAATAATGAATGAATGAATGCATGAATGACAATAGTATTTGGAGAAAACAATAATAAATCATATATATCTTGTACATAAAAAAAACAAACAAACAAACAAAAAAAAAAAACAAATAAAAACAACTAAGAAAATTTTCATTCATTTTCTGAAACCGCTTAATCCGATGAAGGGTTGCCGGGGAGCTGGAGCCTATCCCAGCGGTCTTTGGGCATAAGGCAGGGTACATCCTGGACAGGTTGCCAGTCCGTCGCAGGGCTAACACAAACAGACAAACAACCACTCACACTCACTCCAAGCGGCAATTTAGAATAACCAATTAACATAACATGCATGTCTTTGGATGGTGGGAGGAAGCCGGAGAACCCGGAGAGAACCCACGTAAACACAGGGAGAACATGCAAACTCCACACAGAAAGACAACTATTCGAGCCTAGCCTAAGGGATTCGGCTGTTATTGGATGACCGGGTGGAATATGCACACATATTTAGGTAATAGACTGTAAAACAGCATCAGTGCACATGGCAAGAGTAATTTTTTTTTGGTCATGTTGTATGAGTCATGTTTATTCCAGGTCTTGCGGTGGTGTGTGCTGAATTTAGAGGAGGGCCACGACTGTTCCAGCATAACAATGTCATATATTACAGCAGCATCAGATTCAGCTGTTAGCCATGAAAAGCAGAATGCAAAAAACCTTTCAGCCTTTCAGGATTTTACATTTCAGAACCAACCCTTGTGGTCTGAAGCTTACTGGTCATTTTTGATTTAGCAGTCAAGTGTCTTAAGAGCCAGTATGAGCTGGTTGGTCATCAAACCAAACATGACATTCTTATTCCTTGGTGAACAAGTGCTCATTCTGATAACACCCTGGTTTGGTTCATGCTTTTGCGGAGAGCATGTTTGCTTGGGTCCTTGTTGGTCCCACATGGTGAGTCCCACAAAATGTGTCCCTGTGGTCTGAGCAGCAGCAGCAGGTGCTCCTGACTCTGTTGATGGTGATTAGGACCAAGAAGATTATCAGCCTTAAGCTTGGCAGCTGCTTTCTTCTCCTACCTGCTGCTGCTACCTGCCTGTCCACTAATAACCTTATTACAGAGCCTGGATCAGCGTGCTTGCACACACACACACACACACACACACACACACACACACACACACACACCTGCAAGTACCCCCATTCATTGTCATAAAGCAGAATCAGTTATTCCTATTGGTAGTGCTGTGTATGATATTGTGGGGGTGTGGATGGTGAAGTGTGGTTAGGTAGCTGGCAATTAGCTGGCAGGTAGCTGGCAGATTTGTTATGAGTCAACACAGCTCAGTACATGCACTCTGAGATTAGACCACCTACCTGTTGACACATAATACGGTGACTCCGCTCTGCACTGCTTCAAGTGTCATTCTGATTAACTGTTCAGCCAGTATTAATGATCATTAATCTTCGTTCTCCTCAATCCATACATCATACTATGATTTTTTTTTAACTCTGAAAGATCCATTTCTGAGTACAGTTTAATATCCTGGTTATAGATAGCTTTCAGTAACTCTAAAAATAGAATGCACCACCTGGTCTCTGAAAGAAATACACCTGCTTTAATTAGCCTCTCATACAAATTCTATTTTCAGATTAATTATATATATTGACTATACTGAAGCACTTAATATGTTATTTAATTGAGAATTAAAGGAAACAATACAATACAATACAATACAATACAACTTTATTTATAACGCATTTTAAAAACATCAATGTTGACCAAAGTGCCACATTTTTTTTCTAAAAAAAAACAAAAAAAAAACAGAACAAATGACATACATGAGGACAATTAAAAAAAAAAAAAAAAATACAGTCATCTAGAGGAAACCTAGAGGAGGAAAGTCAAATCAATTTGCAATGCTGATCTGAATTTGTGTCCAGATGTTTTAAGGTTTAACTGACTTCCTTATGTCCGGTTTAGGGAAACGCAAAGATGGAGCCAATGTGGAAATGCAGCCGCTCAACGAAGATGAAGAGGCAGAGAAGAAGAAAAAAAACCTACCAAAGAAGGAGAAGTCCGTTCTCCAGGGAAAGCTGACCAAGCTGGCTGTACAGATCGGCAAAGCAGGTACGAAGGGAGAATCTGAGGGTTGATTATTGACGTGCGAGTGAGAAGTTTGAGCTGTGTGAAGGCTACATATGACTGTGGACCCTTGTGCTTAACCTGAGGAAGGGATAAGCAAACTGCTTGCACTTGAAATGTCAAGATCGGTCTTTTCGGTTAGGTTTCCCAGAAAGTGACATATATATCAATGAATGATTTAAATAAACACAGCAATTAACATATAAATTCATTTTTATACTGTTCATCATACAATTGTGCATTGTACAATACTGCTTCCTTCATATGCTGTATACCAGGGGTCTCCAACTCCAGCCCTGCTACACACCAGACCCAAATCAATACTCATAAACAGACAGGTGCAGAAGATGTCAACAAGTTGCTGGAGAACCTTTTCATTTGACTCAACTGGGTTGTACCAGAAATACACTGAACCCTACAGGATGGTAGCTCATGAGGACTGGAGTTGGAGACCCCTGCTGTATGTCATATCTTCACAGGGTTTTGTACCATGGACTGCCCTTGAATCTTTAATGTTTAATAATATATATGGTTTTCAAGGGGAATGTTGCATGTTTTGCTCTAATTAACTCTTAAACAGCATGTTCCTGACACACAGTTGCATCCATCTATGGTAAAAACTTTCAAATAAAAGTTCACATTTATAACTTAAATAATAAAAAGTGTAAATCCATACCAGACCATTTTTCTGAAATTGCTACAGTTTTGTGTTAAAAACCGAAAGTCATAGAAGCACTGGTTTAATCTACAACAACTACAACATAAAACAGTTTAATATGTGTCTTATATTTACAACTGATAAAATCATCACGCACCGCTAATATTTAGTGCCCCCCCCCCCCCCCCCCCCGCCTCCAAATCAAATTCTGCTTAAAGCAAAATTTTTATCCTGGCTCTGCTTGTCATGAAAAATAAAAAAAAAGAAGAGAACTATTAGATCTTTTCTATATAAGTTGAAATTCCACAGCCATATTGACTCTTTCAGTACATTTTTGCTTCATTAAAACCTCTGTTTCTTCTGTATTTCCTCTCAGTAAACACATTTAACATCATGTTTAACTATTTACTAAGTCAAATGAAAACATCTGGTTTATCTGGGAAAGTTTTTGTTGTCGCTGCTTAGTAACAGGTAATAACAGAGAAGATTCATAAACTTTTGGCCAGCTTCCTTGACTTCTTTGTTTTCTAAATGCGAGATGATACGATTCAGATTATTGATGATGTACTGCCCTGGGTTCTGTATAAAGATAGGAATGTCTGACAAAGCATTATTTCATAGCCACATATGAAACATCTACACACCTCTGCCTTACAGTTATTAAAGCAGTTTTGATCTTTGTCCGTTGCAAGTCAGAATAAATCCACAAATGCAAGCCTGGAACATCCCTGCTTTTCACTACATCTGACATCACCACATAACACCATTGTTTTGTCTGTTTCCAGGTCTGTTCATGTCGACTCTCACCGTCATCATCCTCATCACTCGCTTCCTGATTGATACCTTCTGGATTCAGGGGCTTCCCTGGACCTCAGAGTGTGTGCCCATCTACATTCAGTTCATGGTCAAGTTTTTCATCATTGGTGTGACGGTGTTGGTGGTAGCTGTGCCTGAAGGTCTCCCTCTGGCTGTCACCATCTCCTTGGCATACTCAGTCAAGGTTTGTTCTTGTATAGCTTTTTGTACCAGCTCTGAACAACTTGCAGCTTTGAGTCCAACAGAACAGACCATTTTTGATCGAACAGAAACTCAGGTACCGTCATGGTTTGATTTTTTGTCTAGAAAATGATGAAGGACAACAACCTGGTACGCCACCTGGATGCCTGTGAGACAATGGGCAATGCCACAGCCATCTGCTCTGATAAGACGGGCACGCTCACCATGAACCGTATGACAGTCGTGCAGGCCTACATCGCTGGACGACACTACAAAAAGGTGCCAGAACCGGACCTCATCCCTGCCAAGATCCTGGACCTGCTCATCCTCGGCATAGGGGTCAACTGCGCCTACACCACCAAGATTATGGTGAGCTCCAAAAATAGCTCTTCATTCAGGAAGCTCTGTGAGTTAAGTATTAGCAGGTTGGTTTGGAGCACTGCCATGGAAGCTCAGGAGTCATCAGATGACTGTCTCTCGGATTGGCCGTACATTTCAGAGTAGAAAGCAAACAAACAAGCCCAACAGTTTCAAAAGCAGCAATAAGCATTTATCGCATCTACCGTTCTGTCAACCCTCTGCTAAGATGGCAATAGAAATGAATAAGTCTGAATTATTTCCTATCACTTTCTTTCATTTTTTTACTTGTCCAGCATCATGACAACAGAAAGATGGTTTAGTTGCCTTGTGCCAAAAATGCCTTGTCAAGAGGAGCTTCATGGAAGAAATAAGGCTCCCGTTTATACCTGATTATTCATTTTATTTTGAATTTTGCAATGTTATGTTTAAATTCTGGGTCTGCCAAGGGTATACAGGAGAAAGGGGAGTGAGAACAGGAAAAATGAGACAGAAATACAACAACTCAAACTGGAAAAACAACAGCTTCACCTTTTAGAGAAACTTAATGGGCTCTGTAAGAAAAATAGCAGATAATCATTGGAAGCACCTATAAGAATACAAGACTGAGAAAAACATCAATAAAACCATGAATAACTAAAGTTGTTAAAATCATTAGTTTTTCAATAAAAAACTGCAAAAAGATGACTGTAGCTATTGGCATAAAACCCACACAACAATACAATGACTGTACACGCATGTGCAGGAGGGAATGTGAGAAGAATGAAGAGACTGAGATATGATGAATGTGATCACACAATTGTTACCATGGATGCAAGGATCAGAATCAGAAGCTGACAAAAGCTGCTTTCACACAAGCTGCATTTAGATTACACCTTGAACTGAGCAAAGATTAAATATCGCAATAAAACAAAATGCTATGGAAACGCCTACATTTCAAAAAAAGACTAAAATATTGCTAAAATGTTTTTACGCTCTCATGAGGAGGTTTTTCAGATGTTCCATTAAGAAATATATTGCAAAGGTGTAATGGAAACACTTATTTTACATTTACGTGTCCCTGGACATGACAGAGTTGTGACCAGTTCATTTCTGGTAAAGATGGCGTGGTATGGAACAAACAACTGCGAATTTCAGAGTTAGGAAAAAAAAAACCCATCTAAATCTTACATGTAAATCTAGCAGAATTTTCACTTTCCTAAGGAAATTTACCAAATATGGTTTCCATTACAAAGCTGTGCCATCATCTTCCTAAAAATGTGGGTTTTGGAGGATTTTTTTGTTCATGCTGTGTATATGCACTAATATTTCCTGTGATGCCAGCAGCCACCTGCAAGTTTCAACATTCAGTAACATAACTAATTGAATTTATGCTACAGAGACTCTAATTCAGTGGTTTTCCAGTTGTTTGAGCCACACCCCCAAGATAACACTAACACCTACTGCCATAGTGGATTCTGTTCACTGCTAAAACAAGGCAGCTAGATCCCCAAAATGAGGTTCTCTTTCAGAGAAAATGCTAATTGCCATTTTTATTATGGCAAATGATTTAGTTGTTTATGTGTTAATGTGTTAAAAAATAATCACTGTTTTTAGTCACTGCAGATCTACTATCTTCTCAAAGATAGTAGATTTACCACTAAGATGTTTCTGGCAGAAAAGTCAATGTTTCCTTACATTAATTAATTCAACTGCAACAGGAACAAACACACTGTTACTTGAAAGGCTCTCAACTAAACTACTTTTTTCTAAAGAAAAAAAAATAAACTACCATATTTTTTGGGCCACAAGTCGCACTACATTATAATCTGAAGCCTCAATTACGGAGTTTATTTTTGTCTTCGGGTCGTACATAAGGCACACCGTGTTATTGGACGCATGCTAAAACAAAAGTAAAATAGTGAGTTTGGTTGAACTTTATTCAACAACAGTAGTGGTACTTATTTTAAAATACACTTTTTTTTTTATCAGTCTGTTGTAATAAATTCATTAAAGTCCTCATCTTCTGTGTCGGAATTGAACAGCTGGGCAATTTCGCCATCAAACATAGCAGGTTCTCTCTATTCGTTGTCAGAGTCAGTGTCGTTGCTGGGTGGCTGTTAACGATGATACCGACTTAGACAACAACTGATGGCGATACGTCAGCCCAGGCATCCACAATCCACTCACATATGGTGGTGTAGCTAGCCTAACGTTGCCTCCCAGTCTATGTGAAGGTGCGTTTGCTGTCTCTCATCCATCATTCCCATGACATTTGCAACTTAGCTTTAAACACCCTGTTCACACCAATGTCCAGTGGTTGTAGTTCCTTTGTTAATCCTCCCTGGATGATGGCAAACTCAGAATAAATTTTCCTTTCCTAATTTTTTCAAAGTAGCGGCGATATGGGCGCTCATGGAGTCGCAGATCAACCGAGACAGTGATGCGTGAAAAAACCATCCCATCTCTTTACATACACCACTCTCAACCACTCTTTAATTTTCTTCTCGTTTATACACCCCTATGACAGCGGGAAATGGTCTTGCAGTCAGTCAAGCAGAGTGCTTACTAAAATCGCACAACAGTTTTACAGATTTTGGGAATCAGCGCACACATAAGGCCCACCAGATTAAAAGGTGCACTGCCGGTTTTTGCAAAAAAGTGCGCCTTATGAAAAATATGATATTTGATGTGTGCAGTACATATGTAAGACCTCTAGTAGCTGTGTGATGGCTTGCATCTCTAAGAGTTTTGCATTGACATTGTTACAAAAAAGCCAATGTAACATAATAACTGTTGGGACAAAAGCCAAAATCACATTATGTATAAGTCAGACCTGGACTCCATCAGTCGGTTACCCTGTGACATTATAACATTTTAAAGGCTAATGCTAAGAGTTAATGCTAACAAGATCAATGTGTTGCTAGTGTTAGAACAGTTAGCAGTGTCGCATTCATGTGCTCACCTAATCAATGCACAGGTTAGTTGTAGAATGGTGCTTGTTTCTCTTGTGCTCGGGTCCAACCTACTCTGAACTCAAAATTAACCTTAAAACATGCTTCACTGACTCAAGCAGTGTAGAAACATAACTAATGATCATTATGGATTAATAAAACACGATGTTCCACAGCTAACATACTAACTGAGTGATAATTTGAGTGATTATTTTAGTCTACTTCAGAGTTGACTAGTTTTCAAACTGTAATCAGTCTTTCATCAAAATGATGCTGTTTAAGGTAAAGAGACTGACCTGTTAATTTTATCCAAGCTATAGCTTGTCACATGATGGTGAAAGAGCCCAAATACAGGATGAGACATGAGACAGGCACGCAAAGGAAAAATGTATTTGTTTCCCTGATCACTGACCAGTTGATTTACTGATCAATTGATTGATTGAATAAAGTAGGGAGCACTTAAACTTAAACCTATTATGTTAATTTATCAAAAACAGCAATAATAACCGACAGTAGACCAAGGGTATGTTTAACGGTTCAAAAGAAACTCACAAAATCCCAACAAAATATTTTATTTCTCATTATTAACTCAAATACTATTGTATTCTATATTCAGTGCAATGGTGTTTTTTTTTTTAACTCTTCCAGATCATGGTTTTGGCCCCAGAACTAAAATGATTTTAACACCCCTGTTTTAGATAATTAAATGCAACTCAAGTAAAATATCCTTCCTACAGCCTCCAGAGAGGGATGGTGGGCTTCCTCGCCAGGTGGGTAACAAGACGGAATGTGCCTTACTGGGATTCACGCTTGACCTGAACCGAGATTATCAGACCATTCGCAACGAGATCCCAGAGGAGAAACTCTTTAAAGTCTACACCTTCAACTCTGTGAGGAAGTCCATGAGCACTGTGCTGAAGAACTACGATGGCAGCTACCGAATGTTCAGCAAAGGGGCCTCAGAGATTCTGCTCAAGAAGTAGGTTAATTGTTTCTGCTCTACACTACTCTATGCTTTGTCAGGTGATCGTCACATGACCATGTTTTATGGTTTAGATGCTGTAAGATCATGACGGCCAGTGGTGAAGTCAAAGTCTTCAAATCAAAGGATCGAGATGACATGGTAAAGACTGTGGTTGAGCAGATGGCATCGGAGGGGCTTAGGACCATCTGCCTTGCCTACAAAGACTTTCCCGCCACTGAAGGAGACCCGGACTGGGACAATGAGGCTGAAATCCTCACTGGGCTTACATTCATTGCTGTGGTTGGCATTGAGGATCCTGTGCGACCAGAGGTATGCCCTTCTGCTGAGTTCTTTCATCTATCCAGAGTGCCCCATAAACCTCAGCATACCTCCCTTTAATTGTTCCCATCAGGTACCGGAGGCCATTAGAAAGTGTCAGCGGGCTGGAATTACTGTCCGTATGGTGACTGGAGACAACATCAACACTGCTCGGGCCATCGCCACCAAATGCGGCATCTTACATCCCGGAGATGATTTCCTGTGCATTGAGGGGAAAGAGTTCAACCGACTGATCCACAATGAGCTGGGAGAGGTCAGGAATATGGAGGCAGAAAGGATGTGACACGTGAAAATGCTACAATATCCTAATACCCATACTCGGGCTGAGCAGTATGTCAAAAATTCATCTTCATAATGATATCAGACAACATTTTGGCATCAAGTGACTAAACTGTGATACACAGAAGTCCCTTTATTTGCATATTTTAAGTAAGTGATTTGACATTTTAAATGCTACTGTAGGTTTATGTTCAGTATGTGTCAATGACGATCATATGGGAGCCAGTACAAACATGCTAATTTGCTCTATTTTCATGCTTCTAGTTAAAAGTCTGGCAGCTGAGTTCTTAACAATTAGGTCAATTAATTGACTCCTGGCTGAGACATGAAAAAAGACTGCCGCAAAAGTCTACACGTAGCGAGATATAACCATGTAAGATGGACATTTCTTAAATAATAAAAACATGACTGAAACAGTTTTGAGATGTGTTTTTCAAAGTACTGTGAACTTCAACAGCCAGGAAACCAGCAGATGATAGAATGTGTTTTGTGAAATATTGCAGCTTAACTAAAGAAAACACTTCAATTTTGCTTCAATTAGCATGAAGAAAATGCTGAGATTGAAACATTTTGAAGGAAGTCATTTAGTGCACTAGGTACAACTGTGTGTCATCAGCATAAAAGTGTAAATAAACATTATATTTTTCAATAATACTACCAAGAGTAAGCATATAAAAACAAAATAAAAGTGGTGCTTAAACTGACCCATGTGGGACATTACACTTCATAAAACCAAGTGATAACCAACTGCACCAGCGGTTATGGACTGCAGCACAAAATTGTCTGTTTAGATCAATTAAAACTAGAACATTGTGATACTGAACCAACCCAGTACTTTAGTCTGTGCAAGAGGATGTTATGATAAAAATTCCAAAGCCAGCAATGAGATTCAGCAGAACCAGGACTTAGCATTGACAACCAGCCGCTATAAAGATCATTCGCTCATTGGCTGCTGGCCATTACTATAAAAGAGCCCCATCCTGCCAGCATTTTGGAGCGCTGATATTTTGTTCTGGGACTACAGATATAGAGGGTTGATTTCACTGCAAAATATGTCTTTTGGCATCTTTAGCAGTGAAAGTTCAGGTTGGAAAAGACGTCTTTGGAAACCAATGAGTAAGTGACCTTGAGGAGGGCAGCTTCAAAACTGTTGGGTTTTTGAAAACCAGACTGAAACTTATCACGTTTTAGTCTGAGATGTTACTGTTTGCTGTTAAATCAGTTGTGTAGGGACATATATTTGTAAAACCTTTGAGATAGCCTTTGAGAATCTTTGGGCCCTGTTGTCCTGGAATTTTTTTCCATGTCAATGTTAGTGACTGCACCAATTGAAAACATGAGTTAAGTTTTGTGAAAGCAACACGCCCCCCCCCCCCCCCCCCCCCCCCCCCCCCCCTACACCCCTCATAAAGTACTGAATTGTGTTGCAGCTGATATGTTATATTATCTCACTTCATCTTCAGATTGAACAGGAGCGCATCGATAAGATCTGGCCAAAGCTGAGAGTTCTCGCCCGATCGTCTCCAACAGACAAACACACTTTGGTCAAAGGTCAGACACACATTATTGTTGTTATTATGTTGTTATTAGAATTATCACTGACCATGGTATGTATATATATATAATATGCACAATGCCATTGTGCATCATGTGAATAATGTGCATTTTATATATACATATATATGTATGTATATATATATATATATATATATATATATATATATATATATATATATATATATATATATATATATATATATATATATATATATATATATATATGTATATATATATTAATTCTAATAACAACTGCCATGCATTATTTTCGTACATACAAACAGGTAGTTTGTTAAGTTAAATCACTGTAATATTACTCTGTTACGAGGTGTCACTGTAGCAACA
Organism: Telmatherina bonti; assembly: GCF_933228915.1. Taxonomy (NCBI): domain Eukaryota; kingdom Metazoa; phylum Chordata; class Actinopteri; order Atheriniformes; family Telmatherinidae; genus Telmatherina; species Telmatherina bonti. The sequence goes on along the minus strand of NC_136620.1, from coordinate 17,144,140 downwards.
CGTTATTCAACTGATTCAGATCAGCTGTCTTGTGAATAAGAGCTTGACAACGGTTGTTTAGCATAAAAACTACATTAAAGCCAACATGAAATGGTTTCTATAATTAAGCATATAAATAAACATTTGTTGTAAAATGTTTACTGTGTGGAACTATGGTATAAGCAGATTAAACAACATGGAGAAGTGCATTAGACGGTTATAATGTGCTGCATTGTGTTGTGGTTTTCTAGACTCCACGTCATGCATTATAACTGTCACAGCTTCCCATTGTTTAATCCTTTTATACACACATATACATATATACATATATATATATATATATATATATATATATATATATATATATATATATATATATATATATATATATATATATATATATATATGTACATTTGTATGTAAAAAAAAAAAAAACACATTATAAAGTTTTAAAAACAGTTTCTTGTCTCTTCTGCATGTTAATCTATTATGTTTTCAGGTATCATTGACAGCACAGTTCTGGAGCAGAGGCAGGTTGTCGCAGTAACTGGAGATGGCACAAATGATGGTCCTGCACTCAAGAAAGCAGATGTTGGCTTTGCCATGGTGACTGAATGTGACATCAAATGCACTTATTGGCATTTACTGCTTTTCTATAAAAAAAAAATAAAAAAAAAGCAGGAAGAACTGTGTTGTTTTGTGAACACCCAGCTATACACTATGATCTACAGGGCATTGCAGGGACAGATGTGGCGAAGGAGGCATCTGACATCATCCTGACAGATGATAACTTTACCAGCATCGTCAAGGCAGTTATGTGGGGCAGAAATGTCTATGACAGCATCTCAAAGTTCCTGCAGTTCCAGCTCACCGTGAATGTGGTTGCCGTCACAGTGGCCTTTACTGGAGCCTGCATCACCCAGGTTGAAAATCTTCTCTTTCTACATGAGCATTGGTTACTGTTTGACCCCAGGATAATTCACTAAATATGACTTGCCAACCAAATCTGATGAGCTTGTTCATAAAAGAGGGGAAATTTCTGTCACAGGGATGCGGTTTGTATTTAAAAAGACAGACGTGGAACCGACAACAGACAAGCTCTGAGCCCCAACAACCGACTCGACTAACTAATTTTATTACCTGCGCAAGAATCAGGATAAAGAATACAGAATAAAGAATAGAGTCAACGAGCAAAATCTGCTAAAGCAGCTTCAAGTGGTGGCGAAAGCGCTCATAGTAAACTCCAGATGCAAACGCTGCAACAGGCATCTACCCATGAAACGTCATACGGCCATAGTTCCCGTTGCCAAGCATGTCTGAAAAAAAACTGATTACTGACACAAAATTACACAAACAATTTTATATTGTTATGTATATTGTTATGGGGATATAAAATGCACTATATCAGGATATAAGACTTTGGTAATATCGCCCAGTCCTAATGCTGGATGTGTTTGGTCATTTTCTCTAAAAGCTGCAGAAAGTTTCTGAATGTAAAGAGAGTTTTCTTTTAATTCTACCACCTTCAGTGCACATTTTTATCATTACAATTGAGTCACATTCAATCTTTTGGCACTTTTGGGAGATTTCCTTCCTCTCTGTCCCACCTGGGTCTCTGGACACACCTCTTCTGTCTCATGATCTTTTACGGGCATTTTCGGGCATTTAGCTGTGCAGTATAATGAACTGATATGTCATGTTATCTACTAGAAAAGGAAATATATGAACAATTTCAAAGCCTACGAAGACACTTTTGAATCTGAGGACTTTGGTTAGAAAAAAAAAAAACACACGTAAAACTTAAGAACAATTTTAAGAATATTCATATCCTCCTGACTACCAGTAGTTCAATTTGTCCTCTGTGGAGGACCTTTGTAAACCCAAATATTTTCATCTCCTTGAATGCTACTGAACTAACACCTTTTGGTCTTTAAAGAGGACATTTAGTGCTTTTAAATGGTACCTCCTTTGTGTGTGTGTGTGTGTGGGGGGGGGGGGGGGGGGGGGGCTTTGTGAACTTTCTTTCTCTCTTCAAGAAAAATGGCCTCCATTGCAACAAGCATGTTTTATGCGAAGAGCAAAAGTGCAAAATACTTTTCTTTGTGCTGATTTTTACTTGAAATTTTGTAGTTATATTTTCATTGAATATCTCATGAACACATTAAATCGTTTCTTAGATAAATATAACTATATTTTACCACAATATTTAAAAGTTTAAGCAACGTCCTCCGTAGTGGACATTTGTAGTTACACATTTTTTTTCCTGGTAGTCGGGAGGATATGAAGATTTTTGGTGAGTGAAGCCCATTGTTGTTGGGTATTTTCACTTTTAGCCTCAAGATTTTTTAATTAAAAAAAAAAAAAAGATAAAATCCAATAATTTCCTGGTATCTGCTTATTTAAACATTCAAATGAACCCTGTCTCATCACCTACTATTAATCACATTAAAAGGTTTTTCTGAATGAAACTAATTGCTAATACGTGTAAGTGTGTGCTTCCAGGACTCTCCTCTGAAAGCTGTGCAGATGTTATGGGTCAACCTCATCATGGATACCTTTGCTTCCCTGGCTCTTGCTACTGAACCACCAACGGAGTCGCTGTTGCTCAGAAACCCGTACGGACGCAAGAAGCCGCTCATCTCTCGCACAATGATGAAGAACATTCTTGGACACGCCATCTACCAGCTGACCATAATCTTCACCTTGCTCTTCGCTGGTTAGTGAAAGGACCAAAGCATTGAGGCTCAAAACACAAAGTTTACACAGAAGCAGGCAGACGATGCTCTAAATGCAGCTTTCACTAACTCTTGAGATAAATGGCGTTTTCCCTCCTCAGTAACCTTTTCCCACCCCCTCCCTCAGGTGAGAAGCTGTTTGACATCGATTGTGGCAGGAACGCTCCCCTTCATGCTCCTCCCTCCGAGCACTACACCATCGTGTTCAACACATTTGTCCTCATGCAGATCTTCAACGAGCTCAATGCTCGCAAGATCCACGGGGAGAGGAACGTCTTCGAGGGTGTGTTCAAAAACCCCATCTTCTGCTCCATCGTCATGGGAACCTTCGTTGTGCAGGTAACCCTTCAGTGCCAGGTTAGACTGTGTGAAATATGAAATGATAAAATGATTCTTTGTTAACGTTGTCCTGGCCTCCTGCAGTTGTTGATTGTGCAGTTTGGTGGTAAACCGTTCAGCTGTGTGCGTCTGACCATCGAGCAGTGGCTGTGGTGCGTGTTCCTGGGTCTGGGAAGTCTGCTGTGGGGACAAGTGAGATACCTTTCTTATGCTGCATATTACAATTAGTCTACGTGTCTGAAAGCAAACTAATAGAAATAATGTTTTTTATTGTATAACAGCCATTTTTCAGGTCATGGAGGCGAGAGGGAACCCAAAGTAAAGCGGTGATATCTGACTGATGTGTAACGTTTGTCCCCTCTCAGCTGGTGTCCAGCATCCCCACCAGCTGGCTCAAGTTCCTGAAAACTGCGGGTCATGGTACACAGCAGGAGGAGATCCCAGAGGAGGAGCTGGAGGAGATGAAGGACAAGGATGAGATTGACCATGCTGAGATGGAGCTGAGGAGGGGCCAGGTGCTGTGGTGCCGCGGCCTCAACCGCATCCAGACACAGGTACGCCTTCATCTTCTGGTTCTGATTCTTGTTATTCTAGGTCTGACTGTGCGCTACCAGAACTTTTCCAGCTTTTGTGATGAAGCAAAGAAAAAATAAATAAATAAAAAGATAAGTTTCAACTTCTTATGAATAATTTTAGTTTAAGTTCGTTTTAAAGAGATGTGTCCACAAATTGTCTTTCACCAAAGACAATGTGTCAAGCGGGCGTTGCAAATAACAACTAATGTTGTAGAAACACATTCTAGCTTTATTACTGCAATCCTTTGCCTGGATCACTGTTGTAACAAATGCTAAACACATAACTCATCACTGCAGGAGTTTCTCTCAAGGGTTTGGGGTTAAAAGTGTTACTTTTACTCATTTCTTTTTCATCACACAGATTATAGAGATAAAAGAATATTTTGCACATCGTTAAAACCAGATAGTCTGATCAGATAAAATCCGGATTTATAACCAGATTTGTTTTTGGGTGCCGTTCCGATTTAAATTGCGATCTCCACAATACCTCAATATTGGTGATTTCTGTAGACTAAAAACAAAAAAAAAAAAAAAAAAAAAAAAAAATGGACAAAACTTGTTTTTGCTCATCATTTTTCTTGATTTCAATTTGGAAATCTGCAGCTATAATGCCTAAGAAGACAAGTAAAAAGATCAATAAAAACTATAAAATGACAATTTTTTTAATAATGGATTATTATTTATTTAAAAAAAAGATTTTAAAATTGTGAAGCAAAAAATCCTGATATTCTATTTTTCAATTTGATTTTCCCTTACTAACCAGTTTCATCTAACAGAACTAATTTATAAACATTAATACATGCGTTACTCTTCAGATTGTCTTGATTCTTTTCTCAGAGTTAATACTGGGTTTCCCCAGAGCCAACTGTATATGAAAGAGGTTATTTATTTCGCCTTTTAAAAAATTGCATTTGAACATTTCTAAAATACATTATTTAAGAAGGAATTAATTTTTCAATTTACAATTCTTTTTTGATTTTTCCATTTAAAATGTGTAATTACAAATTAATTTGCAATTTTTTTTGCATGAATTTATAATGATATATATTCAACAATCTGCATTTTATCTTACAATTAATTACCTATCATCAAAATTTTGCAAGAAAAGCGTTGTAAGGTGCGGTTTCTCAGCATTGAGTTGATGCTGGACAGCAAGGACTCCAGAAATGCAATAAAACAAATATAACTGTGCTATCAAACAAGTCAGTAATGTATTGTTTTAAATCTTTAATGCACATGGCAAAAAGTATCGCTAAAGCATGTATTAATGGTATTGTATCAAGAGGAAAAATGTTGGTATCGCTCATCTTTATCAAGAACCTCCTCTGTTAAGATGTTTTGAGCGGAGGAGTCTTTAAATTATTTTTGGGCAGATGGTCGAAAAACACCAGAAGTGTGAGTGAACATCCTGTTTATGTCCTGAGTTGATGGTTTCTCTCTTTTTTTATTAGATCCGTGTGGTTAACGCCTTCAGAGACAGTGTTTCTCCATACGAAGGTCTTGAGACACCTGAGTCTCGCAGCTCCATTCACAACTTCATGAGCCACCCCGAGTTCCGCATCGAAGACTCAGAACCTCAGATTCCCCTGATCGATGAAAACGAAGGCGAGGACGACCCCCCGACCAAAAGAAACTCCATCATCCCCCCACCGCTGACTGGGCTGGCCAACCTGTCCAACATGCCACCTCTCCCGTCCTCACCTAACCAGAACAACAACGCCATGGAACGCATCATCCCACTGCACAAAGACGGCTCCAGGTCTGGACTGATCCCACCCAACTCAGCGGGGCTGCCACCCTGTCCAGGAAGCCCCCTGCACAGTCTGGAGACCTCGCTCTGAAGCCTCATGCATGGACCACTTCCTGTTGCTGCAGTCTGTTCATACTCATTTGGTCCTGGTCCTTCTGGGCAATGAGGAATAATAATAATAATTTAAAAAAAAAAAAGACATTTTTAAAACAGACTCTTCTGATTGGCTCCCATCAGGAGTTCATCTGCTGGTTTTTTTTAGGATCCAGGAAGCAGAAATGCTTCCACGTGCGTTTGTGGTTTTTGTTCAGAGTGACAGCAGCTCGCACCGACGGATGTTTTCCTTATTAATAGACATGAACTCTTCAGTTGTTGTTTAGGAGAAGCGTGTTTGTGAGGTGATTAATTCATAATCAGTTTCCTGATCTGTAAATATTCCTGTCGAAGTAGTCGAAGGAGTTCACTTTAATCTGCAGCGTTTCTGTTTGTCATCAGTCGAGCTGGTGTAATCTGACCGTGGCGAGTTCAGATTGATTTTGTGTTGAGTTTTGAGGATCTGTGAAACGTTTAGTGTCAATCCATTTTAACAAGAAGGGAGTTTTGTTCTTACGGAGATGTGTGTCTGTAGACAGAAAGATTTTAAGTAAAAATTCAATGTTGGATTCTATTTAAGAAACTTTTTTATGTTTTAGATTGTTGTGGTATTAAAAGATGTTTAACAACTGTAATTAAAATTTTAAGATAAAAAAAAAAAATCTTCCAGAGCAGGATCTTTGTGCCTTTGAGGACATTTTCTACTCCAGAAACCAAATATGTAAAATTTACTTCACAAATTGGCTCCATTTTTGTAAATCGTTTGACAAAGAATTATTTCACAGACACACACAGGCTGTGATCATTTACTCTCAAACAATAAGTCAGGACAAAAATAAAAATCCTAATTCAATTGAGTTAGAGTTATTTCTAGAGATGTTGGCAGATGTTTTCTTTAATCAGATCTGTGTTATCAGCAACGTAGGGGTTAAAAGTGAAACAGAAAGACTTATAATAAATATATATTGGTGTGAAGGAAACAAATGGCATCTAAATCCGTAAAATTATCATATATATGCTAGATTCTGAAAAGTAAATAACCTCACTCACAGATGCTACCCAGTTGAAAAGAAACCCGGCTGGAAACAGACAACAGCGCCCTCTGGTGGTGCGGAGTGGTGGCGACATTCACGAGCCGCTGGTTTTCTATTAATATGGTAGATAATGACCATCTCCGAAATAGCACCCTTATTATTATTATTATTATTATTATTATTATTATTATTATTTATTTTAAAAACTTTATCAGGTTCACTTTGCTTCGGTTTGGATCTCCTTTTACTTATAGAACAGCATTAATTCTTGGTGTCATAGGTGTTGAAAACATCCCTGAGAGAATTTGCCCCACAGACATGATAGCATCAAATAGTTGCTTACAGGTCTGTCCGCTGCACATCCATGATGAGACTTTCTTGTTTCACCACATCTTGAAGAAGCTCTGTTGGACCGAGATCAGGTGACTGTGGAGGACACTGGAGTACTCTTGTCATGTAAAAGAAATAATTTCTTCTTTATTGTTTCTTTTCTTTTTGTTTATGTTGAACTAAAATCTTAAACAAAAAAGTGAACATTTAAAAATCAAAGCTTTCAAAGTTTAAACAGAGTATTATGTTGGATACTTGTTCTCATTCTTTTGTCCACAACTTAAATGTGGGAAACTTTCAGAACATCTCCTCAGGATGTTTAGCACTTCAGAAAGCACAACGCACAACAACAATAATACCCAGCCACAATAAATTATAATAATTTAATAATTTTTTTAATAAGCCTCATTAATTGTTTCACATTTAAGTTACATAATTTTTATTTGTTTAAATCTAACTTTTAACATGCCTTCATACCTTTGCTACAACTTTCTAATAACTGAACACCTTCCTGTAGTAATAGAGTGAAGTTTAATGTTTGTTTGTAATCAATGCTTGTTCCTCTCAGGCTGAATTTACTCTCCCTCAATTAGAAAAAAAAACTTTTGTGTTCAATCTGTACATTACTCATTTTTGCTATAGTTTGAACTTTTTGGAAATGATCAGGTCTTTAAATTTCATTCATCCGTTTTCTGATCCGCTTAGTCCAATTAAGGGTCACGGGAAGCTGGACCCTATCTCTCCAATCAATGGGCAAGAGGCAGGATACACCCTGGACAGGTCACCAGGCTATTTCTGCTGCCAGGTTGGATGTGTTGTGTGTTCACAGATGGAATTTTACATGCTTTGATTAGAATCATTTGACTTCCTGTTGCTTTTCTGTCGTCTCCAACCAGTCCGACCATTGTCCTCTGACATCAACAAGACCTTTTGGTCCAGACAACTTCTTCTCACTAAATATTTTCTTTTTTCTCTGTAAATCCTTGCGATGGTTGTGTGTAAAAATACAAGTAAATCAGCCGTTTCTGAAATAACTCCTTTATTTTTTTAATCAGATGCTCAGCTTGAACTCTTGCTAACTGTCTTGACCATGTGAGCTCCCTTTTTCACCAGTACCTCCGCTCTACTGTACTTGTCTGGCTTACTGCTCAGTAAAACACAACTGATAAATATTGATAAATATATTTTTAAAAACTCTGAAATAATTCCACCCATTCTTGTTTCAGTCCATTTTCTTGCATACTGTATTATAATTTTAATCAAAACAAAATCTAGTAGAGTTGTGGGAAAAGTGTAACCAGAACATATGTCGTGTAATTGTGGTAGCAGATGCATTTTCTTGACCCTGACTGAAATGTTATAGGGAGAGACTTTTTACTCTGACAGGCAGCAGTTTGGAGTTTGACCAGCTTCAATCCGCAGCTTCCCCATTACTGTTACTGTTTCTGCAGAAGCACAGAAGAATGATTGGCTTTAACTTGCTTGGCCTTCACTCCTATGTGGAAGTAAAATTGGAATAAGAGAAATGCCTTCTCTATTTATGAGATGGTAAAACATTTTCTAATTAGAGAAAATGGTGCAGGGCTTGCTGTCTCAGCCTAATTGACATCCACAAACAAACTGCAGTACTTTGCATATTATGAGCATATTAGAGTTGTTGGTTTTCCCACATCTCTGTGAGTTAAAACCATAGAAAACATCACCAAACTCACATAAAAGTACATGCAGAGTATGAATTATAAAAATGATCCAATATTAACAAATTTGTTGTTTAAATAAAAAAGATAAAAGAGTGGTATTTAAATATTTGAGGATCTTAAACAGGTAAAGGTTACTAGGGTTACTACTAGCATGGCAGCTTTCAAATAGTACCTTGTTTGCATCTTGTAACTTTACTGTCAGTATAATAAGAAAACACAAATAAAGAAGGGACCCACTTTATGTCAAAAAATGATTTATGACCCCTGTCATCCAATGAGAAGCTGCCACGTCACAAGTGGGCGTGGCTTAATGAACCGGAAGTCCCTCCCCTTTGTCATCCAATGAGAAGCTGCCACGTCACAAGTGGGCGTGGCTTAACGATCCGGAAGCCCCTCCCCTTTGTGATCCAATGAGAAGCTGCCACGTCACGAGTGGGCGTATCTTAATGAACCGGAAGTCCCGCCCCCTCAGTGATCCAATCAGCGTGTGCCACGTCATAAGTAGGCGTATCTTAATGAACCGGAAGTCCCTCCCCCCTCTGTGACCCAATCAGCGTGTGCCACGTCATAAGTGGGCGTAACTTGGGTGAGGGGCGGTCCCTGGACCACGTGACGTCCGGAAGTGACGTATGTCCGTACGTCATCTCCCTCCTCCCAGGCGTGGCTCTAAAAGTGACGTCATCCGTGTGCGTTCCCTGGACCACGTGATGTCCGGAAGTGACGTCATCCGGTGGCGGTCCCTGGACCACGTGATGTCCGGAAGTGAGGTCATCCGGCGGCGGTCCCTAGACCACGTGATGTCCGGAAATGACGTATGTCCGTACGTCATACCTGGGCGGACATGTCTTCTGGACGTACGGCATGCCTGGACGGTGTGCCTGGACATGCCCGGACATGTCTTCTGGACGTACGTCATGCCTGGGCGGTGTGCCTGGACATGTTAGGGGCATGTCCGAACGAGTCTAGAGGTATAAAGAGGGGTCCGGGGGGGGGGAAAAAAAAAAAAAGAAGAAAATTAAAAAAACGTCTAAGAGAAAGAGTAATAAAATAAGGTAAAGAAAGTTTTGGGGAAAAAACAAAAAAAATCCCTTACCTTCTCCATATGCGTGTCACTCTGATGCAATCAGTATTTCTTCAGCGATGAGACGTGGTTTTTCGCCTTTGAGTCTTTTGGGTCTACTGGAAAAGAGCAAACTTATCATGGGAAATGCAAAAAGTAGTATAAACAGAGTTTACAGGGTGGGAAGAGTGAAAAAAAGTTTTTTTGCTGGCTGCAAAAATCCTCTCTGAGTCTGTTTGTATTTACACCCCCGCTCTTCTACTGGCCCGTGTGGCAAGCACCCCCTCTTGTCTGCAGCAGGCTTTTTACGACCCTCTGTTGGTGTGTTTTCAGTGACTTTCGCGTTGATAAACTATTGGAAAAAAGAAGAAGAATTAAACTATTATGATAAATGCAAAAAGAGAAGTAAAAAAATAGAAGTGTTAGCAAAAAAAAAAAGTGCTAATAAATGGATGGGAAAAGAAAAAACGTTGTTTTTGCTCCTTCAGTCTGCAAAATCCTTTTTCCCCTCGGTGGTGGGACATGTGTTCTCTTGTTGGTCTGAAAGAAGAGCAAAAAAAAGCTAACTTATTATGATATTTGTAGAGTTTTAACTGATAAAACGAGTACCTTTTTTCTACACGCGTCTATCTGCTGCTCATGCGTTTTGAGTCTGTTTTTTACTGAAGGAAGAGAAAAAAAAAGTTCCTTTAACTGTCCCTGTTTAAATCCTCTAACACTTGGGTTAACTTGCAGAGAAGTGGCAACAAGTTGTTAGCTGAGATAATACAAACAAAACATTCTCTCTGTCTCAAAGTAAGCTTTTATTGATTAATGACCCCCCGTAGCCGGGAAAAAGTTTTAAAAATCAGACACCTGGTCCTTCTTTAAGAGAAAGGGGTTTTTAAACTATGGATGCTCATATATTTAACAGACACGTGTGGTAAACATACATAACTTACAGAGAAGCGTCAGCAAGCTGTTAGCTGAAATAATACAAACAAAACATTCTCTCTCTCGCCAAGTAAGCTTTTATTGCTTAATGACCCCCCGTAGCCGGAAGAAAAAATGTGATGTTTAAGAGAAAGGGTTTTTAACCTATGGATGCTCATATATTTAACAGAAACGTGTGGTAAACATACATAACTTACAGAGAAGTGTCAGCAAGCTGTTAGCTGAGATAATACAAACAGAACATTCTCTGTGTCAAAAATGAGTTTTTATTGCTTAATGACCCCGTAACGGTCAAGAAACCTGTCAACAACGGTTGCTTCTTATCTGAAAGTTAAGTTAACCACACGTACTTTGGTTCAGTTGACAATGTTGGGTCAGTTTTGTCCTGCAGGTTTTGCTCTGGCCTTATTCTCAAGTACTTTTTGCCTTTGTCCGAAAGCCAACTTCAGTACATCAACTTTCCCGCCGATCTGAACGAGCTGAAAATAGTTCGCATTCCTCTAGTTGGGACAGGTGTCATCGCAGGTACTTCTCACATGGTTTCATAAAGTTATCAATGTTATACAAAGTTTGTGAGGTGTTTAGTTTACCTGATTCCATATTTTCTACTCGCAAGTCTTCTCAGCACAATGTGTGTACCTTTTAAATGTAATCTGTGGTCCTGTTCACAGAACAATGCTGACGGCCGACACGCTGCATAACAGTAGCATAGAATGACGTTGTTAGCAGACTGATGTCGTAACATTTTAACAGAGAAGTTTTTATATTAGCTAATATTAGTCACTGTGAGGCGCTTCATTCTGTTCACACAGAATTAAGGAATTAAAAAAAGAACTGTTTATGTTGTTACAGAGAATTTGCTTCGTCAGTTGGACTTTTTAGGACAATTAACGTCTTTATCAGGCTGGGGAAGAGTCTTTCTTGTATTTTAAAAACAGATAAGAAGAAAATTAAAGAAATTTCTCAATTATCTTCTCCACTTATACCGTCTCCATTTTTGATTGTTGCTATTGGAACAAGCAAATCTTTCTGTCTCACACTGATTGAACAGCTATCAGTGATGAAACTATTAGCCTTTGGTTTACAGGTTATAACACCTGGGTTGTGGTTCGATTTCATCAGGTGTTAAGTGTGGAGCCCTCCAGGAACATTGCAATACAAACACTTTTGTACGTAATGGTATCCGCTCTCCTGTCCCTGGCTGTTGGTAAGACTTGGTTTTATCACAAAACCTGTAAATAGACACGTTATTAAGGCAGCTATCAATCATATTTAGTTTGCTGTTTGCTTCATGTTGTAGGACTAGTTTTAGTGGCTGTCTTGTAGGTAACTATGATCAAATCAAAGATACTTCAATTAAAACCGTGTCAGTCTTATGATCCGTTCTTCTGCTGAAACATTTTAAACCTGGAATCTTTGCAAACTACTTCAGGTGAGAGGAGTTTTCCATGCTTTAGTAAAACAGCTTTGCTATATATGATAGTTGGATAGAAAGTAACCTGCAGGCTTTTCTTTGTGTCGAGGATGAAAAGTACCCAAGCGGTGGTGGTGCAACTTGTTTGGCTTCAAAATATTAGATAATATTTAGGTACATGCAAAAGACTGTGGACTCATTGTTACCCACCATTAATTATTACTATTACTGGTCAAGCAGGGACAGATATGCTCCATCATAGTTCAGTTTTTTCTTTAAATTACTTGAAGTTTCTCTTGTTGTTTTATCATCATCTCCTATCAGTACTTTTACTAATTTGTCAAAAAACTGCCAAGTTTTATGTAGCCGCGCCGCTGTGATAACTCTGGCCTCTGAGATGAGGGATGTTCCAGCACCAGGAGATGGAGAAACTCCCGGGATGACAATGGTAAATATAGTCTCTTCCTCTCTGTATCGAGTTTGCTAATATTATTTGTGAAGTGTAGAAGTGTGATGAAAATACGACAGTCACTGTGTATCTCAGAAAAAAGAAGCCGGTGGACGGTTATGTTCAAGGTTCCAACGTTCTGGACCTGCATCTTGCTTGCTCCTTAATACTGAAGTAAAAAAAATATATATATCCTTTTACTCCACATTGTGAAAGTTTAGAAAAAGCAGACGATTTTATTTGGTAACTATTTTTACTCAAATAATTTAAAAAAGAGTTAATATTTTATCCCTGTAAATTTCTGGGGTTTTTCAAAGGCTACCGAGCTGCACCTGAATTCTTACTGGGAACGACACTTTCTCAGCAGTTGCATGAACTTTGATAAAACTCTATATGCACGTATTTTCTATTCCAGCTACCTTCCAGTCGGAGCGGTGTTCCTGATTGCAGCCACGTGCTGGAGGTCAGCGACTGGGATTCCGTCAGAAAACTGGGACACTTTGCAGGAGCTGTGTTGCTCAGGTAGGTTTTACCACCAGGACCAGAATCCCACTCCTCCTGCAGCAGGACATACTATGCACACGCACCCTGGTTAAAGTTACAAGACAAGAACTCAGACATGCTCACACATTGGCTCCAATTACAATCATTTGTCAATCTAACAAGCTTTTTTTTCTTTGCGCTGTGGAAGCCGGACTATCAGAAGAAAACCTTTCATCATGTAGCAAAACAGAAATCATTTTCATGAGAGAAACATGATTCATTATGATTCATATCTATATCTGCTTTTTTTTTTTGTTTTTATTCCTGGACTTCCGGATTGCTTACGACAGCTAGGGCCTGAAAAAAGTGCATTGTAGCACAAATATATCTCCATCCGCCGTGCCAAGAAGCTTGGAATGGAAAATAGTGAAGAAAAGCTGAAAGAAAGTAAGAAATTACTTCAGAAGAAAATGATCATTCCAACTCAATAAAAGTTGTTTTCACAAAGAAAATTATATTTTCACAGTGTTAAAATTTTTTGATTAACGTAAATTAGATAAACAACAAATTAGATGTATTAATTACATCTAGTAAAGTGATATAACATAAACCCCTTTTTAGCTGCACGGACAAAAGAATCCTTCATTCAATCAAGTTATGAAACGGAAATGAAGCCATATCTGTAATGCATTTTGGAGAAGATGCACTGGACTTAGACACACATTTTCCCATTTACCACAAAAAAAAAGAACCTCATATCTAAATATTACAAATGTCGAGATCACAAAAAACTATTTACAAAACCAGCCAATGTGTAAACATAAGATATGAAAACATGATAAAAACAAGTGGTACTGAGTTGCATGGCGGTGGTGATGGGTGTTCCAACGCGGTGTGGTGAGAGTCAGACCCCTGGCTGGTGGTGTGGAGCCGGATCTCCTCCGGGGAAAGGCCCAGGTCACTTTCAGACATGCTTATTGGACAAAGAGAACAACATAGTTTGAATGATCCCAGACAAACTGTTAAAAAAGAAGCGTGTTTCATTTCTCAGTGACAAACAAACAGGTAAGTACAAGTATCCTCATTCTGGATTTTACAATATTGATATCAGATCTACATTTACAAACCTTAATCCGATTATAAATCTTATACTTGAAACCTAAAAATGCCGCATTTAGAATTAGTTTAGCATTTCCTCTTAGTATATTTTTGTAGTTCAGAGAAAATCCAAAACGGCTTCATGTATTTTTCATCCAGGTGACCGCTCTACTCCGCCCAACCCGACAGTTACTATCATCACAAGTAAACTGCAATAAGCAGAACCTCGCTATGCTAACTGAAACCAGACAAAAGAAAAAAATTATAACTGGTGTGTCATCTTATTGTGTAAACAATTGAAAAAATATAAAAATAAGTACACATACCTATTGGGCAGTAGACTTTGCTGAAAACATGAATTAAAAAGTAGGTTATGTTGATGAGAAGGACGTGAGACAGTATTCTTGTTGGATCAATGCAGCTGTTATTTGTAGCATGACTGAGATAAAGCGCTGCGTTTTGTAGAGAAAAATTGATGTGTTTATTGTTATTTAACACTTGATCCAGATGACGACACAGCGGTTTAAAGCGTGGCTGATTTTGTTTCGCTCCATTTTCTTAAAATGGACATAATGCAACATCTTTATTTAGTCACATAATTAAATCACATAACATACAACACATTTATTTGATACAAACATAACATTGTTGCGTAGTGACTGAAAGGTACTTTTTCCCTAAAAAGGATATTATTTATCAGTTTGGGCAACAATTTCGGCTTTGTTTCTAAATCAGTCTTAGTTGCATTATATCAACATGTATGTGCCTGAATTGCTCAACATCTTACTGGGGTTTTTGCAACACAAATTGCTGCTTTACAACATTTGCACTGCTGCTCAGAAATGGGAAATTAGAAGTTGAAATTGCAATATAAAAAGATGGATAAAACATTTCTCATAAACAAATTGTAATCATCAGCATTTATCTATTTAGCTTCACTGGTAACACCTCAAAGATTCAAGACAGTTTTGATGCTTCGCTCCACTGAGGGGCAACATCCACCAAAGGGCAGGAAGAAGCAACCGCTTCTCTAAAATGAATGAATAACTTCTTAAACGATATTACTGATCATCTTACTGTATTTGGAATATTAATTTTCAGCCAGGAAAAGTGAGCCAATTTACAAACTGGTGAGAATAGGAACTCCCAAAAAAATGTAAGTTTTAAAAGCGGATCTTGCAAAGTGTACTTGGGAAGACGGGGATGTTGAGGTTGGGAATTTGGTCTTTGACGGATTTTTGTTCACATTCACCGAGCTATATAAGAAGCATTGCGCTGTTAGAAAAAACTGTCAGACTGAGGAAACATATAAGAGAGGAACCTTGGATGACCAAGAATCTACAAAAGGCCGGCAAAAAGAAAAAAAAAATGTTACACAAGAAATATTTACAAATGCAAACCAATGAAAGTGAAAATATATAAGCAGTATTACAATGTTCTGACTTCTGTTATGAGAAGTAAAATGAAGGAGCACTAGAATGCATTATTTAAGAAACTTGGACTTTTATCAGTGATTTTACTCAGAAGAAGAGCAGCAACAAAGAATTTCCTATTTTTTAAACAAGTCTGGTGACACAGTGCACAATAGACGGGATAGTGCTAAAGAGTTCAACTATTATTCTGTAGGTGATAATCACGATATGGCCAAAACAATTCCAACATGTCATACTAATTTGAATAAGTTTACTTATACGATCAGGGATAATGAAACTTCAATCTTCCTTTGAGGGAATAATGAGAAAGATATAATAGTCTCAAAATTTAAAAATAATACCTCAACAGACATTAACTTAATTGATATGCTTATAATCAAGAAGTTATTAATGTTACTGTAAAACCTCTTACTCATAATTTCAACCTGTCCTTTCAAAAGGGTATCTTTCCAAATAATATGAAAACGACAATGGTAATACCGATATTTAAAAATGGAGACAAATATTGTCATGACAATTATAGGCCAGAACTATAGACCAGACCAAAAATACTGGAAAGTTTATGTGTTAAACAACTGGCTCTTTGCAGCACGGGTTCAGGAGAAACAGAACAAGCACTTATGTGGTTATGGAGATAGAAGAAGAAAATAACAAAAGCAAATGTAAATGATAAGCATGCTGCTGATATTTTTATTGATATGCAGAAGTCGTTTGATACCATTGATCATCGTATTGACCTAATGATTTTTTTTGGTAGAGGAGAAACTTGGAAAGCAGACAATGTGTAGACTTGTGGCGAACTTCAGGGTTCTGTAATCGGTCCAAATCTTTTCTTACTTGATAATAATGATATTTGTAATGTTACAAGTCTGTTGAACTTCATTATATTTGCAGATGATACAAACATGTACAGTTCTGGAAATAATTTACAAATTCATGGTTTTTGGAAATGGAAATTAAATGAATAAGGAGATTAAATTTAAAATACGTAACATTGAAAGTGTAAATTAGAATAAATTTTTGAGGGTAGTTACTGATTTTAAATGAATAGGTAAACTACATGTTTATTATATCAAAGGAAAGATTTCTAAGATGATAGCAATCTTGTACAAATCAAGAAATAAATGAAGCTGTAAAGCTTTATATAATATTTATTGTTCACTCAGTCTTCCTGATATATCTTGCTGTGTGGAAGTCTGGACATATAAAACAACTTTAAATGCAATAATTCTTTTTACAAAAATGAGTTATAGGGATTAACAAGGCAGATGCACATAGTCATCCACTGTTTATGAAATTACATGTTTTAAAATTCTATTATTTGATGTATTTCAAAAGAATAAAAATTTCGTGTAAAGCTAAGACAAAGTCACTCCCAGCAAGTATACAATTCTGAGACTAAATATGAATTGAGACACTTGCAAATTCACGGTAACAAAGGCCAAAAAATAAATGAAAAAGAGCTGTATATCTGTTGTTGGGATTTCATTTTGGACTGATGCTGACTAAGTTTAAGAACCAGTGGTACATTTTTGGTTTTCAAAAAGAAAGAAGGTTCTCCTGGTGATTTTTGAGGGCTACGAGAGTTATTTGTGAATTATACAACTTATGAGTCGGCTTCATCACTCTTCCATTTGACTGTTTATTGATAACGTGTTTTCAGGTTGTTTATTTTTATCTTGTCTCTTTTCTTGTTTTTCTATTTTTGTAATATTTATACATGTTGAAAGGTAACTTAATTTATTCAATAGGACAGGCTTACATTAGCTTCAACCTGTGCTGAACTATTATAACTATTATATCTTTCTCATTATTCCCTCAAAGGAAGATTGAAGTTTCATTATCCCTGATCGTATAAGTAAACTTATTCAAATTAGTATGACATGTTGGAATTGTTTTGGCCATATCGTGATTATCACCTACAGAATAATAGTTGAACTCTTTAGCACTATCCCGTCTATTGTGCACTGTGTCACCAGACTTGTTTAAAAAATAGGAAATTCTTTGTTGCTGCTCTTCTTCTGAGTAAAATCACTGATAAAAGTCCAAGTTTCTTAAATAATGCATTCTAGTGCTCCTTCATTTTACTTCTCATAACAGAAGTCAGAACATTGTAATACTGCTTATATATTTTCACTTTCATTGGTTTGCATTTGTAAATATTTCTTGTGTAACATTTTTTTTTTCTTTTTGCCGGCCTTTTGTAGATTCTTGGTCATCCAAGGTTCCTCTCTTATATGTTTCCTCAGTCTGACAGTTTTTTCTAACAGCGCAATGCTTCTTATATAGCTCGGTGAATGTGAACAAAAATCCGTCAAAGACCAAATTCCCAACCTCAACATCCCCGTCTTCCCAAGTACACTTTGCAAGATCCGCTTTTAAAACTTACATTTTTTTGGGAGTTCCTATTCTCACCAGTTTGTAAATTGGCTCACTTTTCCTGGCTGAAAATTAATATTCCAAATACAGTAAGATGATCAGTAATATCGTTTAAGAAGTTATTCATTCATTTTAGAGAAGCGGTTGCTTCTTCCTGCCCTTTGGTGGATGTTGCCCCTCAGTGGAGCGAAGCATCAAAACTGTCTTGAATCTTTGAGGTGTTACCAGTGAAGCTAAATAGATAAATGCTGATGATTACAATTTGTTTATGAGAAATGTTTTATCCATCTTTTTATATTGCAATTTCAACTTCTAATTTCCCATTTCTGAGCAGCAGTGCAAATGTTGTAAAGCAGCAATTTGTGTTGCAAAAACCCCAGTAAGATGTTGAGCAATTCAGGCACATACATGTTGATATAATGCAACTAAGACTGATTTAGAAACAAAGCCGAAATTGTTGCCCAAACTGATAAATAATATCCTTTTTAGGGAAAAAGTACCTTTCAGTCACTACGCAACAATGTTATGTTTGTATCAAATAAATGTGTTGTATGTTATGTGATTTAATTATGTGACTAAATAAAGATGTTGCATTATGTCCATTTTAAGAAAATGGAGCGAAACAAAATCAGCCACGCTTTAAACCGCTGTGTCGTCATCTGGATCAAGTGTTAAATAACAATAAACACATCAATTTTTCTCTACAAAACGCAGCGCTTTATCTCAGTCATGCTACAAATAACAGCTGCATTGATCCAACAAGAATACTGTCTCACGTCCTTCTCATCAACATAACCTACTTTTTAATTCATGTTTTCAGCAAAGTCTACTGCCCAATAGGTATGTGTACTTATTTTTATATTTTTTCAATTGTTTACACAATAAGATGACACACCAGTTATAATTTTTTTCTTTTGTCTGGTTTCAGTTAGCATAGCGAGGTTCTGCTTATTGCAGTTTACTTGTGATGATAGTAACTGTCGGGTTGGGCGGAGTAGAGCGGTCACCTGGATGAAAAATACATGAAGCCGTTTTGGATTTTCTCTGAACTACAAAAATATACTAAGAGGAAATGCTAAACTAATTCTAAATGCGGCATTTTTAGGTTTCAAGTATAAGATTTATAATCGGATTAAGGTTTGTAAATGTAGATCTGATATCAATATTGTAAAATCCAGAATGAGGATACTTGTACTTACCTGTTTGTTTGTCACTGAGAAATGAAACACGCTTCTTTTTTAACAGTTTGTCTGGGATCATTCAAACTATGTTGTTCTCTTTGTCCAATAAGCATGTCTGAAAGTGACCTGGGCCTTTCCCCGGAGGAGATCCGGCTCCACACCACCAGCCAGGGGTCTGACTCTCACCACACCGCGTTGGAACACCCATCACCACCGCCATGCAACTCAGTACCACTTGTTTTTATCATGTTTTCATATCTTATGTTTACACATTGGCTGGTTTTGTAAATAGTTTTTTGTGATCTCGACATTTGTAATATTTAGATATGAGGTTCTTTTTTTTTGTGGTAAATGGGAAAATGTGTGTCTAAGTCCAGTGCATCTTCTCCAAAATGCATTACAGATATGGCTTCATTTCCGTTTCATAACTTGATTGAATGAAGGATTCTTTTGTCCGTGCAGCTAAAAAGGGGTTTATGTTATATCACTTTACTAGATGTAATTAATACATCTAATTTGTTGTTTATCTAATTTACGTTAATCAAAAAATTTTAACACTGTGAAAATATAATTTTCTTTGTGAAAACAACTTTTATTGAGTTGGAATGATCATTTTCTTCTGAAGTAATTTCTTACTTTCTTTCAGCTTTTCTTCACTATTTTCCATTCCAAGCTTCTTGGCACGGCGGATGGAGATATATTTGTGCTACAATGCACTTTTTTCAGGCCCTAGCTGTCGTAAGCAATCCGGAAGTCCAGGAATAAAAACAAAAAAAAAAAGCAGATATAGATATGAATCATAATGAATCATGTTTCTCTCATGAAAATGATTTCTGTTTTGCTACATGATGAAAGGTTTTCTTCTGATAGTCCGGCTTCCACAGCGCAAAGAAAAAAAAGCTTGTTAGATTGACAAATGATTGTAATTGGAGCCAATGTGTGAGCATGTCTGAGTTCTTGTCTTGTAACTTTAACCAGGGTGCGTGTGCATAGTATGTCCTGCTGCAGGAGGAGTGGGATTCTGGTCCTGGTGGTAAAACCTACCTGAGCAACACAGCTCCTGCAAAGTGTCCCAGTTTTCTGACGGAATCCCAGTCGCTGACCTCCAGCACGTGGCTGCAATCAGGAACACCGCTCCGACTGGAAGGTAGCTGGAATAGAAAATACGTGCATATAGAGTTTTATCAAAGTTCATGCAACTGCTGAGAAAGTGTCGTTCCCAGTAAGAATTCAGGTGCAGCTCGGTAGCCTTTGAAAAACCCCAGAAATTTACAGGGATAAAATATTAACTCTTTTTTAAATTATTTGAGTAAAAATAGTTACCAAATAAAATCGTCTGCTTTTTCTAAACTTTCACAATGTGGAGTAAAAGGATATATATATTTTTTTTACTTCAGTATTAAGGAGCAAGCAAGATGCAGGTCCAGAACGTTGGAACCTTGAACATAACCGTCCACCGGCTTCTTTTTTCTGAGATACACAGTGACTGTCGTATTTTCATCACACTTCTACACTTCACAAATAATATTAGCAAACTCGATACAGAGAGGAAGAGACTATATTTACCATTGTCATCCCGGGAGTTTCTCCATCTCCTGGTGCTGGAACATCCCTCATCTCAGAGGCCAGAGTTATCACAGCGGCGCGGCTACATAAAACTTGGCAGTTTTTTGACAAATTAGTAAAAGTACTGATAGGAGATGATGATAAAACAACAAGAGAAACTTCAAGTAATTTAAAGAAAAAACTGAACTATGATGGAGCATATCTGTCCCTGCTTGACCAGTAATAGTAATAATTAATGGTGGGTAACAATGAGTCCACAGTCTTTTGCATGTACCTAAATATTATCTAATATTTTGAAGCCAAACAAGTTGCACCACCACCGCTTGGGTACTTTTCATCCTCGACACAAAGAAAAGCCTGCAGGTTACTTTCTATCCAACTATCATATATAGCAAAGCTGTTTTACTAAAGCATGGAAAACTCCTCTCACCTGAAGTAGTTTGCAAAGATTCCAGGTTTAAAATGTTTCAGCAGAAGAACGGATCATAAGACTGACACGGTTTTAATTGAAGTATCTTTGATTTGATCATAGTTACCTACAAGACAGCCACTAAAACTAGTCCTACAACATGAAGCAAACAGCAAACTAAATATGATTGATAGCTGCCTTAATAACGTGTCTATTTACAGGTTTTGTGATAAAACCAAGTCTTACCAACAGCCAGGGACAGGAGAGCGGATACCATTACGTACAAAAGTGTTTGTATTGCAATGTTCCTGGAGGGCTCCACACTTAACACCTGATGAAATCAAACCACAACCCAGGTGTTATAACCTGTAAACCAAAGGCTAATAGTTTCATCACTGATAGCTGTTCAATCAGTGTGAGACAGAAAGATTTGCTTGTTCCAATAGCAACAATCAAAAATGGAGACGGTATAAGTGGAGAAGATAATTGAGAAATTTCTTTAATTTTCTTCTTATCTGTTTTTAAAATACAAGAAAGACTCTTCCCCAGCCTGATAAAGACGTTAATTGTCCTAAAAAGTCCAACTGACGAAGCAAATTCTCTGTAACAACATAAACAGTTCTTTTTTTAATTCCTTAATTCTGTGTGAACAGAATGAAGCGCCTCACAGTGACTAATATTAGCTAATATAAAAACTTCTCTGTTAAAATGTTACGACATCAGTCTGCTAACAACGTCATTCTATGCTACTGTTATGCAGCGTGTCGGCCGTCAGCATTGTTCTGTGAACAGGACCACAGATTACATTTAAAAGGTACACACATTGTGCTGAGAAGACTTGCGAGTAGAAAATATGGAATCAGGTAAACTAAACACCTCACAAACTTTGTATAACATTGATAACTTTATGAAACCATGTGAGAAGTACCTGCGATGACACCTGTCCCAACTAGAGGAATGCGAACTATTTTCAGCTCGTTCAGATCGGCGGGAAAGTTGATGTACTGAAGTTGGCTTTCGGACAAAGGCAAAAAGTACTTGAGAATAAGGCCAGAGCAAAACCTGCAGGACAAAACTGACCCAACATTGTCAACTGAACCAAAGTACGTGTGGTTAACTTAACTTTCAGATAAGAAGCAACCGTTGTTGACAGGTTTCTTGACCGTTACGGGGTCATTAAGCAATAAAAACTCATTTTTGACACAGAGAATGTTCTGTTTGTATTATCTCAGCTAACAGCTTGCTGACACTTCTCTGTAAGTTATGTATGTTTACCACACGTTTCTGTTAAATATATGAGCATCCATAGGTTAAAAACCCTTTCTCTTAAACATCACATTTTTTCTTCCGGCTACGGGGGGTCATTAAGCAATAAAAGCTTACTTGGCGAGAGAGAGAATGTTTTGTTTGTATTATTTCAGCTAACAGCTTGCTGACGCTTCTCTGTAAGTTATGTATGTTTACCACACGTGTCTGTTAAATATATGAGCATCCATAGTTTAAAAACCCCTTTCTCTTAAAGAAGGACCAGGTGTCTGATTTTTAAAACTTTTTCCCGGCTACGGGGGGTCATTAATCAATAAAAGCTTACTTTGAGACAGAGAGAATGTTTTGTTTGTATTATCTCAGCTAACAACTTGTTGCCACTTCTCTGCAAGTTAACCCAAGTGTTAGAGGATTTAAACAGGGACAGTTAAAGGAACTTTTTTTTTCTCTTCCTTCAGTAAAAAACAGACTCAAAACGCATGAGCAGCAGATAGACGCGTGTAGAAAAAAGGTACTCGTTTTATCAGTTAAAACTCTACAAATATCATAATAAGTTAGCTTTTTTTTGCTCTTCTTTCAGACCAACAAGAGAACACATGTCCCACCACCGAGGGGAAAAAGGATTTTGCAGACTGAAGGAGCAAAAACAACGTTTTTTCTTTTCCCATCCATTTATTAGCACTTTTTTTTTTTGCTAACACTTCTATTTTTTTACTTCTCTTTTTGCATTTATCATAATAGTTTAATTCTTCTTCTTTTTTCCAATAGTTTATCAACGCGAAAGTCACTGAAAACACACCAACAGAGGGTCGTAAAAAGCCTGCTGCAGACAAGAGGGGGTGCTTGCCACACGGGCCAGTAGAAGAGCGGGGGTGTAAATACAAACAGACTCAGAGAGGATTTTTGCAGCCAGCAAAAAAACTTTTTTTCACTCTTCCCACCCTGTAAACTCTGTTTATACTACTTTTTGCATTTCCCATGATAAGTTTGCTCTTTTCCAGTAGACCCAAAAGACTCAAAGGCGAAAAACCACGTCTCATCGCTGAAGAAATACTGATTGCATCAGAGTGACACGCATATGGAGAAGGTAAGGGATTTTTTTTGTTTTTTCCCCAAAACTTTCTTTACCTTATTTTATTACTCTTTCTCTTAGACGTT
Organism: Telmatherina bonti; assembly: GCF_933228915.1. NCBI lineage: Eukaryota > Metazoa > Chordata > Actinopteri > Atheriniformes > Telmatherinidae > Telmatherina > Telmatherina bonti. The sequence continues at coordinate 17,120,777 of NC_136620.1, read as the reverse complement.
TTTTTAATTTTCTTCTTTTTTTTTTTTTCCCCCCCCCCCGGACCCCTCTTTATACCTCTAGACTCGTTCGGACATGCCCCTAACATGTCCAGGCACACCGCCCAGGCATGACGTACGTCCAGAAGACATGTCCGGGCATGTCCAGGCACACCGTCCAGGCATGCCGTACGTCCAGAAGACATGTCCGCCCAGGTATGACGTACGGACATACGTCATTTCCGGACATCACGTGGTCTAGGGACCGCCGCCGGATGACCTCACTTCCGGACATCACGTGGTCCAGGGACCGCCACCGGATGACGTCACTTCCGGACATCACGTGGTCCAGACGTGGCAGCTTCTCATTGGATGACAGGGGGTCATAAATCATTTTTTGACATAAAGTGGGTCCCTTCTTTATTAACACAAAATACATTAAACTAAAGCCTGAATTGAAATGATATCTATTCAGCATTTCGTCACTGGATGTTAATGGCATTGTGATCCACTGAGACCTCCCTGAGATCTCCCCCCCCCCCCCCTGCACCCACAAATAGAGCTACCACCGTCATAACTTCACATGGAAATGAACAGAAATAAAGAATTTTCCTTTGCTTTATTGTGCTAGTGTACTCTTATGCAAACACACACACACACACACACACACACACACACACACACACACACACACACACACACACACACACACACATTCACACAATGTTTGTATTGTTATCTAATCACTTTACTAAATTAAACTGTTATATTTATTTTTATTCTCCAGAATGATCCATTGACTTTTTTGCCATTGGTTCACCATTCATGTCAGTTGCCATATTTGTGCCACCATCTGAAAGGACAAACTGCAGTTGGGTTTGTTTGATAGCAGCTGATGCGCCATTTGGAACAAGCAATGGCTTAAAAAGGCACCAACGTTAGTTATGCAATCATCACTGTACCTGAGATGAGAGGATCCATTCAAAGATGAAACCATGTTATTTCTGGAAAAACATTTGGGCCCTGATGGCCACCATCCATTCACAACTGTGCTTGGTGGTTCAAGTCATTTCTACCATTTTGTGACGTTAGATGTCGTAAACACCGTACCTTTAAACACGTTTCAGCAGGGCTGAAAATACATTATTAAATTAATAGGCGCATATGAAGTCTATTCCTTTAAGCAGCGCAAAATAATCTTCCCACTTCACCTAGATTTAAAACATATCATTTGTGCAGCTTGTTATTGGTTTTGATTGGCTCATTTGGGACTTTTAGAAAGAGTAAGATGTATTTGGAATATCTGAAGCAAATGTGCTCGAGGATATTTCTTATTTATGTATTTATTTGACTGAAAATAGGACATCTTTTCTTTAAAATATAGCTTTTAAAATTCGCTATATTCCTCTCCTATCTTGCTGTGTAAGAATGAGCCTTATGTGACGCAGATGTGTGTGTAGTGGCGGTAGTTGTCCACTGGGGGTCGCCCTGCTTCCATCTGCACCTCTAAACGCTTCAGCGTCTTCTCTCTCTTCCAGGCTCAGCATCTTCTCTCTCCTGCAGCATGCCACATAAAGCTCATTAACTTTACTGTGACTGCATGAGCCGCGCTCGTGCTTTTCCTCTCTGCTTAGATTAGTTTTATTTTGAGTCATTTTTCTTCTTCTTCTCCTTCTGGACCAGGATCATGTAGCCTGTGTCCGGATCTGAGACCAGTTGTGTGACTGGGGAACTTGATGAGAGATGAACTCAGCTTGAACTCGGTTGGTTTTCTTGAGCTTGGGGGAGCTTCCCGTCTTTGCTGAGACGCAGTACAGCAGCACAGCACCGCTCTGCAGGGACACGCGCGCTTCTTAGGACCAAAAAGAACTTCCTTCGAGTGAACACTTCTTGGCAATGACCCGAGACCAACATAGAGGCATCCCCTTGGTGAAAAGCAGGGAGTCGAACTGACACCTGCAGGTGATCAGGGTGTTTCCACGAAGCCGAAGTTCCGAGGGGTTTCTCGCCTCTTCATCAAAAAAGTCCATTTCGGATCAGACATTTGAACACAGATGTATGGCTCCTGTTACAGATCCGGATCGAGTCCCAGCGGAAGGATTCAGCCAGAAATGTCCAAGTGATGTGAAAAACTGCTGGAAACTAAAAACATCTGCCTGACCTGAGAGAGGAAACACCTGCTCCTGCTGCTGACTGGAAAAGGTGCCTGAACGCATCACAACATGGAATATTTTAACTTTAAAACAACACATTTCCACTCAGGATGGTTTTTTCTTTTATTTGTTGTGATGGAATCATGCTGGAAAATTGAGTTTTTATTACAATTAACATCATTGCTCCCCCACTGATCAATCGGTTCCAGGCTGCTGCGTGTTTGTGTTATTCAGAACAGATTTATATAACGCTACACAAATGGAAATCAGTCACTTGTGCGCGTGTCTGTATGTTCACTTGAATGCAACCTATTCTGTCCTTTGCGTCCCTCTGGACGAGTTCGTGCGCACGCCGTAAATACGCGCGCACTGTTGCGAAAGTAAATGAAAATGTCAACGCGCTTACATCAAAGTTTGCAGGATAGGATAAAGTGTGTGCACGCAGCCTAGGTGGAGAACATGTCACTGTTTTATAGGACTTGTAGAAACCGCAACACGCGCGCGCGTCCCTGTGCTTGGAAGTAAAGTGTCTCACTCTGGTGGGTTTAGTGTGTGATTTGTGGGGGTTTACATGCTTTTCCACCTCGTCTCTTCTGCTAGGGGGGTGAATGCGTGTGCTTGAGGAATTCGGTGTAGAAGTCTGCTGCATTGCCTGTATTTTACAATCCTTTGGGTGGGTGGGGTGGGGTTGGGGGGGGGGGGGGGGGGGGGGGGGGCTGTTCATTTGGAGGGAGAGTGTGAGTGGGGGGTGTGGGTGTTCTGAGTTTCCCTCCTGCAGCGCCCAATCGGAGCTGAGTGACACTTATTTGCTCTCTGGATTTTACTGCAGGCAGATCAGCATCCAATCAGGGGCTCTGGCATTTACAGTAGAGAAGCAATCTGTCTTTAATCTGAGACACTCCCCCCCCCCCAAAAAAAACAAAACAAAACAAAAAAAACAAAACATATTTGGACACCTAAAAGGTTTGTTTTTACCTTAAACGCATCTTTTCCCCCTCCATCATCATCAGAAGAAATTGTTATGGCATTAACAGCAGTAGTTTTAAAAACAAAAGACAGGACAAAAAAGCTCCAAAATGGATAAATATGTCACGTTCTGTGTTAGACAAAGCAAGTATATTATATAATTCCACAAGACAACGTATGCTTTAAATATAATGTTAAAAGCATTACATGTGCTGCAAAGCAAAAAATAAAAAGAACAAAAGGACATCAACACAGCAAAACATCACAGTCAAATCATAAAAGTCAGATTAAATTGATTAAAAGCAAGATGCGATCAAGACTTTATACATAGATGCATGAGAAAATGAATGTTTTTAACCTGGCTTCAAACCTGTCTACAGTTTAGTCAGTTTGTTCTACTAGTTTGCAGCATAACAGCTAAATGCTGCTTCGTCTGGACTCTGGTCTGGACTGGTGGGTCTAGAACTCTGTCAGGTTGATATTCTCTAATGGATTAGCTTTATATAGTGCTTTTCAAGGCACCCAAAGCACTTTGCGTTAAATCCATTATTCATTCACTCCTCATTCATACTTGGTGACGGTAAGCCACATGTGTAGCCACAGCTGGCTTGGAGCACACTGATGGAAATGCAGCAGTCGATGCACTCCTCTCTGACCACCACTGAAACATTCATTCACATTTCAGGGGGAAGTGTCCTGCCCAGAGAGGGAGTTCGATTCAAACCAGCAACTTTCCAGTCAATGGATAATCTCTTGAGCCACTGCTCCCCTTAAATTTAATTTATTATTTTATTCAAGCCTAAACCATTCTGGGATTTGTAAACCATCAGTCGGTTTTAAAGTCTATTCTGAGAGTGACTGGAAACCAGTGTAAAGATGTTAAAACTGGTGGGATGTGTTTAGATCTCTCATAGTTAAAAGCTCCAGCTGCAGTGTTCTGGATGAGATGTGGATGTTTAGTGCTCTTTTTAGGAAGTCCTGTTAAAAAACCTGGAAAAGAATGTATGGATGAGTTTCTCCTGGTCTTTCTCAGACACTAAACTTTTTATTTCTGTTGATGTTTCTGAGTTGGTAAAAAGCTGCTCAGTGAAGCTTTGATGTGGCCTCTGAAAGTCAGATCTGAGTGTATCAACACTGCAACGTTACAGACTTGGTCTTGGTTTTGAGAGTCCGAGAGTCCATTTTCTCTTTGCTGCCAAGCAGAATAGTCTCTGTTTTTTCCTTCATCTCATTGTTGAAAATTCTCTTTCATCCGGATGTTTATTTGCTCCAAACGCTGACAGACTAAGTGTACTGGACTTCAGTCATCTGGTGACAAAGACAGATTTAAATCAGATGGAAGTCGCTTTGGAGAAAAGCATCTGTAAATCACTGTATTATAGAATAGAATAGAATAGAATAGAATAGAATAGAATAGAATAGAACAGAACAGAATAGAATAGAATAGAATAAAACAAAGACTCGTAAAGCGGTGTATTGTCTACATAACTGTGACAACTGATGTTAAATCCTGTAATTTGAACCAAAGGGAGTATATCCAAGTTTAACACAAGAGGTCTAAGGACTGACCCCTGATGGGCTCCACTAGTCATGGCCATGTGTTCAGATTCCCTTCTAAATAGGACCTGAACTAATTAAGGACACCTCCAGAAAGTCCTTTTTTTTTACAATCTACAGTATCAGGTGCAGCGCTGAGATCCAGCAGAATCAGAACTGATACTTGAGCAGAATAAGTATTCAACCTAATATCATTTCACACTTTGACTTGAACTGTTTTTCAATCATAGCAAACAATGCAAGAATAATTTAGTCTTGTTTCGGAAAAAGACCCCTGTCCGGCTTTGTATCATTCATTGTTAAATTTGCTTGTACAGTTAGTAGTAAATTTAAAGTTTTGTTTTCCTCAACTTATGTTCAGCTTTACTGCATTTTTCTTTAGGATTGTGACCATATTGGTGTTTTGCCATTGCTCCTTCTGTTTTCTTAAGGTGCTCTCAATTCTTTTCATTGCAGCAGTATCCATTATATTCAAGATTTTCCAAGTGAAATAATCCAGGAGTCCATCATTGTGGGTAAAATAGGATTGACATTGATAAACTCTGCGCTTGTTCTCTCATTAATGTACCTCTTCCTAACGCAGAAGCAGGGTTTTTGGACATTCTGAGTCCAAATGCTTTTTATTTCAACCATACGGGACAAATTACAATCCAAACAACAACCACTATGTTCTCATATTTTTTATTTTTCATTTTTGCTAAATGACATGTTTATGCTGGACCAGACAAAGCAAAACAAAGGAAGGAGGCGGGTGACGGAAGAGAAGAGGATAGGGTTAATAGAAGATAAAAGAGACAAATAGAAAGCAACAGCAAAAACAGGACAACCAGTTTCTTCACCTGTAAAGACACTTCACAAAAAACACTTCTAGAGGGAAAACATAGCAGACAATTATCAGGAGCACCTATAAAATGACAATATAAGGATAAGCATGAATAATGATAACACCAGCAATATGAACACAATGAATTATGTTCAATAATAAATTTGATTGCTGAAATACAATCATGCTCGCTCAAAAAATCAGAAGCAGACATGAAAGGCCCTAAATTATCACCCACCAGACACACACAGGCCCCCAAAAGGCAATTTTTGCGTTTTGTATTTGGATCAAATTCAAGATTTTCCTTTAAAGAGACCTTAAAAGATCTCTCAGGTCAAGTATGAGCTGTTCTGCACTCTATGCTGGTTTCAGAGTTCTGGTTGACAGAAATAAGCTAAATGCCCATGGTTTAGTGCATTGTCAGCAGCAAACATACACCTGGCTTCTGCTAAAAGGCAAGCAAGCAAAAAGAGGTAGTGATATCACACTGTCAAGTTTTCCTAGAGAGAAGTCTGACACATTTCCACCGTGTCCTGCTCCAGGTCTACTTTTGGCTCAGAGTCAAACAGTTTGACAGTCTGGGTTTGAGTTTCTCCCTGAACTCTCAATGCAGCTGCAAACTTGTCATAAAGGTCATTTCCTAGTTTTGCCTCCAGTGTCTGGATAGAGACTTCAAGTGTGTTGATGCAGGGATCCCATGATCTCTATCAAATCAGCACTCTCCAGTAAGCGTCATGAGGAATAGCACCAAAAGCACATTTAAGCTAGCATTTAAGTAGCATCTTTTACTGCATCTCTGTTAATCAAACAACGTAGTGATGTGGTGTTACTTAGAACAAGTCAGCCATATTTCTTGGCAAGTAAAAGATACTTATGTAGAGATCCTGTGTGTTCAGGATTCAGCTGTGTTAATGTACGCTTGCCACTACAACATGCGGGGCAGTGGTACTGGAGGACCAGGATTGAGAAACACTGGTTTATTGTGCATGGATTGTTCAATCTTTTCTCTTTTCTGGATTGCCAACAGGTGTCTGGGACGATGTGAAGCTGGAGCTGCAAAAGTCTTTGAAGTTTTGCTGGATAAGAATGCACCACACAGGAACCTGTACCACCTAGGGCTCGTGCTCATAAGTGGGACTGCCTGCCCTGGTTAACCCTGCCCTGCGTCAGTGGGGATTCCAAGATCAAGCTGCTCTGGCTCATATCTTCTTCCTTGTTAGTTGTGTGACATCCTCACTGCTTGCTTTTTCCTCACTGCAAAATGGTGCAGATTTCAAAGCCTTCGACTTTCTCCAGATGTTTCTTCTCGCTGCTGATGCTGAAGAGCTGTTGGCTGCTCGGCTCCCACAAGCTGTCTGTACTGGCGGACTCCCAGCAGCCTCTGCAGGAGTATGCCCATTCCATCCGCCTGGATGGCGATATCATCCTGGGAGGCTTGTTTCCTGTGCACGCTCGTGGTGAACGTGGCGTCCCCTGCGGTGAGCTGAAGAAAGAGAAGGGCATCCATCGGCTGGAGGCCATGCTGTTTGCCATAGACCTCATCAACAAGGATCCGGAGCTGCTGCCTAACGTGACTCTCGGAGCGCGGATCCTGGATACATGTTCGCGTGACACTTATGCCCTGGAGCAGTCACTCACCTTTGTCCAGGCCCTCATTGAGAGGGACGGCTCTGACGTTCGCTGTGCTAATGGAGAGCCACCCATCTTTGCCAAGCCAGACAAAGTGGTGGGCGTCATTGGGGCTTCAGCCAGTTCTGTGTCAATCATGGTTGCCAACATCCTCCGTCTATTCAAGGTAAGATGATCTGATTATTTTTCTAAAGCTGTTCATTGGTTAGCGATGGCTTACCTGTTTGAGTTCCCACTCTGTCGTAAATTGTTTGTCAGTCCTCACCAGCTCTCTGAATAAACTTCGGTTCATTATAGACATGTTTGTTCAGCTCCAGTTTCAGCCACTTCTGTCTGTACTGGGAGGGAATACATTAGAATATCATATTTACACAAAAAATCTAAGACCTTCACAGTTATCTATCATGTTGCAGAGCATGGCAGGTTCAGGGGCTGTTGTTTTTGTTGCACTTTATTTTGTTGCTTCTAATTTCGAAAAGTTGCTGCTGACCATTGGAAATTAAGTTCAAGAACGTCAGATTAGATCATGTAAGATACTTTCAGTGTCTCACTATCTTAAGGTAAATGGTCATGCTCCTTGGACACTTATTTTGTTTCAAAGTTCTTCTAGTTGTGTCTTGCCTCTAGAGTATATTTTTACCCTACAGCTTTGGAAATGATTTAAGTCAAAAGTTTTCTGTGAACATTCACACATAACTTGCAGACAAATACCAGAGGAACCTCAGCACTAACAAATCAACACTCAGTGCAGCAGATCTTAAGGTGGTGGAGACATATAGAGAATCCATTACAGCACCACTTTATTATATTTTTTTTATCTTGACACAACAAAGATTTGTTTTACATGGAATGTTACATTTTACGATTATTTTGTAAATTTTCCCTTTTCTTGAGATTACATGTTGTAATAGGTTATGAGCTTTGTTTCCTCGACATCACAAGATGATTAAGGCTGGCTTAAGAATGGGTAGTTAGCACCTGGTTTAATTACTGGTTGTTGCTTTTGGTCAGAATATGTAACATTAAGTTTTTCCTGAAGTTTAACACGGACCCTTAATTTTTTTTTTTTTTTTTAATTTTCTTTTCTTTTTTTTTTTTTACTAGTTTTTGAAATAATTAAATGGTTATCACAAGATTTGCTAAAATAAATAACCAAGCTTGGCCACTCGTATATGTTAACACCTAAGAAAAGAGGAAGAGACAAAAGGAAAGAAAGATATAAAAAGTGACAGAGCAAGAAATAAGACAAGAGTCAATGTAGGACAGACTTACTGGCTGTGGAGAGCTCAGAGACGATCCAGGGTGCAAGATTAGCTGTCGTTACAGGACACCAAACTGCGAAAAAGTGCTGTAGTCTCACTTTAAAGTTTAGATTCTGCAGATGAAATTCTGTAGCATGAAGAAATTCAATCTTCCCCATCTACCAATGTAGATTCAACTCATAAAGCTGTTCTGTGCTTAGGACTCTTTGAATTTCATATAAATGAATCCTTAGGTTTTTTTTTATTTTTTATTTATCATCAAAGAGAAATGACATTGTTGCGGTATATTTGTTGAGAATAAAAACAAAAAACTCTGTTGACGTTGTTATAAAGTCAGAAGGTTCAAATCTCCAGAGGTTTGACGTGAGTTCATCAAGGTTGTTGCGTTCTGTTGATTGTTGACAACTGAGCTGATGATGTTGCAGGCAGTGTTAGCTCTTGGTAGAAAACATAGATGAGTATTCACAACCAACAGTTCAATAACCAGGGTGCAGAAATGTTCCATCTGAGCATGGCGTCCAAGATTACCACCTGTTAACAATCACCGCAGGTCCTTTCTTAGCGTTGACATCTTCCCTGCAGAGTGTTTCTAGCTGTACAAATGGGAAAGCTAGCAAAGAGGCTTTGATTTCTGAAAAGTATTCTGTTTCATCCTGGCAATTTTAGCACAAAATCTACTTTCTCTGCTTTTGTGCATGGAATGATGACTTTCACAATTATATTTTAACAGGCAGTTATTTGTCTATTAGCAATTTTACCGTCTGTTTGTTTTTATGTAATAGCCTAACCTGATCATAATGTAACAATATACATCCTGCATGTAAAGACACCAGGCTTCTATTGAATTTTATCTTAAGCTTTGTAAAAAAAAACATCACTGTTCAGTTTCACCATCAAATGATGAGGCTGACTGCAGCTGTGATCTGGTGGTGATAGGTTTATGTGTGAGTTTAGAGGTACTTGTACTTATGGACTCCCCGTCCTGCTGCATTTTTGTCTTTAATGGGCTCTCTTCTTTCATTTGGCTCAAAACCCAAGTTTTCTCACATTGGTACTGTAGCATTTGGCTTCATAATGAAATGCAAAATTAACACTATTAGATGCTTATAGGTGTGTAACCTGCACTCGTTTTATTTGGTGACCTCTAGCTGAAAGCTTTAGAGGTTGCTGGTAGCAGTCGTGGGAAACCGGAAGAAGCTGCTTTGTCCTGCTGAAAGCCACTATATTTGTGTTTCATTAAACCAGAGATGTCCAGTTCCAGTGCTCGGGGTCCTGCGGGTTTTAGATGTGTCATTAACAGGTTTGACAGAACTTGACAGCAAGCAGTTTTGGAGATCCATTTAATTTGAACCAGATGTGTTGGAAAACATCTACTCCTCACATGATGGCCTTAAGGTCATCGGACATCCTACATTCAACCATCAATATACAACGGATTTTTGTATGACTTTATTGGAGAAACCTCCTTGATACCAGAAATATCCAGTAACATGTTGGAGGTCAAGGGAGTCAAATGAGTGTTTTTGGAGGTGGTTTGTCTTGGTTTGGATTTTTGTTGTCTGATCTTGGTGATACGGTATCACCTTATTCTCGTGTTTTTACAGGAGTAAAAAAATTAAAATAAATAAACACAAAAAAATTAATTTTGTGACTACAGAACCTTGTATCTCAGTCCTGCAATACATTATTTCAAATTCAAGAAAAGATTTGAAAGTGATGATATTACAAACAGGAAATGGATGTGTCTAAGACCATATGAATTAAGTAGGCAGAACTTGTATGATAAATAAAGAGACAATAAACTGAATAATATATAATGCCTTTCTCTATTTTTACTTGGCCTTGTTTCTCCTAGTCTGTTTTAAAATGTAGAAACAAAGGAAAAACAAATTTGAGTCCTCACAGACAGTAAACAGTGAGAGGACAAGCGCAGTCAGTTTTCTGTGTACAAACGGACAATTTATTGCTGCTGCATGGAATCGTTCTGACACAGGGATGGCATAATGACAAAGAAGCAAAAGGACTGAGCCATAAATCAGAATATCAGATGAGTTTAGCTTTTTTTTTCTATCTTTTTTAAGAATCTGTTTTTAGAGCAAAAAGGACAGAAAAACATTTTAGGAGCAACAAAGACACAACGTTGCTCTCCATCACCCAGAGCCCATAGAACATCGCTCTGCAACATGGCATCTTCGCATGAGGAGTTTAATGTTCATTTCTTGTAGCAGCAATTTTCTGTGCCAAGTTTAACCCTTTCAGGCAGTTTGGAGCAAGTTCTAAACCAGTATAAAACATGAAATGGGACATACCATGGAGTCATGGTCAAGGCCGGATTATCCAATGCACATTATGGGCACAGGCCCAGGGGCCTATGTCCCACTTGGGGCCCATGTGGGGTGCATGTGGGGCCCACATAGGTTAAAACACTAGTAGTTGGACTGGCCCAAAGACTGCTGGGATAGGCTCCAGCTTCCCCATGACCCTGAATTGTATTAAGCGGTTTGGAAAATGAATGAATGAATGAACTAGTAGTTTGGACACCACAGTGTCTAGTGTATTGCTATTGGTACCACTGGCTGAGAGATGTTAGAAATGTCATTTCACAGTGTACCATTCAAAATTTTCCCAATGTCATGGTGGGGGGCCCTGGATCACTCTGGGCCCAGGGGCCCGGGCACTTTTAATCCGGCCCTGGTTATGGCTCATACTTGGGTCTTGTGCACCACCTAGAGGAGGTGTCTCCAGCATTTAGCTAATTAAAATGTCATTTTTACCACCTGTCCCTTCATATAAAAATAGTTTGGAGCCACAAAACCTATTGAAATTTTTTTGTAAAATAACAGAAAAAAAAAATCTATAGAAGTTTATCCAAATAAATAAACAAAAGATTTTATTCAAAGTTTCCTTTTTTTAACATTTAATTATTTAAATGTATTTAAGTTTATCAAATCACTGAACTTTAATCATTTTATTGATCAAATTTGCACTTTTTTCCTAATTTATTTAAGTCCCTCTCATTTTTTCTTTTGTTTTAGTGAAATATAATACATATATAATAAAATATATACATTGTCAGTACATTTATTTATGCAAAACCCCTTGAGATGTGACATCTCGTTTGCGAGGGGGACCAAATGCTTCTTAGTTTTTGTGTTGATCAAATTGACGTACACTTGTTTGTTAAGCAGCCCAGTTTCAGTCCATAAATTGTTAATCTAATCAGCATCTTGATGTCTGTCCAGGTTCATACACATGATAAATAAATGTCTTTGTGACAATCTCATTGTATTGTGTTGAACATTTTAGCTGTTAAACTATTAGTGGACCAAGAGTGACATCAATTAAACCAGTACAATGTTAATATTTTAATGGCTCTTTAACCACTATGCACTGTCAAAGTGTGGCCTCAACATCACAAAGGTTAAGAGCTCTTTTGTAAACATGAACTTTAAATCAAGTAGGAGATAATTGATTTTATCCTTTAAACATTACAGGACTAGGGGGGGGTCACTGTCAGATTTAGTAATCATGAATTGAGTCATAAATTCATGTTTTGTCTTGGCTGAGAAAGAGGTGGCAAGAAAAATGTGCAGGATATGGGCTGTTTTTCTTTAACAATGACAGCTCGTATAAAACATCATTTATAGGCAGGCGTGAAGAGGCATTTTGTGCTCCTGTTGGTCAACTTTTCAAAATTAATTTTCCAAGTTGCCACTCAAGGCCAGACGAGTCTATATAAATCTTGACGGTGCAAATCTTTGGCAGTCCCCCATGATAAAGTGCATGGAATAAAACAATCAGTTGTTGAGAGCGATATCCATATTTGTAACAGATCCAACACGGTCCCCCCCCCCCCCCCCCTGGTATAAATCATCATGCTTTTCTGTGGGTTGGACTTGAAACAGAAATGACTGCCAACAGAAACTTGAATAGCCAAACCTTGATGCAATACTAAAAGAATCAGCCTCTCTAAGCTGAACAAAGCACAATGACAAGTTCAGACAGATATTTCTCACAGGGTGCTGACATGAAAAGTCTTCTCCTCTCCCTCATCTTCTGCCGGGCATACGGACAGACTGCTCCTAAAGGCGGTATGTTGCTGTGCACAGCAACAAGCAAATTCTGTGTTAAATTAGTGATGAGTGGTATGATTCATGCGTACACATTAGAGTCCAACCAGTTTAATGAGGATGGAAAGGCCCAACAACATCACTTATCTAAAATTAACTAGAGATGCCTCCGGGAGGCTGGAGGAGGAGGATGGAGGGGTGATGGAAATAGTCAAATAGTGCTGACGCAGAGGTTCCCTCGACGGCGCTGTCGCAAGCTTGAGAAATGCTCACAACAAGGGCTGACTGGAGGAGCTGGGTTTGAGCCGAGCATGAACACAAACAGATAATTATGAAGACAGGGTGCAATGAGAACCTCAAGCATTCTTCTGACCATCAAAAACAGAAGTTACATAACTCCAATTGGAAATAAAAGCAGAAAAAAGTGATGTATTTTGAACATAAAGCAGATATTTTCCTGTTTTTTTTCCTTATTATTTTCTTTCTGAGCCATTTTGCATCACTTAATGGTGTAAACTTTGGTCACAGTCATGTCAAACATAATCTGATACACGTCTTTAATGGCGTCACTGTCCTTCTTCTTTATGACATCAACACTTTCAGCTCAATTACTTTAAAGAAGAGGTAATTCAGTCTGACTTTTTACAAAAATAGTTATGCTGATAATGAAACACTCTCATGCTGCGTCTAAAGCTTCCCTGAATGTGTCAGAGGTGAGACCTTCCATCTGAGACTGCAACGCACTCTCACTGCATTTGCATATTATTTGCACATCCATTTCACACAGTATCAACCAATCTGGCCCCATCCGTGTCTTCAAGACGATTCTGTGCTGCGACAGCCACTCATGCTGCCGTTGCGATATTTCCATCTCTGTGTGGGAGAGAGAACCACCGAGTCTCTGTTTATGAGCTTGCTGCAGGCTCAGCCAAAAAATGCAAAATCAAAAATAAAAGAGGTGAGAAAATAACAGAGGGAGGAATGAAAACAGAGGGAACCTTCCTGCACCATTCCATATGAACAGTCAGATGGCGTGGGAGAGCTGAGCCTCCAGCAACACGGCTGCCTTGGCGCTCAGAGGAAGAATCTTATCAGTCCACATCACCTGGGATGAGTTATGGCCACTATGATGATAATAAACATTGCAAAGTCATGTTAAAATCTAACATTTTCCTTTCAGTACAGTTTTTAAGCTTGATTAACTGCTCTCATTTAATAGAATACCCATCAGGATCAGTTTTTACAGCAGGTCTCGCTCAAATAGTTGCATTCAATCAAAGCAATGGTGGTTTTTTGAACTTTATTGCAGCAATGTGTGCTGCATTTGATATGCTGACTACCCTTTTTCACTGCTCTAAATAGGGCTCACTGCAGTCTAATTGCATCTGCCAAATGTGTGTAAACATAAACACTTGACTGGCCAAATATTCACACACTCAGATTAATTTAGTATTGGTCCTGTTCATCTTTAAAATTCTTCTGAGGAGTGTCTGCCACCTAAAAATAATCTGCTGAAACAGAGCCACTGAACCAGATTTTTCACTGTGGCGCCACCTAACAGCGACCAATTCAGCTTCCATCGTGCATCCCGTCTTCTCTCTGAGCAGTCTTTGGCCAGTTGAAGTCTATCCAATGTGTCACATTCTTTTATTTCTTTTCTTCCTCCAATCATGTTATCTTGTGTTTCTTTGCTGAGTCAGCCATGGTGTTGATATCCAGCGTTGATATCCAGATGCTGATATGTTCCGTAAAACAAATTATAGCTTTGTGTTCAAGCGGATAACAGAAACAATCCTGTAGATTTCCCTATAAGCATGAAAATTGGCATGGTTGATCTCTAGGTCCTTTTGATCAAATCTATCCAATGGGAATTCTGAAAATCCAAGATGGTGGCCACTTTTTTTAAGATGGCCACCAAATGGCCTCTTTAAAGTCATTTTTGTCCATAGAAATGAAGATATTTGACTAGTTTAAGTGATATTGCTCCCAATTTTATACACTAAATAGGAAATAATATACACTGTATTTCATTTGTATACTCTTACACTCTTTACATTTTAGCCCATTTAAACCAAAGATGACCACCAATAAAATCCAAAATGGCTGTCAAGGGAAGTAAAATGACTTGTGAAGACAGTCAAAGAGGTGACCAGCCCCCTCCACCTACAGATCTAGTAGCTTAGTTGATTGTCATCACCATTTTTGTTGCTCTCCATTTATATGGTTCAGATAGGCAAAATGTTTATTATGTATTTAATGTTAATGGAAAAACAGACTAAACAATTGATAAAAAGGTAGAACTTTATGGAAAATGTAACAAAAAGAACACAATATTAAATATTTTATTCAGTGTTTTGTGTAGGCTACACCAGTTCCTGCCATCACTGCCAATTTCATAACCAAGCACCAATGTGACATATTATTTACTATACAATAAATACAACCAGAAACTACAACAAAGCACACTTAAACATAGGAATTAAAACCAGAACTAACCAGACAAAGAAAAAGAAAAAAAAACAAAACAAAACAAAAAACTACAGCCATTAATATAAAAAGACAATTTGAGGTAGATTTAGTGACTATCTAGAAAAAATTACCTCCATCCTGAATTTTCAAAATTTCCATGAGATAGATTTGATCAAAATGCCTTTAAGAGCAAACATGTTAAAACGTGCAAAAGTTTTTACATACCAGCACCTCTACTGTCAACGTAGTTATCTCGCTGTTGCTACATCAAATCTGAGGTGCATGGCAGAGACTTGAGTGTGATTGTCTAACCAGGGAGAGAGCTGGTTACATTCATGGCACAGCTGTGATTGGTTTAACCCAGTTTTCACTGCTTGAGGCCCCAAAGTGTCCTGCAAAAGCTAAATGGAGGGTAAACCGTTAAGGAGATGCAAATGCAAAAAGGATTTAAAAACGCTTGGAGAAAAGGAAATGGATATAAAAAAGTAATTACCTTTTCAAATGTAAATGTCAATGTATTTATAACCTAATTTAGTGTGTTATTTAATTTCTTCTTTTTGAAATTGCATTTGAAAATACATTTACAAATCACAGTATTAACATATTAATATTTCCATTTGCAATTCCTTTTTAATATGTCCATTGAAAATGTGTACTAACAAAATACTTTGCAATTTGATTTAGTTTTGTATTAATTAATTGTTGAATTTGAAATTATATTTAGCAATCTAGATTTTTTTTTAACAATTAACTCCTTATCATTAAAATGGTCCTCCATAGGTAACATCCCATATCATTGTCCACACTTCATGTTTTTGTTCGGGACACTGCAAAGTGCAGCCTCATGCAGCTCTTTTTGCTTTGGTGTTAACCTCTTCTCCTCACAAGATGTCTCTGCACAATGAAATCCACTTTGCACAAGACAGGAAGGTTCCAAGTTATGTATTTTATATTTATCCATATTATTTTTTAACTCTTGTTATTGTATTTATTGTGTACCAGTACAAGTGCATGCACTTTTCATATAGTTTAAGTGAAATACTATAACTTAGTATTTTGTTACCTCTAGAAAGAAATCAGTAACTTACTTTACAATGAAATGATAGATCGCTCTAATGCACTTTGTCCATCACATAAAATAAACATATAAAGAGCCCAATGCTAAAAGGACCTGTTTTACAAAATGTAATTTTTCAGGACTGCTTAAATTCCCTCTATCATCCCCTCTACATGTGTAAGTTTGACAAAAATATTTTATATCTACCAATGTTTCTCCATCTTGACATGATATTTGACTCGTGTAGTTTTTAAATTGTAGTGGATGTGTAATGTGGGCCAGTTGCAATTTTAAAGCAGTCCTCATCACAATGTAAAACTTTGGATCAGAGTCCATTAGAGGAGAAGATCCACTCCCTTTTTTCCTTTTAGTCTTTTTTCTTTTTAAATCATGTTGTCATTCTTCTCCAAGTTGGAATAAGCAGGAAAAGAACATGGAGGCAGACGTTCAGGGAGATAAAAGTCCTGAGAAATGTTAGGCGCATGTGAGACACTCTTAACTGTAACTTTAATCTCCAGTGACGGCAGGAATGACTGCAGTGTTTTACTTCTTTTCCAGACTCACTAAGTTGATGTACATTTTTGTCTTTGATGATTTAAATCCCAACTTTCAAACCTGGGATTCACTCTGCCCATGGCAGTTGGTGTTTACTGGGAGCGTTGGAGGGTTTTCCCATGACATCTGGATCTCCATGGATCCATTTTGTCTTTTGTCATTTTCAATTCTAGTCAAGACTGAGGGGAACTGGTTTCTGTCCCAGCTTTCCCGGCAGAAAAGATGGAGTAAACCTTGGACGCATCACTTGTCCATACACAAAAATGCAATTATGCATGTTCACGCATCTACAGCCGCCCAACCTAACAAGCATTTCTTTTGACTGTGGGAGGAAACTGGAGCACCTAGAGAATTCCCATACAGTGCACAGGAAGAACAAGCAGGAAAGGCCTCCAGGTGAGATTTGAATCAGAAACCTGCCTTGCTGTGAGGTGACAGTGCTGTCAAGTAGGTTATATGAAGTCTGTGTGAGGGAAAATGGATCAAACAGTGCTTTTTTACAGGAAAGGGAACAAAGAAATGAACCGTGAAAAGGTTCACATATGAAATGGACAGAAAATTGTTCATTTCATTAAAACATAATTGATCCTTTAAACAAAATTCAGCCTTTGTCTTTTTCTTTTTTCTATGATTTTTTTTTAAAAAAATGGATAACTATCTGAATGACTGAAGGCATCAGTTCTGTCACATAGGACTGGATATCATCTCTAATTTGCATACTGAGCTCTGCTGCCTGGTTGGCAGGTGAGTGATGATGCCTTATTGGCTTATCAAGTGGGCGTCCTCCTTTTACATTTCTCACCTCACAATGTCTCCAGAGGGTTCAGCAGACCCTGGCATCTTGGACTCACACCCAAGATGCCATCTGCAAGCTGAGGTTTAACGGAAGTCTTTTCTTCTGTGCCAATGTCACTGACTGGCCTCTTCAAGGGAGGAATCCTTCACCACCTGCAAGTGTTTTTTATTTATTTTTCTCTCACCTCCATCTCCCAGAGGAGGCTGGTTGTTGAAGTGGCAATAAAACCTCTGCAACATGGACTTCAGATTCCCTGCCATGCTGTTGCACATCTGATCCAAGCTTAAAATATGTCAGCATCTTTAGTCTCCTCTTCTGAATCCTCCCATGAAACAGTGAGCTCAGAGATGTAAAAAAAAGCCAGAGCGATTCTGAACAAAGCACAAGTCCAGGCCTCAGGTTGGTAGAGATGATTTTAGGATTTATTTGCCCCACTGCTTATTTTAGTATCACACATCTGATTGCCACGTTTTGTTTTGGACAACTACTGTAAAGGCATGATGGAATGCGTAGAGAGGGAAAGTGTTGATGCGTAACTATTGACAGTGATGAAATTTCTGATACAGAAGCTCCAAAGACTGGGGGGGCGAGTCCAAATGAAGCCTGCAATGAGACTCGAACAGGAAGTCGTCTCTGTGGTCTGAAGGAATTTTTATAATCAATATGTGCAGGAGACTGACTGACAAAAGGGCAGCTACCAAAAAAATCAAGGATATTGTCAGATGGGAAGGGAAATTTTGCATTGCACATGATTAATCTCCAGTGACTTCATCCAGTCAGACTTAAGCAAATTGACAGAAGATTTTAACAAGACATCCAGGTTAAAAACAATTTTTTAGTGCGCCTATTTGCATGAAATTTTTATGCTAACTTTAACTTATCTTGCTTTAATCATTTTAATTTATGATTTTATTGCCTTTCTTCTATTTGTTGCTGCTTTTTATGCTTCTTTTACACCTTCTGTGATGCTTTTATTACTTTATGTAAAAAACTTTGAATTGTGTTGTACATTAAATATGCTGTGCAAATAACCTTGCCTTGCCTAGAGATGGGAAGTTCAATCAACACAGTTTGAAATTGCTGAAAGTTTTTCAATCATTCTTTGAAAGTCCCCACCTCTGTTTGATACTAACTAACACCATGTTGCTTGCAATGTGGTATTAGTGCTCTCAAATGACGGTTTGTAGTCTTGGTAGTACTTTGATTTGCTTGCTTTACAGTGCAGAGGTTGAACTGGACCTAACTTCCCTCTAATAAACAATTTAAGTAGACCACATAGCTAATTTTGTGTCTACACAAACTTACAGATATTTAACTTACCAAAATTTAAACTGGCTGTGAGGCAGTGACATTCATGTTTTAGGCAAATTGAATGATTCCAGCGTTTGATTGACCTAAATTAGTCAATCTGAATGATATTTTGAATTTTAGTACACATATTAGTAAGTCCAGCACCATTTTTTTCAAATATTCACGAAGTTTTATGACGATTTGATTTGGTGTTTTTCTATTTTTTTCCCTTCCTCTCGCCCAGTGATTGCTGGGATGGGCTCCAGCTTCCTCGTGACCCTTAATTGGAACAAGCAGTGGATGAATGTTTTTTTTTTTTTTTTTCTTTCTTTACTTTTCTTTTCAAAGACAGCATGCTTTACCCACTGATGACATTACAGTGTATGAAGAATAACCACTAGTACCAACTGGTTCAAACATTAGCTTGACAACAAGAAGCCCTGACAATCAGAAAGAGCTGCCGTCCTACCAGAGTATGACAACAGCAAAGCTGTTTTTTTTCCCAGGTGGTTCAGAAATAGCATCATGATGGTCATCCAGATGCTGGCTGCATAAACCATAAACTTTACATTTGAAAGTTTGGAAACCATGATCCATCCACGATCCATTATTATTTAAACCTGGCTTGAGATTGAGATGGGATGTTACTGAGTTAGTTATGTTGGCAAAAATTTATTGTTCCAGACCTTGTTTGCAGTTTATTTCCAGAAAATCTTTCCACAGAAATGCAAAATTTAAATAACGTTTCATTGTACTGTATCTCTCTTTACTATTCTCTGTCATTTGTTCCAACCATGACAGTATCAGTATTAAGTTGTTCTGCTTGCTCACTGTTTTTTGTTTCCTTCTGGTTTATATCTGTGCTGAAAATAAAAAGGTCATAATTCAGCCAACAGACGAGATATCGGATCTATGTGGGATGTAAAAAAAAAAAAAAAAGCTCAGTGCTGCTCAGATAATAACTCTGAAATTTCAGACTGTAGTGCTGTCAGACTGACCTCTGCAGAAAGATCTTGCATGATCAGCTGAGCAATGATAAAGGTCAGAGGTCAGCTGGTTTTATTGCAGCAAACGTCTTTAATCACTAAAACATCATTACCATCTCTGCAGGGTCACATTATTTCTCAAGGAAATGACACTGAAGTGGTGAGATTACAGGTTAAACAAGAAATGACTCCCACTGATGTTCTATGAGGCACTGGATTACTGTCTCAGTGAAATGTATTGCTTGTTATCAGAGCTGTTTAAGTTTACAGTTTGGTGTCCTCGCTTGAGTCTGTACACTGTCTCCTGGGTCTTTCCTGGGGTGTCCTCCTAGTGTGACATGCCTGGAAGGTGCCTAGCAGAAATCCTAATCAGATACCTGACTTCCATCATCTGGCTTCTCTCAATGTGATAAATTCTGAGACCATCCTGGATGACTGAGCTTCTCACACAGTTTTTTAATAGCACATTCACACTGCTGCTGTTTGGTCTGCTTCCATGGATAGCATGGTTAGTTTGGAGTCATGGAAACCAAAGCCGACTCTCTGATGCCCTAAACATGATGATGGTTTGAATCGGTCGGGTGTTCTGAAATGTCCTACAAGTGCTTTGGCACTTAGCAGGCCAACATTGTAAAAAAGAATCTGTTCTCTCTAAATAAATTAATTGATTTATTTTTTAAAAAAGGCAAAAATGTGACAGTATCCCATTGAAATAAAAAGTTGGAATCTGTGAGAAAGCTATAAGTCATACTGAGTTCTGTTGCTATCATGGTTTAGAAATGTTAAAGGGTTCGGTCAATTTATTGTCATAGAAAAATAGATTTTCATTGTATCCATGAATGAACATAATGAACAATAACATTTGATGACCAGGACAGGGTGAGCTGCATGTGAGTCTTATGTCCATATTGTCCCACATCCGATTATTTGACAGAATCAAACCATAAATGTGTCTGAATTTGGTTCTTTTGACTTTATTAATAATAAATATAACTGCTTCTATAGTACTAGTACTAATAAAAGCATTATTTACTATTATTATTATTATTTTTATTATTGTTGTTATTATTATTGGGAAATATAGCGAGCAGTTTGACATCTTACTGCTGGTTTCTCTCAACTTCAGTAAAGTACAGTGTGAAAGCAAACCAAACCATAGAAGGATACAATATATTTTTTAGAAATTCTCCACCCAATCAAACCGAGTCCCTCAGATCATCTTGGTGTAACATGATTATTGTTGTAAGGGAGTGCCCAGCCACCCTACAGAGGAAAGCCATTTCAAATGGTTGTATTCATGATGTCGTTCTTTTGGGCACTGAGGATGGGAATGTTGATCGGCTGGTAAATTAAGAGCATCATCTTTTAACTCAGCTTATTCTTCACCATGACCAATGGAGATAGAATCTGCAATATTGCAGGTGCCGCACCGATCCACCTGGCGATCTCCCACATTTTAAATGTCCTAATGAATACTGTTACTTCAAGGGGAGTCTTCAGCTGGCTGAACTGTCAGTGAATATTGTTAAAGTTCACATCTCAGATGTAGCATTGACACATAAAAACGAATAATATTTAATAAGCCTCAGGTACCACACGCTAGTAATATAAGGAAAAATGTTATTTTATATAATTAAATGAATTAGTCTCACACTACTTAGAGAGTTCTTGCTGAACTGAACTTTGACACCATAGAAGGAAATCCAGACATGAACTAGCAGTGTTAATATAAAAAATTTATAAGATATGAATGATAAAAAATGAAAAGAAAAAAATGGAAAATATAAAATAAGATCAACCAAAATTCATATGGATAAGTTTAAAATAGTAGGAATTAAACTTTGAGTATAATTTCATTCATTTTTAGGAAGATGAAGAAAGGATTTCTCATCATGCTAATGGTCTGTTTAAAAGGCGTATTTAATTCCTGAGAAAAGAAAATAATGGCACCTATCTTTACAATAATTTTCATAGCATTCATTGGAGAAAATTTATTCTCTATTATTGGGATTTCTTTTTAACTGAGGGGACTCATTTCTGTTGGACTGCTCTGGACTTCAGAAGAAATGCAGTTTGCTCGACAACCTTTAGTGTGTGTTGAACATGGCGGAGCCCATGGTCTTAGCGTTAGCCGCTAATGTGAGCAGTAATAAGCTGCTTATTAGCTTAGTGAACAGTATAGCGAATGTTACGCAATCACGAATGACAAAAATCATTTGTTGGTGAGAGAAAACTGCTTTTAACCTTAAGCCAACAGGAACCTTTCAGTTGTATATGTTAAGATCTCACTGATCTTACTGAGCATAAGTACATAATCACTGGAAAAGGAAAGGCTGTTTGTTTATTTTAAAAACCCAAGTTTTCCAAGTTTTATACATAGATACTGGATTATTAAAATTTGATTAAATTCAAATACATTTTTATTTACCCAGCTTTTATGAAATATAACTTTTATTTAGAACTGTCATTATTTCTATGTTGGTACTACATCATCATAATCAGTTTTGCTTTTTCATCCATGAGAAAATCTCTTGAGTATTTGCAAGTTGTTCTTCTGTTCATTTATGTTCTTTAATCTATTGGATATCGGTTATTTAGTCTCTGTCATTTGCTAACTTCACTGAAGTCATCTGATACGTCTGGAGAATAGACAGAAAACATGGTTAAAACAATACCATGAAGAAAGGAGCTTGTCAGGAGTTATGCTGCAAGAATGAAATTACTTGCAGTATCTTGGGTGATTTCAACAATGAGATGAGATGTAGCAAAATAGTAACTGCAGCAATGTCCAGATGCACATGTCCTTCCTCGTCCTCTGAGGCATCATCTGTACTACATTCAGTCCAACCCATTCTTACAAAGTCATGATAGGATTTTTAATTGGAGTATTTTAGTATGTTATTATGGTTTTGCCTGCTGTCGGTTAATAAAGACAATACATTTGCTAGCGCTCCAGTAGCCTTTCCAAATAATGAACTTGTGTGAAGTACCTGTGCAGGTTAGTTACTGAGCATGTCAAAATGATTCCTCTTTGACTGGGTTGTAGATGTTCATCACCTTAGCAGATCATAATGAAAATATCTGCATGAGGCGACTTTGTTGTTCTGTGCAAAAGGTGACTCACGGTGCATATCTCACAGTATCTCTGTTCAGGTTCACTAAGTAAATCTCAGTCTGTCCATTGATCATAAAGTGTGATTTTTCAATTCAATTCAACTTTATTTGTATAGCGCCACTTCACAACAATGTTGTCACAGGGCACTTTACATACACGAATCAACATACACATCAGTTCGAGCCAATTCATACATATCCTATAATAGAAACCAACTGATCGCATCGAGTCATGACTTCGATCCAATCCCCCATCCTGAGCATGCATGCGGCGACAGTGGGAAGGAAAAAACTCCCCTTTAACAGGAAGAAAACCTCCGGCACAGGGAGAGCAGCCATCTGCCTCGACTGGTTGGGGTGGAGACGACAGGAAAGACAGATCAACATGTACAATAGCTCTAATTCAGGAAGACCTGCGGGAAAAAAAAGGAGAAATAAGTTACAGACTGCAATATTGGCATATATGTATTGTTGGTGAGAAACTTAGACCGACTTTGCTTTTTATGATTGAAACGTTCCGTTATCTGTTGTATCTGTCACAGCTGATGTTGGCTGGAATAAATCTTAGCTAACTTTTTCTTTTTTTGCATGTTTGTTTTAAGTAGAGGATTTTTATGGTATTCTGTACATAATTTGCTTCCATATTTGGTAAATATTGAATCACTAAACAGGAATTTGACTCCTTATTGAAAAAAAAAAAAAAATCAAAGTTTATTTGGACCCGGCCACAACATTTGCCTGGCTGTCACTATCTCCTGGTGTCAGGACCTAGTTTCATGTTCAGAGGCGACGTAGACTGTTGCGTGCACGCCGGCCTGGTGGTGAGAAGCAAATTGCAGCATCACTAAAAACAAAGGAGACTTCTCAGCTGCTGATTGGTGGAATGGTACATCAGAGCCCTGCAGTCGCCTGCTTACACTACAGGAATAGATCTAACTCTTCCCGTCTCCTCTAGCTGTCCTCTTGGATTGTATTCAGGACAGGCTGAATAACAGAAACCCTCCGCTGTGAGTCACTGCAGCCACGAGGCAGCAACACTGACCTTTGACCTACTGATCACATTCAGCCTCATGTACAAGCGATCAAACTCTTTACTGCTGCTGAAAGATTGTTTAACCTTGTCTAATTGCTTTTCCGTGTCCCTACAGACCTTTGGCTTGCGGGGGAAATTTGATGGAAAGAAGCTGAAGTGTGCCATCGATCTTCCTTGTTCATTGTTGGCTTAATAAGATCATGGAACACAGTTTAGATTTTATTCAGTCTTCTTTCATTTTCAGTTACTTTAATCAATTTCCTTTTTTTCTGCTTTGTTTTCCTGCGCATGTCTTATCTGGGTTTAGTAGGGGCTTTTTTTCAAGCAAACTAAAGGTCAAAATGTTTTCTTATGTCCTTGTTTTTAGTATTTTTATATCATTTTCTGACTGCATTCCTCAGTGACGTGAGATGAGAACTGACTAAACTGTCATGAATTGACCTCAAATGAAAAACAATATAGAAATGTAGTTTGGTGTTGTCATGGTTACAGTAAGAATTATATTATGATGAAAGTCTCACACGCATGCTTTATGTTAAGTCTGAAGCTTTGAAAAAGAAAAGCCAAGGGTTTCTAGTTGATGTATTTCTATACTTGCTTTGTCCTATTTAGGGACACTAACACACACTCCTCAGGTCAATAATGAATCAATAATTAACATGAATAGTTTGAACAGTGGTAGGATGTCATGCATGTGCAGGAAGAGCATGATGTCTACAGAAAAATGCTCAGGAAGCTTCACGCTTCATGCTCTGCAGCCAGGATAAGATTATTCTCTAGATTTGCTCCCATGTAGGCAGTGGAAGAAATCAAGAGACAGTTTAAAGCTCATAGCAAAACTTGACAAGATGGGAATGTAGAAAAATCTCAAGGGATTTATTTATTCCTTCTACAGTAAAAACTCATCTTAATGATTACCAGAGAATGGGAGGAATGGTTCTGTTCTGTGAGCCAGTCCAATCCTGTTGGCAGCCTGTCTGGTCCAGTGGGTTTGTTACTCAGTACAGATCCACTAGTAGAAGGAGTTGCTTTTTTTTTTTTTTTATCTCTCGTTCTCTTTGGTCTCTTTCTCCATTTTCTCCATCTCTTGATCTCCACTTCTTCTCACGAACAGGTTAACACAATTTTTGCTGTTTAAATTAAACCCCACATTTTGACTTTCTGTTAAATCTTTCACACTCTCCTCCTTTCTGCACTTGTCCTCAAAACATTCAGTGTTTGTTTAACCTGGCAGAAGCCGTGATCTTGGCCTCAGCAGCTAATGTGAGCGGTAACAAGCAGCAAAATAGTTATCAGGTAAATATAAAAAATGATTTGATGTTATGTCATTGAGAGAGGCTCTTTTGGGCAGAAGCAACATAGGCTACCTGTCAGTTGTCCATGCTCTTGCTGAGCATCAGTAAGTTATGTGAGCGTATGGGGTCAAAGGAAATGTTTTAAAAAAATGGGATTATCTAGTTTTATGAATTGATTTTGGAGCAATTAAATTTAAATCCATTCAAATCTATTCATATGATTTTTGCAACCCAGCTCTATTAGAGACTACCGCTTCATTTAATCTTTTAAAAAAATCTGTCCATGCATCCATTTTGATCCCAGACTCACTGTGTTACACGCAGCTGCATGCAAACGTGGAGCGGTGATAAAACG
This sequence comes from Telmatherina bonti, assembly GCF_933228915.1. Taxonomy (NCBI): domain Eukaryota; kingdom Metazoa; phylum Chordata; class Actinopteri; order Atheriniformes; family Telmatherinidae; genus Telmatherina; species Telmatherina bonti. The sequence continues at coordinate 17,095,391 of NC_136620.1, read as the reverse complement.
GACTGCATGTCACTGCTGGGGTTTCAAACCTCACTGCGCTTTGAACACAGCTTAAACGATCACTAACATCACAATTATTAAAGCCAATAATGAAATCAGCTGTGCCCAATGACACATTTTAACATGCGGAGACTTGTTCCACCACCATGCTTACGGAAAACAGCAGTAGAAGAAGAAACCATGATTTTTCAGTGTAAACAAACACTGCTGTGTGTGTGTGTATTTAATGTCTTACCAGTTTCAATTTCTACTCTAAGACATAAAATGATTTTAAAATCTCAAGCGGTGTATTTATATCAGACTGATTAGTTTTGGTTGTGTTTTCTACTTCACATATCCTTCCTTTCGTCTTGCAAATAAATTGTTCTGAGTAAAGCAAACAGAGCAGTCAGCTGCACGGCTGATGTAAACAGCATGAGCAGTAAGGATAAAATTCTACCCATATATGTGTTTGCATGAATGCTGCTGGGAGTGTGCATGAAATCCCCTCGCATTCGGAATAAAATTCTGATCCAAATGAGTGTGATCTGATCAAAACCTTTCATCAGGTACATTTACACAAAGCCTTTTACTCCCATTTTGATACTTGTGTTCATGGAAACCTGGCTACTGTCTGATGTTTCATATCTACTATAAGTCTGTGATTAAAGTGCAATCAGCTTTGCAGCGTCTGCTGTTGCAGCAGCATCACAACCTTAAAGGGAGAGACGTAAAGAAACTGAGCAAACTGATACAAAGGTTCTGATTGTGTTCTGGGGACTGATCTGAAACCGGTGGAGCCGACTGTCCAGACATTAATGCAGCAAGCTGAACATGATGGACAGTTCTTTACATGCTCTCCACAGCGCAGCGAAGATACATCACGCTGCATTTGGCCAGAAGCTGCTCAAGTTCATATAAATACCGGAGGTCATTCCTGCTCGCGGCCATCAGCCTCTCGAACAACATTTGACCTGTCAGTTGTACGTTTTTTTTGATAAATACAAAAACCTTCTGTAACATAAATAAAGTACTTTTCAAAATTAAACTTAACAGAAATGAAATTGGATTCAGTTGCAGGCCTGAAATGTAAATACATGGAAACATCCAGAGTTCTTATAATCCTCTATGAAGGATTTTTATTTCTATTTTGTTCAGAGCAACAATATTAACTAAAAAAAAAAAAAAAAATTGAGATATCTCATGACAAAATTTTATATTTTATCTTGTGATTTCATCTTTGAGTTTTATGCTTATTGCCTTTGTTTTTGTTTTTTTGGGGGGTTTTTTTCTTGTTTGTTTTTTACTGTGCAGTGTCCTTGTGTGTTTTAAAAGACCCTTTCAGCAACAAAGTATTAAGATTGAATATTGTCTTTTTATTATCATCCATCTATCCATTTTCTTAACCACTTTTTATAATTAAGGGTTGTTTGGAAGCTGGAGTGTATTCCCTGGACAAGCCGCTAGTCCATTGCAGGGCCTTTTATTATCATCATCATTATTCATTCTTTCTTTCATTGTAACCGCTTAATCTGATGAAGGGTCGTGGGGAAGCTGGAGCCTATCCCAGCCGTCTGGGGGCAAAAGGCAGGGTACACCCTGGACAGCTCAGCGATCCATCGCAGGGCCGCTATCATTATCATTATTGTTATTATGTTCTCATGATACCCAACATACAAGCAGCTCATGTTTCAGGAACTTATTACAATTTATTTTTTTCTCAAACACTGAATGACAAGAAAGAAAAAAAATCTACTTGAGGCAAAGTTTGAACCTCAACATGGAGAGCCAGTTTGACTGCAGACTGTTAAACCTTGGCTTACTGACTCATGTCCTCCTCCTCAAGAAGCTCTCAAAGCCTCTTACCTTTCCCTTTTTCTTTTCTATTAATTTCTCTGTCATTTTTCTCTTTCTTAAAAAAAAGAAACAAATCTAAGTGAACTTGTTTCCTCCTCCTCTCCTGCCGTGGGACTGAAGCGTTCTGTGCTTCCCGACTTTCTGAAAGTCAAAGCAGCCGTGGCCCATCCATCACCAGCAAGCCATCCATCTCCATCTCGCTGCCTCCGTTTCATAGATCTGCTTTGTGTGTGTTTCCAGTCAGTGGAGATGTTCGCATGGTGGATCCTGTCAGTCACTGGCACGAAGTCACATAACAATCCAGCTGGGACACTTTTGGAGTTAGATTAGGAAAAACAATTCTCCGCCATGAATGAATCTGGTGACTCTGCACTTAAATATGGGGATACCAAGCTAACATGAACAACAAAATATTGATCTGATAAAATTGTCAGCCTGACTTGTATTTAGTGTTTTTTTGGATTAACATGATATGCTGGTGCACATGGTGAACATTGTGTGTGTGTGTGTGTGTGTGTGTGTGTGTTAGCAGTTGTAGTGGAAGAGCCTTCAGCATCTTCACTGTCTTGGATAAAATTCACGCCCAGGGAGGCTTCAGGAGCTCACCATGCTCACTTCTTTTTCTGCACCTCTTTTTTCTCAGATTAGTTAAAGCAGCAGCAAAGATAAATGAATATTGATGTGTGTAGATCTGTGGGTTGGTCCTCTTAGAAAAAAACCAAACATAGTTGGTTAACTTTAACATCTAAAACATCGGCAGTGCTGCAGCACTTCAAATCACGCTGAAGATTTGAATATGAGTCAGTGCTGCAGCTGAGGATGTTTCTGAAAACACCCCGAGGTGCAAAACACAAAGAGGCAAAAGTATCATCCTGGGAAAATGTCATGTGAAAAAACCCAAAAATGAAACATTTACCAGAGAAAAATGGAAGGACGAATTACTTTTAGATTATATTCAGCATTTAATGCAAAGTATTTGAGGTGAAAATTCTGCAGGCGTTTCGGTAGCAGGCGGTCTGGCGGTTGTTGGTCATTCTTTCTGTGTTTACTCAGGTCTGCTTAAGGCTTCTCCTCGGTCCCACCCATCCCCTTTTGGCATGTTGTGAAATGTGCTGGTGATAGATGCCGCGTGTTGAGTCACAGCGAGAAGCGGCGCTGATGAGAGCAGACGCTAACCTGACATTTATTGGGCTGATGATGGCTTCTTTTGCCTGAATGAGCCATTCAGAGGAGGAGGGCGATGCTGTCATCTCGGGAGGCTCTCTTCTAAGCGGAAGAGCCTTCTTCCTTTGCATCTGTATACAATTCATGCTTCATTTGCGTTTCCTCCAACTCCCACGCCGTCCTTTTTTCTCTCCGCTGCTCGGCCCTCATGTCTGAATGTGTCAGCAGCTCCAACTGCTGTGGGAGATGATTTCCATTCAGCAGTCAGCGCTGCCACTTACGCCTGAATGGCAGAGCTGGACCTAGATAATTTGGATTCATGCATTTGTCTAACAAGTATTTATTTGGATTATATGAAAAATCTAATAAAACAGCAAATTTTCACCCTTCCAAAGAAGAGAACAGTCATTTAGCAGACGCTTTTATCCAAAGCGACTTACATATGAGAGTGAGAACAATACAAGCATGAAATCAAACAGCAGAGGAGATCATAGGTAGGTGCCAGTGGACTGCAGCAAGTCCAGTTGGACGCATGTACTGTTACAGGCTCGTGTGTTTTTTTTTCTTCCCCATCCCACAATATTCCCTATGTTGAAAATGATGGCACTGGTATCAAATTCATGAGTACAAACAGATTGCATAACCTTTTCTTTTGTTATCTTAATGTTTTACATACCCAGCGTCATGTGCGGGGAGGCAAAACCCACCTCTTTTTTTTTTTTCATTTCTGACAACCAGTATACTCGTCATATCATTTGAGCAATAAATATATTTTATATATCCCCCCAGGTGCCCACCTTTCCTATATACAATCCCAACCTCTCTTGTAAAAAAACCCAAAAAACGTATTTACATATATTCATACATACACATGTACATATACCCAATATAATCATATACACTCACATATACATACATACACATGCACATTACTAAACATGTGATTACACTAACATGTGAATATATATATGGATACGTAAATTTGTTGATTTTCAAATAAATAAGACCGTTTGACAGAAAATACAGATTGGACAATTTAAATTAAAATAATGCCATGAAATATTTAAATCTATATAAATATAAATAGTATGCAGATTATAAAACCACATAGAGTAAATGTAATTAATCATGAGTATTAGTTAACACCATTACCTCTCATGTACTTATGGATGTGTAACAACACAGAAATACCATCTTAATATATTTATTTATGTTTCAACACTTTGCTCTGCATTTCTTATTTCTATAAATTCCCTGGCATCCACATTTTCCACAAACTCGTCAAATGTTTTCCAAATTATTTGTATAATGTCATATTATTTTCTAAATCATCTTTTAAATTCCTTTTTGCTTGTATTATTGCTAAATCTATTGGTTTGCTTTGATTTAATTTCAATTTAAGATTTATTGGATACAAACCCAGCAATTTCATTTTATGATCCATTGGAATATTAGTAGAATTATCTAAATTTTGTTAAACACCTCTTTCCAAAAATTCTGTATTTTTTTTCATTCCCAAACACAGTGAATAAATCTTCCTTGCTCCTCTCCACATTTAAAGCACGTGTCTGGTATATTATAGTTATATTTATTTATTAAAAAAAAAAAAAACCTCTTCATAAAGAAAGCCCTCCCATCTAAGAACTAGCCTTTTATTTTAATTTCTATACTATTTCATATAACTTTCATTTATATTTATTTAACATTTATTTTTAAATCAAAACATTTGACTCAGTTCCTGTGGGGGCTTCATTGTCTGTAAGCAACTTACCTCTTGGGGTGTTTGCAGCTTGTGTTTTTGTGTGTCTGTGTTCTTTTATTTATGCTAGTGCTCCACTCTTCAGTATTTTCAGTGAAGTATTGATATAGACTGATCATTTTGAACTCTGGATATAAGAAAACGGTTCAACAACAGCATAATGAAAAGAACATGTGTCAGAATAATCCGATATTTGTGTTTTATATCCAGTGTAGATGAGCAGTAATTAAAAGTAGTTTCCCTTGAATCCAGGTTCACGTGTATGCACTTATATCTGGCTAAAAACAGTAGCGATGCTGCTGTCTTTGTGGACAGGAGATGCAAACCAGTAAGGACTCCCTGCTGTAGGAATGGCACTACTGCAAGATGGCACGACACACAAAACACCTGCTGCATCGATATCTCCTTTGAAGTAGGCCACATAATGAGGACCTGCCCATCACAATGAATGTTCCGGTCTGTGTGTCCTGGTGCCGGAACTGCCTGTCTGAGGGTTAAACAGGTGTTTCACATGGGCTTTATGTGGGATTTCTATTTCTTATTTATGTTTTTAAATCCAAGTTTAGGAAGTGAAATGACAAAATAACTATTTTAAAAATCCAAACACAAACACATAAAATAAGCAAGGTGTTTATACTTTTCCAGGCCGCTCTATGTTGGATCGTTTGTGCGCACATTAGAATTCACCTGATGTCAAGTTGAAGTTACTTACATGCTATACTGATATTTCATGTGGCTCCATCATCAGGCCAAACCTCTCGGTACCTGAACATCTAATGATTTTTCACTCAACGCTCCTTAGGGATCGTAGGGGAGTAACTTTCAGAGTAACTTTTGTCCATTTCAGTGCCAAACATCCCGACCCTTCAAAGCAGTTTCTGATTATTTCTGACATGGCTTCTGACAGCTAGACGTTAGCTGGTGGCTTGATAGAAACGGAGGTCCCTGCTTGTTTTTTGGAGGAGGAGACAGACCCCTTCCTGCTTTTAGTGGCTTCCGGACACACAGCCAACTGCAAAAAATGACTAATGACAAAGCCTGACAGGAGAAGATTAACATTTCCAGCTGAGGTGAACAGCTGCAGCTGTGAGTCTCACAACAGGTCATCAGGATTCACGTTTCCTCACTGACATCTCTGCAGGTTAAAACCAAACCTGAACAGAAGCTGCCTCCACCCCGGCCTCCACTCCTCGACCACCATCGCTGTTAGATTTCTTTTCAGTATGCGACTCTCTTGCCTGAAGCACCTCGGGGAGGGAACCACAGCGCAGTCCGACAACAGATGCAAAACCTTTAAACAACAGTTTTTTCCCCACAAACAACCAAAACAAAGCACTCGGTCACCTCTGTCTGCCTCTGGCTTTTAGCTAAATGATTTTCTTCCTGTGTGGAGAAGGTTATTACCTACACAGTTCGTTTATTGACGGTTTAATCATTGTGTTTTCTGCCCATTTTTTCAGATGACTGAGTTCTCACACATTGTGCTTCTGGTGTCATTTTCTTTTGGATTTGTTGCTTTTTGTAAATGAAAACTGGCAATCTCTCTCTCTCTTTACCTCTGTAGCTCGACCTTTAAGGGGCTATGCTGTTCTTTTTTTTGTAAAACAGTCCTGCAGGTAGCACAATAGAACTGAGCTATTTGCTTTTTCATGTCTTGACAAAAGATCAGCTCCAACTATCAGAAATAATAGTTAAAATTATGAATAAATACATAATCAAACACATCTGTTTGTGTGTCACAAAAGGACATAAATCCTTAATGTTGTGAGTAGATTTACACAATGTAGGTCAAAATGACCAGCAACATAATCAATGTGATCAATGTTTTTTCAACATAATACAAGGGTTAAAAAAATGAAATATGTTTCTTTTAACTGAACTTTTCAAAAATACTACACTTAAGGTTATGTCATGCTGTAAAACAATGTTTCTCACCATGACCAAACTGGTACTGGCTTTCACAAGAGCCTCGAGATCCATTTGATAGAATTTCTGCAAAGGACATGCAATCAGAAGACATGACTGCAAAATGTTGAAGCCAGAGGAGAAAATTGAAAATTGCTTTGAAATAATTCTCATATATTTTAGGCGATGATGGGACCACAGCTGATCTATACTCAAGATGACGGATTAAATGAGTAGAAATAAGATTAAAATCTGATCTTCATTTGATACATGCACCGGTCTGATTGTTGCATGGATTTACTGGACCGAGTTGTTCGTCACAATCTTCCCACTAGCGGCAACAGATAGGAGAATGCCAGGTCAAAAGAGAAATGTGCTGCACCACTTCTCTCTGAGCCTAAGGATGATGATGTCACAGCATGTTGTCGCTAATGTTGTTCTTCTGGATTATCATCAAGCGTCTTCTCTGTTCTGTCTCTGCACCTCCTTCCTTAGCAGGCCAGCGTGACTGTGACGTTTTGGGGTTAAGCTGTAGGAGGGAGGTGCACCCCGCTTTCTGTGGGACGTGATGCTTTCTGACACATGTCAGCTGACACTCAGCTGCCATTCAGCTGTCATGCTAAGCTAGAGAGATGCTTATAAACATGGTGGATGGAACAGAAAAACTGCACCTCATTGTTTTCCCTTTCTTTAAGCACAAAATAAGTCTGTTGAAGAGTTTTTGAATTAATAATTGAGTCTGAAAATGAATTGAAACCTTTTTTTGAAAGACATGCAATTCATGGACAATACAAACTGCACTGGTTGTGTTATATAGGCTGTTATTTCACATCTCATGCCAACATTTAATTGTCATTTAAAAAAAAAAAAAAAGAATTTAAACCATTGGTTCATAAAGGGATTGGCTGTCATCAGCTGTGTAGTTAAAACCAAATTACAACTTTCTTGGGGATGTGGGTGGATCATAATGAGTGTTGGTAATGAAATATATATAATTTGACCTGAATCGTCCCTCTCAGGCTGACTAACACAAGACATCTTACCGCAATCAGACGTAACTGTACAACTTTCAGATCATTTCTTTCAAACTATGCAGTGCTGAGAAGTTCCTCTTGATCTGTTCTCTGCCTCATCATCATCTGCTGCTTTCCCTTAACAGTGATGCTCATCGATTCTGACAGCTGATTGGTCGACTAACCTCTACACCTTTTATCCTCTATGCTTCTCACCCCGTTCCATGTCTTCCGGGCAATCCTCCCGCCTTGCGACGGATCAGCTAAAAACCTGCTGCCTGTCATCACACTGTCACTGTCACGGGGAGAGGAACTGGATGTACCAACAGCTCACATGCTCAGTCTGTCGATGCTGCTAACTTTCAAAATCATGCTGGTACGATAAAAAGGAAATAAGTGTATCTGTCACAGTCAGCAGGAGATACTAACTCCACTCAGTTCACATCCTGTCAGGGCCCAAAAGGATCAGGGCACTGGCACATGAGGGAAGAATGGACTCTTGGACCGGTGTTAGGGACATGGTTAAAGTAGGTTTTCTCACTTATTTTCCCTTTGAACTCTCCGCTTATTTACGAGGCCTTCAGTTGTGAACTACATCTGCTAAATAAAATGTATAAAGCTCCGCAGTACAATATGAAACTTTTTCAGACTCAAATTAAAAACACAAACAAACATACCCACAAATACTTTCAGAAAGATTTTGTGAATAATTTTGCATTTTATGTCAAATTAAATGCCAAATGTAAAAAGCTAGCATTTAACACACAAAATCAAAAGAGACAATGCTTCTACAGTCCTAACCATTTTATCAATTATAATTTAATTATTGGACCTTTAATAACAATTTCTCAGGATATTTAGCACATAAAAACGATAACACAGATAATAATACCCATCTATAATAAATTCAAATACACAGCATACAAGTCTCATTCTTTTTTTTTTTTATCTGTCAGATATTAAATATTTTATTTGTTTAAATCCACATATTCTTTGACATCTTTTCCATAGCAGAACATTTTTTTTATGTTTATTCCAACATTTTTGGAATAAACATAAACTTATTATTCAGTGCCCACTGCTAATTATACACACACACACACACACATATATATGTATATATATATTATATATGTATATATATATATATATATATATATATATATATATATATATATATATGTGTGTGTGTGTGTGTGTGTGTGTGTATAATTAGCAGTGGGCGCTGAATAATTTTGCAACTGTAACCACCATCAGATCGCTCAATTTTGAAAAGTTCACAACTTTTCTATCACAGGAGGAAACTAAAAAAAAAAAAAAAGCATTTTTCTAAACAATGTGGACAATTGTGGAGAATGATGGATTGTGAGGAAGAATTTATACTTTGTAGTTTGTAAACTGAGCTGATACAGATATTAGAGATGAGCAAAAGTACTATTTAAAAACTCTGACAATTCAGTTTCTTTAGAAATACCCTAACACTATGACAGCATGCAATATGTATACAGCATCTTACACCTTACAGGTGTACGGTGCTGGCTAATACCATAGACCGTTATATTTGAAATGTGTTCTGCATTATATTCACTCGCATTCATTCCTAAATAGATCCACTGATTCTTATTCATCAGAATGACCTCAGTGTTGATCGACCGTTGCAAGCAAATAATTTCCTTTTCCTGTCTATTCACATCTGCTTGATGCAAAAAGGTTTCTGCTGTATTTCACTCATTCATTCATTCATTCATTCATTCATTCATTCATTCATTCATTCATTCATTCATTCATTATACCACTTAGTCCAAATCCAGAAGCATCCCTGCAATTAGGCAGGATACATCATGGGCAGGTTGACAGTCAGTTGCTACGTTTACATGGGAGTTTTAATTACTGCTTGATTCCGATTAAAAGTTACTCCGCTTTAAAGTGATGAAAAATGACCGTGTAAACACTTAATTCCTAATGCAAATTTCTATTCGGATTGAAACTTAATTCCAATTCCAAAGTGGCTGGTTTATTTGCATTTTAAGTACAAACTATTTATTTCTTCTGTCCTGTAAACCTTAATTCCACTCTTAGTTAATTTTGGTCCGTCTGAGCATGCTCCTTGTCCTGTCCCGATGACGCGCGTAGTTTTACCTCCGTATCGGTCTGTGTTTCTTCTTCTCAGTTGCTACAAAAAGTGAAGTAGTATGCTCATGTTGAGCTGGTACTGAAAAAATTATAATAAAAATAGTGATGAAAATGGTATTTAATATGTAGTTTTTACAAGTTACGACTGAAAAGACGAGAAGCTGGAAGCCAACTTTATTTATTTCCGGTATTCGTCATACTTCACGTGCACCCTCTGTCCAATCAGAACCCTTCCCAACCTGCCGCTCTAAAGAGAAATCAAGTGAGGACGTGTTTCATGTAAACCTCCATTTAGAATTATTATTTTCATGTAAACTCGTAGGAGAATATGTTAATTCCGAATGACTTTATTCCTAAATATTAATTGCGAATTAAAAAACATCATGTAACCATAGCCAATCTCAGCCAACACACACACACCCATTCACACTCACATTGGCTAGTATAGAGAATTTATAGTTACCAGTTAACCTAACGTGCACGTGTTTGGATGGTGGGAGGAATCCGGTGTACGCGGTGAGAAGCCAATCATACAAGGAGAAAACAAGCGACTTCTGCAGGGAGACCCTTCACCAAGCAGAGCCTTGAACTGTGAAGCCACGGTGCTAACACCACAGCACCGTTCACACCTTTTCAATAAACACTAAATGTAATTGCCATTCCTATAATCTGTTTATTTATTTGAAGACAGGATGACAACGTGATGTTTTGTACGTCTGTCATGTGCCTGATAGCTTTTCCATGAATGGTCTTCAGAGCAGCACTGTGGCATGCCAGTTACGTACAACTCCTCTGTAGGCTCTGTCCATGAATGTGTTGACAGACACTAGATAAGTCAGTGTTCAGCTGTCCTGCAGTATCATTATCAGTAGTGTGAGTAACAACGTTAAAATTAAAGGTGTGACTTTTTTTTTTATTAACAGGTTATCTAAGCACTGACTCTGTCCACTGCTGTTGCTGCTCCTGATGTTCACTGACCATTGTGAGATTCATCTGGTTTTAGGTAAACTGAAGTTTCACATTTGTCCGGACCTACATTGTGCTTCTGCTCTAGTGGAGAGAAGGCGGAGTGATCCAGTTGAAACTGGATAATATCCTCAATGTTTGATACAAAGAAGAGTTGTCATGTTCTGTTGGGACTGGGCGCAGGCTAAGAAATAAGCAGCATCGTATGTTCGAGCTATAAGTTGTCCATTTCATTTTTGCTTTATGACCCAAATACAGGTGGTAGTTAAAGCTGAAGACACAAAGTGTTACACTTTAATTCTGCACTGTGAAGCTGACTTCTGACTGGGACTTAGGAGGAGAAACAAACACATAACCTAACTGATGACTTGGGTAAATTACACAAGTTTCACTCAACAAGTCCAGAGAAAACAGAGGAAGAGTTTAATCTGGAATCAGACATCAAGTTTCCCTCAGATATAAAAGATAAGAATGTTATAAGAAAAGTTCATTATGAACAGAAACAAATTGTAGCTGTTGAGGATGTAGTAGGTAAACTGAGAGCACCATTCCAAAGAGATGTGAGAATTATCCTGGTAATAAGCTGGGAACACTGGTTATTACTGGTTCATCTCTAATAATCATTTGGCTAGAAATAAATCAACATAAATGATTTTTGGTTTTACTATTTAAACTTTCCCTTATTAATGTGTTTGCTGAGATATTGACACTTCAGGAGTAAAGTAAAACAAACATAAAAAAAAAAAAAATCAGGTCTGCAAAGTGTGATTACTGAGTTGTGGCTCTGTTATAGTTGGGGGGGGGGGGGGGGGGGGGGGGGGGGGGGGGGGTCATGCAATGATGCAAATGAAATAAAAAACAGATGAAGATGATTTTATACATTTATTGCCTCCATTCAGCTTCAGCAGCTAATAAAATCAGCAGTAATACAACAATAATCATCTCAATGTGCTGATAATTGCTGATGTCTTTCACCTCGCTGAATTTATGTGGTTCATTTATTTGGTTAGTTTCACAAACCACTTGAGCGTTAACAAAGCCTGAAGTGTTGGTGCAGTTCTGATGCTTACAAGCATTTCCTTTATTCTTTTACAGACTCACAGTTATTCTGAAGGATTGAACGCAAATCACAGACCTAATCTGCAGACAGGCTTTTGTCCAACTCCAGTATGTCTAATTGATCAAGATCATTTAATCATAAAAAAAAAAAAAAGTTATATTTATTTGTCTCTTTTCAAAATGTATCATTAAAAAGCCATTTTCCCTCCTAAACTGCTGCCACATCTGCTCCCACCTTCAGCCGTGTTTGAGTAACTGTATTAATCTGCTCATTGAACCTTTCACAGCCTTTTTATTTAACTGAGCTTCTGCTGGCCTTTGCTCCGTTAAGAGCCCTCAGGTCTGAGGATCAGCTCCCGTTGGCAGTGCCTAAAAGCAGGCTCAAAACTGGAGGAGAGAGAGCTTTCTCAGTGGCAGCTCCGAGACCGTCGAACAGCCTTCTGCTCGCTGTTAGGGCCTTGAGCTCTCTAGACTAGTTTAGGTTCTGCTTAAAAGCCCATTAATTCTCCCTGGCATTTAAAACTTAGCTAACAGGATATCTTGGCTATATTTATATTTATCTTTTCATTTTTATTTTTTATTTAAATGTCTGCTGACTTCATTTTTTTTCTCTTACTTAGATTTTATTGTTGTTTGTACCTGTTTTACTATGTTTTACCTGTTGTCCTCATAGTATTTTCTTTTAACCCAAAGATATTTTTTATTGATATCATTATTATCATACATGCTTTTAACATGGTTTTAAATTTGTTCAGCACTTTGGAGGTTGTGTTAAATGTGCTATATAAATAAATTTTGAATTGAATTGAATTGAATTGAAGAAAAAAGGCCACTAACCTAAACTTTGACTAATTAAAACTCTATATCATGTTACACTTGATCTATAAATAGATCAAGTGTAACATGGTAATTTTTCTCTTTATTTTGCATGAAAACACGAGGGCTACTGCAAAATAGACTCATGAATCATATATGTTGGCATTTCTGAATACCCTCCCTTTAAAAAAAAAAAAAATTAATAACTTTGACAGCCTAGAAATGATTCAAGTCAGCTTTATTTCTCAGACACTGATGCCCTCACCTCTTCAGTTTCAGTTTCACTCAAAATGAAAGAATAGTTTCTGTCAAAACAAAACATGGAGAAAATGGACCTGAATTTCCTGAAAAAGAAAAAAATTAGAAATATTAAGGTTATCTTAATATTTTCACATTTTCACACCATGACTAAGAATTTTAATAAATGCATCTGCAGAGTTGGCAGACATTAGTAGCTACTGAATATATTAGCATTGTCTCCATTTATGATGGCTGAAAATGAATGCACATCGCAGCACAAATTAGCACCGTGATTCTGCCTCTTCACTCAGCTCTTACAGTTTGGGAAACATTTTGGTCTCAGTATATTTAAAAATAAAAAAATAAAAAACACAAGCTGGAAGTTTTTTATTTTAATATTCAAAAGGGTTTAGTTATGCTCAGTGGCGGCTGGTGAGATATGTTTTAGGTGGGGCAGTCACTTCCAGTAATTGTCAAAGATTGTAAACATTAGCTAACGTAAAAGAGTAAATTAAGATATTTCCCATTGAAGGTTACACATTCAACAATTTATTCCATGAAATAACACCTTAACAGCAAATATCAAAACTTCTTAATGCAGTCATCTATAAAAGGAAACAGTTAACAGTGTTCCATTTTAAACAAAAGTATTTTATACAAATCATAAATATATTTGGTTACAATTACGTCTAAAATATGAACTATAATAAACAGTGATGTCTATGATCTGCTCTATTAAACTATCAGTGTATGCATTCTGCAAGTATGGAACTGAAAAGAAAACAAGTTGATTTCAAATCAAATGTTATTGTGGTAAACAAACTAGCACATAAATATTCTCCCGAAGCCCTAATGACAGTAAGTATATGGGAATATAAGAGCTTCAGGTGTAAGCTAAAGAAAATTAACACTAGCATACCTTTCATTCAAGAGTCTCTAACCTTACTGAAGCTCTTTGAATTTCCAACACATATACATTTAGTAATAATGATTTAAACATAAAATAATGAACAATGGAACCTGGAAACCGGACCGATTAAAAAATTTCATTCCTCCAAAAACAATTCAAACAAACATTATGTACAAATCCGCAGAGATGGGAGGTTGTGCCACCATCAGGTCATCTCCATGCTATGTGTTCTGTTCAGCCACTGAAGCAGGTGATTACGATGGAGAGCATTGCCAGAGCATTGAGGCCATTCAGAGTCATGGAGTTCCTCAGGAAGGTCTTGATCCTCTTAAAAGTGAGAAGCACGTCTCAGATTCAGCCGTTGTCATGGGTGTCGTCATGAGGATCTGGAGAAGGCTGACAGTCTCTGAGAAAAAGCTCTGAAGGTTGTTCTCCATGAAAAACTGGTACAGAGGCACTGCTCCACTACAAGCTTTAAACTCTCTGTTGTCGTAGATGAGGGACAGTTCTGAGCTTGGCCTTGTCCAGCATGAGATCAGCCTCCACCGTTGTGTCCAGTGCTGCCTCTGGAAATCTCACGCTGTGCTGAGGAAAAAGATCTCCATGCAGCAGTGTTGCACTAATGACATGCTGAGTGAATGCAAAGCGCTCCTCAGCATGCACCAGCAGAGCCGGATTAAATAAATGGACTACACTAGGCACACTGCATGTTTTGGGCCCCCTTCCATCGATGTTATTCATGAACTGAAATCCGAAACTTACTAAAGACACTAATAAAAGTTAATTCACATTTTACATAGCATGTCTTTGGTTAAGAATTGGTTGTTTGTATGCCAAAATAAGTCACGTGTTGAATGTCAAACAGACTTTTTTTTTTCATTTTCATTACTTATATGTTATTACACAGATGGCTCTACTAATTGCCATTAAATTATCCTTATCTTATCCATTGGGAGTGCCATTGTTGAGGCAGTAGTATCAGTAAATAAGTTATAGGTGTCAGTAAACTATGCAAACAGAGCAAATAAGTTATATGTTTTAAGCTGTAGCATTTTGCAGAAAATCTTCATTAAATGTGTTGATCAGATTGAATTGTTACATAAGTAGTGAAATATACAAAGATCAATAAAATTTGCAGTAAGAGAAAGTGTGCTGTACTAGTAAAGATGTTTATTTTCATGGACAAGCCTCACCTCATTTCCATTTTCTGGTATTTATCACTCAGCAGCTCCTCTGGATTGTTCAGCAGTTCTCCCGTCTGGATGGATCTTTCTACTAGACTGCATTCTAAAAGGAGATTTAATCACATAAACATGGTAGAAAAAGCAATCATTAAATAACTTGATCCTTACGTTTTATCCAGGAACACATTTTTTCACTTTTTTTTTTTTAACTACCTGATCAGACAGCCAAGGAGAAGAGCCTGAATTGGTTAAACAAAAATTCTTGTCCCTTCTTCAGGAGCCCATATTCACACCTGTGATTAAGTATAAGAACAAAAATGCAAACATGAACCCTTCACATTTATCAAGATGATTTAGAAACTGTCCAACGATAAATAATAAACAAAACCAGCAGCACTTACTAAGGAAACCATTATGCATGCTCTTCTCAGGGATAATCTTCAGCCTTCCAGCATCCATCGCAGCAGAAACATGTCTTGATGACATCATAATGATCTTGTGGAGAAATAATCAAATGTACACATAAGATGAAATACAGCTGTTTGAGATTTGATATTTTTAAATGGAAAACTTACATTTAGAGATGCTTTCTCCTGAGTTTTGTTGAAGTTAAGTCCTCAATAATATCATAAAAATCCAAGCCGGTTGTAAATCCATTCTCAATTGCCAACAGGGCAAAGGCATTCAGTTTTTTTTTTCTGTGACTGTTGCTTTCCGGTATGTTTTCACTCGTTTCAACAAAGAAAATGAACTTTTTCTTGAACAGATTGCAATCAGTAATGTCAGATACATGCGAAGGCAAATGTCCATATTAGGGAAAGCATCCCTCTAGCCTAGCTCTAGGAGCTTCTTGTACATGGCCATGCATGATTTTTCATCTTTTACCACTGAAATGAACTGGCAAAACTCTGTTGTAAAGTCCTCTTCAAGATCCTGAGGGTATATTTTATTTAGCTTTTCTATAGCTGCACGGATTTGTTCAATGTCCATTGATTTTGGAAACCAAATTTCTCCTCCACATTTTTGCATACATCTTAGCGTTGTTTCAGTTCTTGCGACAGTCACAGATGACATAATGTGTTTCAATCAGAAATGCTTCACGGACTTAGCGACGTGCTTCTGGACCAGCAGACTCACCGAACATAGCTTTTGTCTTTGACTATCTGCTTCGTATCCCTCTTTTGCTGTGAGGGTCTTGGCCTCAGCTTCATAGATGTTAAAATCATTTCTGGCGGCTGCGGTGATGCTGAGGTTGATGGCGCCAGCCGCGCCACGACATCCTCCGCCGCGTCTTCGGGCCGTGTCTCCCGGCCTGGCACGGCCTCTGGAGTCACCAGTCTCTTCTTTTGTTCCTCTTCATTTTTTTTCTTTTTACATTTTGCTGCACCTGAAAGCATCTTGAATTGAACTCACAAGTCGACCTGCCTGCTACCTTTATTGTCCCGCTCAATGTCCCGACCTCTGTTCGCTGCTGATGTTACGCAATATTACATTAAGATAAACAGCATCACTATTTTAGTTAATAAATAAATATTGGAAAGTCAACTCTGAATTAAATTGTAGATAGAACATTTGCATATTTTTGATTTTATAAATTTTTATCCTATTTTTTGTCCCTCCATCTGGGCCCCACACTGTCAGTCTGGGCCCTAGGCATGTGCCTAGTTTGCCTTTGCATTAATCCGGCTCTGTGCACCAGGATGGTATCACAGACCTGGAACAAACAGAAGCTTTCCTTTAGAATAAAATTACAACTGGAGTATTTCTATTCTAAGGAGGGACCAGTTATTCCCCCCAGCCACATACTCAACATCACTCTGTCAGTCAGAGCATCATTTGACCAAAATAAGAGTCCAGACTACATAAATATTAGTCACAGACTGTCAGTTACTTTATTCCTATTGGCTGTGGTTTATAAGATCTTTCTCACCGAATCTAGCTTTTTTCTTCTCTTTTTCTCTGTTCTATAAAAAAAAGGGAAAAAATGAGACTTACTTCTGTGGCCAACCTCTTTTGTTCTGGTCCCAGCGTCCTCTGCCTCTTTAGTGGCTGTACAGCTGTTCTCACAGAGGGACGGGATGGACATCCTGGTCCAAACATAAAAAGTTTCACTCATTACCTTTACATGACTGATGTTTGTATGCACTTTAAATATCTGTGAAACAGCTAAATGATCTCAACCTATTGTGGACTTGGTATGTATAAGTAACAACCTGGATTAAGACAATGAGTTTATCATAAAACTCAACAAAAGTTTTGTCTTTGAAAAGTTCACATGTTGAAGATCATCTGATAGAAACTAATGATAATTCCGTCAAATGTTACTAGTTTCCATTGAAGGCCTAAAAGAACTATGTGCTCTATAAGAATAATTTACTATGATAGTAAGACTAATAAATTTTTTTACAGATTTGATTGAGCAACTAATCTTTGGCAATAACATTCTGTCAGTTACTTTTCATATAATTATCTACCTGATCTTGAGCATACTGTCGTGGAACCGCTGAAGGAGAGCTGTAATCCAGACAGGGTGGATGTTTCTCTTCTGTAGCTGGTTGAACAGCATGTCCACATGAGGCGTCCTCAAAAAGCCCCCAGCCTCTCTGCTAGTTTGGTTGTCAAAGTTTCCAGAGTCTCTGATGGTCTGGAAACACTTCAGCAGGTCGTGTTTGTGCTCGTACACAGTGTTTATAGCGCGGCTGTGGAAGTTCCAGCGTGTTGCGGAGGCTCTGGGCAGTCTATGAGAAACCACCTAATCCAGAACCGTGGTTTGCTTTGGTGACCTGGAGAAGAATCCAGCGAGGTCGGAAGGAAACGTGCCGATCCTGTGCATGTGGGATGTTGCCTGCTGCATGATTAGGTTCAGCTGATGTGCGTAGCAGTGGAGGTAATGAGCATTTTCATAAACATCCATGATTTTGCGCTGTACACATCTGGTGGCCCCTCTCATAACAGCAGCCCCGTCATACGCCTGGTTTGGCCTTCTGTCTGTCTGGGAGGATGGTGTGTAGCCTCTGGAGGAGCGCTGAGCTGATGGTGTCCACGGAGGCATTCTTGATGTTAATAAACTCGAAGAACCGCTCTGTATATTATTGCCATCTATGTAGCGGTGCACAAGCACCAGCTGACAGGGGGTGGAAATGTCAGTCGTTTCATCGGCTTGAATGGCAACAAAATCTGCGTTATTCACTTATTCATGTAACTCCTCACCACGGACAACATGCAGTCCAGTAGCTCCTTCTGGACCGTCTTCGATGTCCTTTTCAACACAGTCGCCATCTTCAGGTGCTCCTCAAGCACGTTATCCAGGGAGGCAACGAAGTCTACCAGCTCCCGAAAAACAGAAGAAAGGGTTTTCAGAAGAGTCTGTCTCGTCATGTCCACGCAAGGCCAACTCAAAGGCGCCACAAAACTTAACACAGTCAATTATTTTGGATAAAACGTGTCTTTTTTTTAATCCACCTCCTCATTGTGTTTCCTCACCGCCAGCCTGTGACCGTCATCCAGCTGCGTAGCTATGTTCTGCCTTCCCAACATGGCTAGTTTGATGGAGTTATCCATGTGTGCTCTGGTATTTTCGTGTTTTTTTTTATTTTCTCTGACAGAAGCTTCCTATCCCTCACTCCCGTAACGGTCCAGGCGGGATCTGTCCCAGATGTTTTAAAAAGCAAACATGGGAAACAAAATAAAGCGTTAGCATAGCTGCATCCAGCTAGCCAAGCCTTTCTGGTGTACCAGTTATGGGAGAATCCTCTCACATAAGGTTTTCCCTTCTCGCTTGCCGGCTGTTTGATGGTGAGGTCAGGTTGATCCGGGCCCAGCTCTTTTATCTGAATCTTCTCCATCAAAGTTCTCCTCTCAAATGGGTTTTGAAGGAGAGATCTGACAGAGTTAATGCTAGTTCCTACAGTTTCCATCGTGCGATTGTGTGAAAAATGGCGTCTGTTGAGTGTCGTCCAACTTCATAAGATCAGGCTTGGGGCGATAAAATTGTCGCTCTTCAGGGAACTATTTGGACCACGCTGATAGGCTAAATTTGCCGGCAATAAGATTATGCTATTGGCCAATGTGCTGCAAAACCGCACCCCCTCTGGGCGATTTTTCGATCGCCCCAAAACTGGACCCGACACATATAAACAGTAGACATGCAGTAAAAACACATTTTAAATTAAATTTTTTCTGTTAAAAAAATATCAATTTATCCCAATTTATTACTGTGTCACTGGGTATATCCATTATGTAAATACAAAAATGTAAATTTTGACGCTTTTGCAAAACTCTTATGAACTATGCTTCCTACTGGGAGCTGCCTGGGAGGGCGGTGCCCTCGCGCCATATATTGGCTAGCCGCCCCTGGTTATGCTTGAACAAGGTGAAATAGACATGCCATCCAGATGAAATTGTTAAAAAATGTTGAATATGGGACGTTTTTTATTCTTTTTAATTGGATCCCTATTAGCTACAGCAAAACTGCAGCTATTCTTCCAGTTATTCTTTCTTCCTATTAACTTTTAAGAGTAATCAGTGTATCACAAGCTTGACAGAAGCAAGTAAGTATGTGATTCAGTGTTTCTTTTATACTTCTTTTAAGTTTATGTATAGTACAGGGAGTTTAGCACACAAGTGCTTTGTGTGCGTACTGAATTTTTCTTGGGTGTGGCAATCAGTCGATAAGAGGTCTGCTTCCTGGCAGTGGCACATTGAAGATAAAGAAAATCATTTATGTTGTTTATGGTTCCAGGAGAGGCCATTGGATAAGTGCATGGATGTGGTTTGAGATTCTTCTGGCTTTTAGGCTTATGTTATAGTTGGGTAAATAGAACTCTTTATTATTATGTTTTATTTATATATCTAACAACAGAGATTAAACTTATTACAAACTGTGTGGAAATTTGTGTTAGATTATTTTACAATACAAACTAGTTGTAGATGGTTGGACCTTATTCAGCGTTTTAAGGAGGTGTAACTTGTATGGATCCTGTTTCCGTGGAATGAGAAACATTATTTAATGTGTGGGAGAGCTCCCTCTGAAAACTGTACCAAAACCCAATCCTGTTGGTGTTCCCTCCTGTCCTTGACCTCTTTGTGAATAGGATGAGTTCAGCCTTTCACTGTAAGAAGGAAAAACAACACACATTTTTACACTTTATTCAGTATCAGAGACTTCAGTCGCGATGAAGATCTGTTCGCATTCCCCACAACTTGGTATGTCCTCCTCATGCTGGTCACCAGTTGGATCATATTTATCCCTAAATTCAACTAGAAGATGTTTAATGTCAACCACCATGGTTGATTGGTCACGCTGGCATAAACATGACCTCCAAGCTGATCCCACATGTGCTCATTTGGTTTGAGGTCTGGACTCACAGCGGGTCATTTCCTCACATTTACTCCCAGATTCTGGAGATAATCTGCGATGACTCTGGCTCTGTGGAGAGAGTGTTGTCATCCTGCAGGATGGAGTTGTGTGCCAGGATATGGAACAGGGGTCCTGCTCGTGGGCTACCACTGGTTTTAGTGTTTCCCTGATGCAACACACTTTATTCAAATACAGTATAAAGGTTCTCCAGCAATTTTTTTGTCGCCCCCTGCACCTCCCTGTTAATAAACATTAATTTGGGTCAGGTGTGTTGTACCAGTGAAACATTAAAACCTCCACTAAACTAAAAACTAAAAGTTTGGTAGCTCTTGAAGACCAGAGTTGGTGAAGCCTTTTCTGTAGCTACGGGATCAGAACTGGCTCCAGAACCTCATTCTGACACGGCTAGCTGTCAGTCACATATCCGACTGATACATACCTGACAGTCCTTCAAAAAGTAATTAATAATTATGGTTCCTTCATCCTTAATTTATGAACCAACGGCTGTAAAACAACTAGGAAAAATATGTCACAGTCGCATACATTATTCATTATTATTATCATTATTCAAATTTCAACCCTAGTTGCTGTCACTGTTTCCAGCATGTCCCCTGTCCCATTAATAGTTTATCTATTTGTCCATCATTTTTAAGTTTTTATATGATTAAAAAAAAAAAAATCAAAGCACATTAATCTAATTCAAACATGCGCTGCTTTCCTTGGTTTTAAAGCCTTTGCTGTGCATGCGGCCTCATCCACCTGTATGTACCACATCACACTTCCTGCTCTTTATCTGACTGCAGTTTATCTGAAATCTCTGTTTCTTTAATTCAAGAGAACTCTGAAGTACCGGATGTCTGCAGTCTTTCTGCATGCAGATATTTTTGTGTTTTTACCAACGAAAGCTGTGCGACACTCTCACTTGAGAGCAGAAGCACTTTGTGTGAGTCACTGACAACATTTACAGCTCTTTGGCAGCTTCCACTTCCAATATATTCCATTTAATCTTTGTTCTTCTGCTCCATAGCGGCTATGAAGCGATGAGTCGTGTTCAAAACATACTTCATTTAAATCTGCTGTAGTGTGAGGTCACACAGGTTGACTATTGGGAAAGTAAAACAGGGCTGCTGAGGAAATTAGATGTGTCATGCATGAAATAAAGCTGGCAAGAAAGTTAAAGGTGATGCAGAGGAATGTGATGCCTGAAAAAGGAGACATCTTTATTTTAATCTATACTTACTGCTTGCACATTTTGGCACAAAAAGAGGTTTAAATGAAACTTGGCATTGAGTTTTAACTCCTTTTTAGTTACATTTAAGGTGTTTTTGAATTGGAAACTATTGGTCAGAGTGTACTGACTGATAGCTGAGAAGTGAGAAAAGTGAAAAATGTATTAAAATGGATCAACATAAATAGCTTTCTAATCTCAGTTCTCTGTGTAGACATCTGTGCTAATCAAACATTCCAACTTTGCTGGCAGATCAGGGACTTCCACATAAATCTAACAATGCTGCACCTTCCCATGAGGTTGTGCTGAGGTGTGTGGAGCTGTGGATATGTTTATTTTCTGCTTTGGTGAAACAGTTGGTAGATTAGGTTTGTTTTCCTCATATATACTGCTTTGTTCTGTTGCTGAGACTGTCTCCCTTTCTAAACACGCTCAGATGTAAGAGTAAAGGCATGCGCCCAAGCTTACATGATGCATGTGCAAACAGTAACTATTTATGTGCAAGATTCTTACACATTTATTTTTGCATCACATCACACATTGATCAGACCAACAGGGTTATGCTTGCTGGTACTTGTGCTATTACAAGCACCTACATAAAAAAACGGATGCTAATCAGCTGTAAAATTTGATTTGAAATTATTAAATGGTCCTTATTAACAGGGGAATAGCATTAACTTCTTTTAATATCTGACGAAATGGCAGATATGAAGAAATGGACACAATTTACCTACACAGCATCATTAATGTAGAGGGAGAAAGATGTTATAATAAAATACAGCAAAACAGCATAGAATCATTTATTAAATGTGTGATTATTTAGTTAAAATTGGAAATAAATACATGAATATATGAATAAATACATTTAAAAATTAATTGTAAGCCATTCATGTTTTAACATCAATTTAAGTAATCACTGAAAATGTATTTAAACTTTGATGTGTTTTATAAATTATTTATTAAGTTATGGTCATTTTTCTATTAAATAGTGACATTTAAATAATTTTATATTAGATTAATTTGATATATAATTGATTTTAATGTTACCCGTTTAATTCAGGGTCATGGATTTAATGTTTATTTTCAACTTCAACAATAAAAGACACTTTTCAGAGAAAATTCAACCTAACGATTATGCTTATTGTTATACGAAGTTGAATTTCTGGAAATAAACATCCAGTACTGCCCACTTGTTTTTGTCCTTCCTGAAGCCATCTGAATTAGAGTTTCTGTTGCTGGTGGGACCAATAACAGGCTAAGCCACAGGTGGGGGTAAAGGAGATGGAAGTAAAAATGGCAGATTTGGCAAAATGTTTGCAGTGGTTGCTTGCCAAGTTATTGAAATCCAGATTGTTGAGGGAGTAAACAGAATAATGGCCTCGCTGAATTACACTCATTAGATTACCACTTTTATGTCAACTCAAAAAATGTCAGTCTTTACTTCCACTTTAATTAAACTAAGTGAAGGCAGAGATATTTAGCCACAAATGAAGAATTCAAAGAGCAAAAGTTCAGAACCTGTTGAACTAAACTGTTGAGAGCTACTTTTCCAGTGCTTAAAGTCTGATCCAGCTGACGTCAGCTGGTACATGACAGATTTAACACAAAACATCTCATTCAATTTATGAATAATCTAATCAACCAATTATACAATTTATAATTAAGGAACAGGCTGTCTGGGGCAGAGATCAGTTCATTTAAACCTAATATTATAAGAGATACATTCAGATCCAAGGAAATAAATTAAATTTAATTACTGGAATCATCCAAACTGCTGAAAATGGTTGATTCTTGTAGTGCAACACCTGACACATGTAGCCGTCTTCTTGGTCATTAGTGGACCGTTTTCTTATGTCCATTGTCCAAATGTCTCAGTCTGCTACGACTCCATAGCTCTTAGCTGCTCATGAAGAACGAATCTAAGCTCTTCTTTTCCACTGGTGGCTTGATGACGACTGCTTTTAGGGCCTGAGGGAAGACACCTGAAAGCAGAGACGTGTTTAGAGTCTGTAAAATATCTCAGGTCATACATACTGAAACAATCTTGAAAAAAAAAGTGGTGGTTTTCAGATGGCAAATAATTTCATCCAGGTTTTATGGACTGATTGGAGAAAAGTGTCTGTTGTTGCCCTGCAAGGCAGACAAGCTAACTTTCCTTTGTTTTTTTGCCAGCAAGGGTTTTACATTACAACTGCATTTTGCTTTATGACACCAAGTCACACTCAAACAACTGAATTTCAACACATTGGCCTATTTGAAAACGCACCATGACTGATTTATCACACATAAGGACATTAAAAGTGGAAAAGAGAACAAGAAGCAGAGAAAGTGACAAAGCAAGTGATAACACAAGAGTCAACATCGACTGACTTTAACAGGTTGGAAACA
Source organism: Telmatherina bonti (assembly GCF_933228915.1). NCBI lineage: Eukaryota > Metazoa > Chordata > Actinopteri > Atheriniformes > Telmatherinidae > Telmatherina > Telmatherina bonti. Next base: position 17,071,431 of record NC_136620.1, on the reverse strand, counting down.
GGATGCAAGATGCTTGCTGAGCCCTTGATATGGGGGGAATCTGCTAAAGCCCGGTAATGATTCTTGAAAGCCTTGTGTGTAAATACACCAATTCAGAAAACATTTTCAACTTGTCTATCACTAGGTAAAAAGAAAGATTCACACTTTGCTAACCTTTCATCTTTCATTTGTCATTTTTATTAGGAAAAATGTAAATTCAGTTGGAAATCAGCTGGAAAAACGGCTATAATGGTCTTTTATAAAAAGGAAAATGATTGTAAAGTATGTGTTGTTGTATATGGGAGAGCCAGAACACTAGCATGGTGTCATTAGGGCAGAGAAATCATCCGACGTGACGTGATGTGATGTGGATGGATTCCAGGAGGAGGAATACAAAGCCAGGCACTTGCTGGCTGCTTCACTTTGTCATAAATTAAAATTACCAGCCGTATGCTAATGACCAGCTATGATGAAGATAAATGTTGTAAACACTCACGCTCATGTCAAGGTGAACTGCCTGAAAAAAACTGACAGAATCTCATATAGCCTGCAGGATCATAAAGGATCAAGATGGCATGAGAAGAGCTTGAACACCATGAAAATGCTGTTTTGATGGTATTTTCTCCTAATAACACTATCAACTAATAACCGGTCCTTTCATTAACTCGTGTTTGGGCTGCAGACCATATCCAGTCTTCATTGTGGACAGTTTAGTTTCCCCGATGAGCTTTCACATTCACTGAAGCATGAATTGTTTGTTAAAATGAAAGATTTATAGCAAATTTAAAATTGCAGCTCTTTTGAGTGAGTGGCTGAGGAGGTTCTTGAGAATCGATCATAGAACATCCGGTTTTTTGGCAGTGTCTCAGGTGGTAGCGCTGCTTGTCTTGTGACCCTACGGTTGGAGTCCTGCTCCCCCACGCTGCTGCAGCCTCGAGGGGGACAAGATTGTTCTTGGATAGCCGGTCCCAAGCCTGACTAGATGCAGAGGGTTGTGTCAGAAAGGGCATCCAGTGTAAAACATGTTCCAAAAAGTTCAACTGTGTGATGATTTTTGCTGTGGTGATGCCTTCAGAGGGACAAGCTGAAATTAGTTCAACTTGAGAGAACAAGGGTAAAATGTATCATGTTAAACTAAACTTTGTAGAGTGAAAGTCTGTCTAAACCTCATTCAAGAAAAAGTTTTATTTAGCATTTTAATCAACTGTAAGAAGAATAAATAAATAAGGAAACTAACAAAAATATTAAGCACATGTGTAGTATTTATTACTGTGTAATATGTGATGCAGGTATTAGAAACAGTAGCTTTCAAATATAACACAGGGATTTAGGGGTTGACTGATGTGATACACAGACCTGGACAAACTGTCATGTCGAATAGTAGTATAGTCAGGGTGACCTTTGCTTTTCACCCTGTGCTGTTCAGCAGCATGACGCGGTCTGATTTGTTCTCATCAAAGGAGGCATCTTGGATTGATAGATAATTTTCATTGTTATTTTAATTGCATTGTTACTGATTAGCTAAATTGTTAAATTAGTTAAATTATATAATAATGCTGAATCTGAAAGGAAACTAAGGCATGAATCAGAGAGGCAAAAATGAGAGGAACATACAGACAAAATAACAGAAAGAAATGTGAAACAGGAAACAGACTAGACTTCCATAATCATAAAAGACACGCTAAAAAAAGGACTGCATTAAGAAAGTAGATGAATACATAAAAAATAAGAACACAGATCGGCATGCAGCTAGACATGCCCGGCCCCATGGCATCAGAGGAAGCCAGGGAGGGACCAAAGCCCCAAATGTCCAGCTGGCCCACAGAATACAGAACCCAGGAAGTCAAAGCACGAAGAGCTGCACGCCCACCAGCCCAGGACGAAGGAGGACCCCAAATAGACCCCCCTGGAGCCATGGGGCAGGGGCACCAAGAAACCCAGGAACATAATCAGAAGGCACAAAGCACTGGGGTGCAAGTCATATGGAAAGTCAGCGTCCCACAGGCCGAAGAACAACCCATATACCCCAGCAGAGCTGGGCGCGAAGGCACCGGAGCAGCATGTCCCAATGGCACGGCCAGGATGGCCCAGTATGATGTAGCTAATGGGTGATCCCTGCTGTGTGGGGATGTAAATGAATAAACCTGAAGTTAAAGAGGACACAGACGCGATCACACTCTAGTCATGCCTGTATGAACAGACAGTTATGTTATGTAATTTATATTACCAAGACCACGTGCAGTATTTACTTTGTAGTTAAGTAAACTTTTCAGGAGGCTTAGCCATCATGGATCGTGTCTCTGCTTCTGCAGCACACGGCGTTGCAGCGGGAGCTGACAGGGTCGAAGTATTTTTTTTCTCCAGCTTCTCTGTACATGGCTTCATCCTTTTAGAGATTTACAGAATTGGATTTTGCTTCAGTACATATTGTTTCACCTACCGTTACAGACTTTCAGCTAGACATGGAGGGGTGGCCCAAGCCCCCATGCCCCCACCCCCCACCCAGCTGGACACGCCCCTGCAAACCTCAAATATTGACACTCTCAATACTTTAAAACTACAATGTTTGGATTCCTTGTTTGCTTAGGTGACATGATTGGGCAGATAAGCATAAAGCAGAAAAGGTATGTTGCAATAACATTTACATTATTATCATTTATTTATTATCATCTGATCCTGAACATTGATAAACTAAAAACAGAATAGTGCAAATCCAGTGCAGTGAAAAGTGCAAGGAGATAAGTAGAAATGCACACACTTCTTCTGTTCTTCACAGACTACATATTAAAACTAGTTTTAATGAAAATTTTTGTAATTTTATTAAAAGTCAGGGACAGCAAGGCTTCATGATTATTATTATTTGACAATGTAGGTTTTGTAAATGTCAAAACAGTAAAAATGACATTTTTGACACTCTTGTGTGGAAAACATCAGTGAAATTAAAATAACCTGAAATAAGTAACCCTTAAATAATTATTGTAATCAGTTGGTGATGGGAGCAGCCAACATAAAACAGCTTAGAATAAAATGAGCTGCACACTTGGCTGCAGGTTGATACTCATGTCAGTTATACCAGAACCACTGCATTTTGTCTTGAAAATGTTCTTTCAACAAAAATATTACCAAACTTGACCAGAAGGCGACACTGAAAGTGTAGTCCAGCTAATTCTTCACATAACTTAAATGTCAGTTACATCTTAATTATGTGGTGTTAATGTTACCTCATCAAGTGGGATAGACGTCGCAGGGATGTCCAAATCTTGCCCCCAAGGGCCCTAACACTGACGGATCATTTATGCTGATAAACACTGACAAAGTTGAAGAGACAAAGACTGTTTGTACTTAATTGATCAGTGCAGCATCACAATGATGAATTAAAACTAGCATTGGTAATATTCTATTTATTTATTTATTTATTTATTTTTAGCATTGACATTATTATTAGACAGATTTTGGGTTCTAACTGAAGTTATGATAAACAGTTCATAAATTTGGAAAAACAATATTTTCAAGGTTTGGGGCATTTATATGAGCCTCCCAAATCCATGCCTCTGCCTTAACTACTTGAACAAGAAAAACTTGATCAATACGACTTAAACAAAAATGCTTTGCAGGTGAAACAGTTTAAGAAACCTCTGGTTTTAGGTAATATCCTTTGAGAACTCATAGTCTCATGTGTAAAATACACACAGACTGAAGATGTGAACACAGCGACAGCCTGTGGAGCAGCTGTTGACACACACAAAATGCACGCAGTGTTCTCTAAACACCACTCCACACTGTACTGTCTTATTGTGAGAAACACCCACATACGTACTTGAAATATCTGCCTGTGTATGCATAATGCAGCAGCTTTTCGCCACACTTCACTGAGCTGACGCGCTAAACATAAGTGGAGAAATGTTTCTAAACTGAAGGATGGTCCTTAAAGCTGAGCACATTACATAATCCCCTCAGGGTGGAGATGAGATAAACGCTCACCGTCTTCGGTAGGATATAGAGAGAATTTTTCAGCACAACTTGAAGCTTGGAAGTTATGAGAACTCTGTGGAATTAAGCTGTAGTGTCTCAGTTCAGATGGAAAATGATGTGCAGACTGGCTGTTTGAGACATTTGCAACCTTTTTTGGTTCTTATCTAGTGGCTCCAGCTCCTCACTGCCGACAGCAGGTGAGGGCTGTGGTTACTCCACTCCAAAAGGCAAGCTGGCATCATCAGCACCAGCTGGCTGGGATACAAAGCAATACATGTCCAAGACAGGATGGAGCAGAGTTTAGAGAGTCATGTTGGCCTCTGGTCCTCAGATAGATAATATGTCTTTTAGATAATATGGAAGTGTGAATCTTTCAAGAAAATGGTTGATTAGAAATAAAAACTAATTTATATATCATCAAAATCTTGCTAACATGGTTAATGCTCCATTTTCGTGCTTTCAAACAGCAGTTTAAAATTGTAATTCAGGTTGTAGGACAAACATCGGGCAAACTTTCAGGACTTGGACACTAGAGAACAAGTTCAACACATCATGTGAAGTGTGTGGTTTAGAAAGCTAACACTTTGGTTAGTGTGAGGGTGAAGGATGATAAATTTCAATAAAATGTTGATAAACTCTTGTTTTATTGTCAGTTTTCAATATTTAAGCAAGACCACAGTTCTGCCTAAAACCTGAAAAATCAACCTGAAAGTTGGCAAGGCTGAAATAATGTTCAGGAAAATGGAGCAAGAAGATGAGAAAAAATGTACCGTACATATGTCAATATGTCCGGACATATTGACATATCTCTGTTGAATTTTTGGTGATTAACAATAGCTGCAGCAGATACGTTTATTCAGCTGTATAAAATAAACAGGGCTGAAGTTGCTATTTTGGGGGACTCAGCCTCCAAGATTATTTGTATTGAGGGTGTTACCAAACATCAATCCACAACAATTTATCCAAAACACAAACATTTTGCCAAAATCAATAGGATTACAGTTTCATTCATTATTCTTACCGCTTAGTCTGATGAAGGGTCCGGGGAAGCTGGAGCCTATCCCAGCAGTCATTGGGCGAAAGGCAAGGTACACCCTGGACAGGTCATCAGTCCATCGCAAGGCCACACAGAGACAAACAACCACTCATGTTCACACTCACTCCTATGGGCAGTTTAGAGTACCCAATTAACCTAACATGCGTGTCTTTGGACAGTGGGAGGAAGCCTGAATACCTGGAGAGAACCCACAGATACATGGGGAGAACATGCAAACTCCAATTTATCAAACATAATTTTATTTTCAAAATAAATTGTTCAATTTGTGGGATTTTCTTATATACAAATACTTTTCCCAGGTTTTCTTGCACTTGTTGAATCTTATTTCAGAATCTGAACAGGTGGCCATGACTTGTGGAGTCCATCAGGGATCAGTCCTTGGACCTTTTCCATTTAACTTATATATGCTCCCTTTGGGTCGATTATTACAGATCTTCAACATTAATTATCACAGTTATGCAGACAATACACAGACACGTCTGTCACCTGACGGCTGGAGTCCAGTTTTACTGTGTCAGAGTTTTGAGAAAGAAAACACAAATTCATGAGAGAGAATTTTCTACAATTAAATGCAGACAAAACCGAGATTGTTTTGTTTGGTAGCAAAGAGAAAAGGGTTAGCAAGGGTTAAAATGTGGAGATTCAAGCATCCAAAATCACTGATCAAGTCTGTAACCTTGGAGTATTGATAGACTCAGATCTGACTTTCAGCAGCCACACAATGCCATCACTAAGGGAACTTTTTACCAACTCAGAAACATTAACAGAATTAAAAGTTTAGTCTCCCAGAACAACCAGAAGAAACTCATCTATGCATTAATCTCCAATAGACTGGATTGCTGGAATAGTCTTTTTACAGGACTTCCTCAAAAGACCATCAAACATCTGCAGCTCATCTAGATGCTGCTCTCAGAGCCTAAGAGATCTGAACACATCGGACCAGTTTTAACATCTTTACATGGCTTCCAATCGGGAACAGAACCAATTTTAAAACCAATTGACTGTTCACAGATCCCAAAATGGTTGGGATGTAGATTGTTGAAGAAATTAAATTTCTGGGTGTGATGATTCATACAAAAGATCTGCTGGAAACAGCACATTCAACATGTTCAACCCAATAATTACTGTCAATTACACAATAGTATGTCAGTCCTCAGTAAAGCCAAATATCTCTGGAATATTGAAGCAATACATCATTTCTACTCTTCACTTATTTTGCTATATTTGAATTGCTGTGTGGAAGTTTTGGGGCAACTAATCCTGCCTCTGACTGTTATGCACACTGCAGAAAAGAGCCATTAGGATGGCTCATAAGGCAGATTTCCAGGACCACAGTAATGAGTTATTTATAAACTCCTGCCTACTAACACTCTCAGATCTGGTAGAATTTCAGTCTGCACAGTTAATGCATAAAGATAGGAAGAAACAACAACATGAAAATGTACAAATACTTTTTATTGTTAAAGAGGGGTCATATAATGACAGAGGGAATCTTAATTTCAGATCCAGGAGTGTTGAAGCAGCCATGAAAATATATTTCAGTCAGCAGAGTGAGGGTTTGGAATAAACTCAGATTAGAGCTGATGTAATGTTCAAGCATTAGTTTTGTTTTTTTTTTTTTTAAAAAAAACAGAGCTTATCCTGAATATTTGCAGTGAGTACAGTGATAAAAACTTGAGGTGAACCTTAATGATGGTCAAATGTTGCAAACAGGCTTTTATGTGAGTATAAATGTATAATTGTGTAGGTGTGTATATATATATATATATATATATATATATATATATATATATATATATATATATATATATATATATATATATATATATATATATATATATATATATATATATATATAATAAGCCATACAGCGTCCCAGATGAAAAAGATGTAAAATGTAGTTTCTCAGCATTGGGACGCTGCTGGGTAGCAGCGGGTCCAGATATGCACATTACAGAAGTCACAGTGTCATCCAATAAGTCCGGAACGCAGAGTTTTAACCCTTTAACTTTCACACTAACAAAAAGGCCAGAAAAAATGTTTTTCTCTGTTTCTTTTGGTCAATAAACAGAATAAATGTTTTTTAGTAAAGAGATGTTAAAAAGAAGAAGTTAATAATAGTGTAATAACAATAAAATGGTTAAAATTTAAAACAGTAGTGTTATAACAAACACATAGTTTGGGTTTTAAGTACCCAAACCAGTTGGTAGAAATAGCTCAGGTGGATTTATTTCCACAATTTTTTAAAAGAAATTCATCAAAGTTAGTGCAAATTTACCTCTATCAAATGGTAGCCCAGGACCTTAAAGGGTTGAAGTCAGAAAGCTACATAATGCATGTACAATTCCAAATACTAAAATAAAAGAATGAACTTACAGCAGATATGGATCTAATAAGTCAGCATAATGATTCACACTGAAAGCTTTGTGGCCAAGGTTGGTGTTTTGAGTTTCTCTCTCAAAACGAACCCTTTGACCCGGACAAGGCTTTGTTTAAAATGGACCCAAAGGCTCCAGTGTAAATGTACCTGTAATCTAACCTCGGTAAAATGGTGCAGTTAGCTCTGATGTAAACTCATATAACTAATGCAACAAAGTGGTCCACATTCATGTTTGATGGAAAATAAAACTCTGTGGAATAAGCAGTGAAAACTTCAGGATCTGAAGCAACAGTTGCATATTGACCATTCTGAAACCCATGCCAAGCTAAGCAGGCTAAAGCTAGACTTACATCATGAGCTGCTGTCATCAGATAAAACAGTAGTGATTCTTGATTTGGATGAGTAAATTATTTCTAAAAGTAAATGACAATTTAAGCATCAAACTCTTATAAAAACCTGGTTGAAACTCCCTTTCAGTAGTTGATGCTATTATAACTCAGCCTTTTCCTCATATACAGTTTTTCAGCTTGGACACTCTTTATGCAATTGCTGCTTAACTGGTTGTTTTTCTGCTGACCAATTGCATTAATCACTGAATACCAGGGACACCTCAAAAGATCTGCGAGTTTAGAGGTGTTCTGACTCAGTAATTCAGCATCAGAATCTCATCAAAGTCATTCTGATCATTAAGTTTGCCAATTTTTTCTATTTGAAGCACATAAGCTTCAAGAACAGCCTGTTCATTTTGAGGGTTGCCTTTCTATCAAGTTAATAAAGTGTATTCATTTAGCCCGTTATTGGATTAAATATAGTTTATCATCAGCAGTCTGTTTAGATAGCTAACCTCCCCCCCCCCCCGAAAAGCTATAGATTATCTGGCCATGCTTACATCACAAAAGCATAATGTCCTTTAAATATAAGAGAACCCAAAAGTTATTAGTGTTGACATGTACTTTAATAAGAAAAGCAATTTTTTTACCTTGTTTTTTGTTGTTTTTTCTTTCTTGAATTTCTATCAGTCTCTTCAGAGAAGCAGCCGGAGTCATGTAGAACTTTACCTCCAGGGTAAAGCTGTTTCTCATCCAGGAAAACGACGACTCAGAGTAAACAGAGCTTCGCTTGAAATAAAACATCTAAAAACGACGGAAAGATGATGGACATGTGCTGTCACCGCTGATGGATTTCTTCTTTCATTGTTCAGTCGTGCAGAAAGATCTGGGCAGCCGCACAATGACAAGCGTTTGTCTCTGCCACAGAAAAACATCTTGAGACGGCGGAAAACTGCGAGCGTATACTCTGATGCTAAACATGTGTACAGATGTCCTGACACACAGACCTGACCTCAGTATGAGGCCAGGTCTCGTCAAGTTCGCCGGGTCTCAGCTGACCGTTGCGTAGGACTGTTGATGCAGGTAGTGATTGATGTCAGAGTAGCATCTGGCAAGAGGAGAAATCTGCCAGTTTCATTCATTTAAGCCCATTTTTACTTTCTTATAGCAGAATCAAACTTATTGAATTCGTATTTCACTTGTTTGTTGAATAAGATTTGACAGAATAAAATGAAAAATAACATGTATTGATGGAGAAAGTGAGCAGTTAGTGCAGACTCATTTCTCATTGGTTTCAGATGGAGACCCGGTCATGACCTGGAAAATATATTTTAATTTCTTTCAGAAACACCTCAATTTTATAGTCTGTTGAAAAGGTTGATATGAAATATCAGTATAATATAGCCCTGAAGTCCAAAATAAAGACGTTACAGGGCTTTATGTCTGCAAGGATGTTTATCTCCTGTGGGGATTGTGGCGTGCTGGTGGAATAAAGGAGTCCATGCAGAATCGTTAGCTCTATTACGCCATCTGGCTGGTTTTGTTATGTGACTGCTGATGTTTTCATAAAGTTTGTGCACTGAAGTTTTTGAATCAGCACATGCTGGAATGTAAGTTGCAGCAACATAAGGACAGGTGAAAAGACTAATAACATGCTAAAAATGAATATGTAGATAAAACATTCAACAGTTAAATAGCTCAATGCCCTACACGGGTTCTCTTTAAATATTCTTGCTCCTACAGAAACATACATGTTAGGTTTATTTGTGTTTCTCACTGGAGTGAGTATGAGGATACAAAGTTGCTTTTCTCTCTGTAATAGACCGGTGACCCGTCCATGGTGTATTCAGCCTCTCAGCTGATAGAAGTTGGTGTAGGCTGCCTGACTGATTCAGATAGGTAGCATTTATGGCCCCTGATAGATAGCAGAAGATTACACTATAATCGTTTTTGACATATCACGTGGGAATAAATGATAAATATCCCCAAAATATTCTGTTACTTTTTTTTAGTTACATTTTATGAAAGGGCTAAATAAAGATGTCATAATAATAATAAAATGGACTGCTCCATTTTTTTTTCTTGGATCAGGACTTAAAGGATTAATCAGTTTAAATTTAAAATAATTCAAAACATATATATTTTTTAAATTTTACTCACCAACCGTTTTGTATTCTGTGAATCGTCAACATAACGTCAGCAACCAGACGAACAGTGCAGGAAGAGTGTAAAGTGCAATATCAGATCTGCAGCATGCCTTTGTATTATATTCTGGAGGAATGTTCCTTTCATTTAATTAAAGATGTAGCACTTCGATAGCATCACCCTTCAGACAGGTTTTTATTTACAGTACAGACCTTTAATTTGCCACCTATCACTGAACAAGTCAGGCCGAGCGACATTTGTATTGATGTCAGGCCCCCGGCCGTCTGTCTTCCTCCCTCCTCCTTCCCCTTTGTGAATCTTGATGAGGTGCCTGGTGGCGATTGCCCAACACGCCGGCTTCTTACTGAAGTGAAATCAATCATTCTTTCAAAGCTTCTCTAAAGGACCATTATCCAGGCCCCCCAGACCTGTCGGCCTGCCTGCTATAGGATCTATGGCCTGCTACAATGGGGTCCGCCACTTTAATTCACAGGCTGTGCTCCGTAACTCAAGTCTGACAAGAAGCAGGACAACAGGAAGGCATGTGGGGTCAATGTATAATGTGAACACAATCGGTTTCAATCTGAACAGATAGCTGAGATGCTTTTGGAGTTGTTGTCGACAAGGTTTAAAAGTAAACACAAGACTGTTTTTTTTTATTATTATTATTCCTTTTTTGTGGTGAACTGAAAAAAGGTTGTTTAAATAATGCAAATAAATCATTCAAAAGGTGTTTTTTTCAGATGAAAATCAGCATTGCTCTGACTTCACCATCTTTGTCCTAAAGACAACATCTGCAGTTCAAATGTTTGGACAAGATTTTTTTGTTTTTGTTTTTACTTCCATTGAAGTACAGTATATGAGAGCAGAGAGAGAAAAGAGGGATGCACATAAATATTACACACTGACTCTCACTGCAGGGAGAATGTTCAAAATTGGTGGATTCTGATATTAATCATCTAAAAATGGATTTTTGTATTATGAAACTTCAAAGAAGAGTGTCAAATCTTAGATGAGATAGATAGATAGATAGATAGATAGATAGATAGATAGATAGATAGATAGATAGATAGATAGATAGATAGATAGATAGATTTGATATATAAGATTTGATATATTTGATATATTTGAAATATTTTAGATTTGATATATATAGATTTGATATATAAGGTGGGATTGTTGAAGACCATGGCCAACCATGTAGTAGTGAAAAGTGACACGTGTTTAAGCTCTTTCTGGAGATATGGCCAGGTGCTCATTTGGTTTGAAGATGTATTATTGTTGGCTGGACTGAATGAGATGCATTGAAATAGTAACATCTGTGGTGATGATGTCACTTCAGATAAAGTCCCACAAGTGTTAACTTTCGTTACCAAGATAATTTATGTAGAGCGTATAATCACAGAGAAATATGCAATTGTATTTGTGTATGTCATTTTCAAACCAAAACCCTCAAAAGACCCTTTGAGTTGAACAGGTAAAACAGGTTTATTTAGACAACACGTTTCATATGACTGGCATAAATTCAGTGTGCTTCAGCGACTGAACACAGCGTAACAAATTAAAGATTAAAATCCATATCAAGATTAAAAACCACCAGGCAAAACAGGTGATGCAATGTATTAAAACAGTTAAAAACTATCTGCTTGTGCTAACAGAAATGAAGTAATAGGAATGTAGTAGTGTTGTTTATGGGAGAGGCTGTTGGCCAACAATTCTCCATGGGTCTGTGAATGTGCTGGATCCAGTGAAGAGCATGCTGGATGTCCTGTAAAGCTTTATATAAATCCCATCCATTACTTTTTATTATTAGACATAGACTTGGTTTACACAGATGCATGTATTTTAATCCTGACTCTTGTTTCCACAGATTCCTCAGATCAGCTACGCTTCAACTGCTCCAGAGCTCAGCGACAACACACGCTACGACTTTTTCTCTCGCGTAGTCCCCCCTGACTCGTACCAGGCTCAGGCCATGCTGGACATCGTCACAGCGATGGGCTGGAACTACGTCTCCACGCTCGCCTCTGAGGGAAACTACGGTGAAAGTGGCGTTGAGGCCTTCATCCAGATCTCCAGAGAGTTTGGTAGGAAACCTGAAACAGTCAGTTAACTCAGCTTAACATCAGATACATTAACTCTGACAACATTCCTCTGGTACTTGATGTAAAATTCATGTAGAAGTTTAAGTTTTTTCAAGAAAGCCTCAGCTTTATGGTGCAATATATCAATAGCACCATAAAGGCCAATCAAAATCGAAACCCAAAAGAGTGGATTACTTACAGTACTTTGCAGGAATGACACACACATCCACAGATCTACAGGGATCTCGTTTCTATATCATTCACTCAAACGCACAACAAAAATTATTTACATATTTACACTTTTTCCTCCAGCTTTTTATTTGATGGTTTTAATATTTACAGTTATTTAGGCTACTATTTACCAACCATCCTCACAAAACCAACTCTAACTAGTTTCTATGCGACCATGTGTCGGAAACATCTTTTTGGCTTTATTCCAACCATAAAGGACCATTATTTTTCTGCTTTTCATAAGACAGATTTTTCTGTGCATTGGTTTCTCCTGATTGGACATTAGGATGAGTTTAAGCTATCTGATTGGCCTAATGTTTGTCAGGAAGCGGATTTATTACAATTTCTGGGTCAAAAATACAGGTCTCTTCGCAACATCATATAATATATATATATATATATATATGTATATGTTTTTAAAATAAAATATGATTATTGTGAAATCATGGATGACTCGTTAGGGATTCACCATATAGTCTCTAATTAAACATCACATCTTGCAGCTGCATTGTAAACCTGGTGAATGGGCTGGAAATGTATAAAATGTAGATCTAAATGGTAAGCCATCAATCACAATTTATTCCATAGTTACACACAATGTTAAGCTGCAAACTCCTTATTCCTGGGAAACTGCTGATGACACTGTGCTACGGGACGCCGGTGATCTAGTGGAGTTTGAAGGGTTGAGAAAAAAGGAGATGAATTCATCCTGATTCAAGTCAGAAGCGACTGTGCTGGTTTTCCGGTTAAACTTGCTGTCAGCTGTGTCTGCGTTTGCTGATGAGAGAGCAGAAGGTAAGGTCTAGTAATTGACTCATGATATAATTAAACTAGGTTGACACTGTTTTCTCCTGCTCTGGACTCGGTGAGTTAATCAGACTGAACCCTCACTGATTAAAATGTTATCGCTACCAGATGATCCCTGACATTAATTAGATAGTAAGAAATGAACCGTTGTTCATAAGGGTGCTGGATATCAGCAGTGTGTGTGTGTGTGTGAGTGTGAGTGTGTGTGAGCCTGTTTATATCAAGCATCTGTGGATGTTATAGGAAGCTGGTCACCCAGCTTGAAGCAACATCATCAGATATTGAAACCTAAAATCTAACAAAGCTTTGAATTTCCCCAATACCTTCATGTCCTTAACATTGTGTCATCTTCAGACTCCCACATCTCTTTGCTTTTAAATTCTTATTTTAATGTAACCTTTTGTCCAAACAAAAATAAAACCCAGCTTTACAGTGCAAACCTGATAAATGTCCAGGTAAAATAAATGTTTGCAATAAGGCACATTATTGACAAATGTTGCTCCAAATTGTGAAGTTGGACTTCCACAGAACATTTTCTAATTTTTTATCTTGCTATTGACGCAGCAGAGGAGGTGTTTGATGGCAAGCGGAAGCAGCATCTGCCTTTAAATGTTGTGTTGTAAATAGACCCACAGCGACACATTTTGCTTCAAACTATCCATTTACACCATTTAGATGTGTGTCTGGCAACTTGAACGTTATTTGTTCTGGAACAACAGAGAAATATTTCTTCCCTGGATGCCAGGATTTGCAGAACTTGGCCATCGTACTAAAACTGGAGTGAAATAATGAGAAGAGAAAAAAATCGGAGTAACTCTGAGGGAGAAGTGTTTTTCTTATTTTAAGTCTATCTGGTCTATCTGTGTAAAAATGTCAAAATACTAACTCCAATGAGCTAAAATGGACTGGCAACCGGTCCAGGGTGTACCCTGGACAATGATTGCTGGATAGGCTCCAGCTTCCTGCAACCCTGAACTGGACTAAGTGGTGAAGAAAATGGATGGATGGAATTCCAATGAAGATGGGACACTGTGTAAAGCGTAAAAGAGAAAAACAGAATACACTGACTTGCAAATCCTTTTTAACCTATACTCGATTGAATAGTCAGTTCAATTCAATTCAGCTTTATTTGTATAGCGCCACTTCACAACAATGTTGTCACAGGACCCTTTACATACTCAAATCAACATCCACATCATTTCATGCCAATTCATGCATATCTTATCATAGAAACCAACTGATTGCATCAAATCATGACTTCGATCCAATCCCCCCTGAGCATGCACGCGGCGACAGTGGGAAGGAAAAACCTCCGGCAGAACCCAACTCAGGGAGGGCAGCCATCTGCTGCAGTTGGGGTGGAGATGACAGGAAAGACAGAACATGTACAACTGCACTTATTCAGGAAGACCTGTGGAAAAAAGGAGAAATAAGTTAGAGATGGCAATATTGTCATAAATTTATACATTTATACATTAGAGAAATAGAGCAAAGTACTTCTCAGTGCATCAGGTGACGTCACCATAGCTACATAAGTAATGGTTGGCTAGACTACCCATAACTATAAGAGCAATGAGCATAACCTGGATAGTTGGGTCCCATACATGAAGACTCCAACTCAGGAGATGCTCATATCCTAACTATAAGAATCATGAAAAAGGAAAGTTTTCAGCTTGATCTTAAAGGTGTGGAGGGAGTCTGCCTCCCGTACCCACGGTGGGAGCTGGTTCCATAAGAGAGGAGCCTGATAGCTAAAGGCTCTTCCTCCCATAGTACTCTTCGAGATTCAGAACCACCAGTAAACCAGCAAAAGTGCTCTATTTGGAACATATGGAACTATAAGATCTTTTATGTACAATGGAGCTTGGTCATGGAGAGCTTTAAATGTGAGGAGAAGAATTTTAAACTTTATCCTGGATTTAACAGGGAGCCAGTGTAGAGAGGCTAAAACAGGTGAAATATGATCTCTCCTGCTAGTCCTCATCAGAACCTCAGCTGCAGCATTTTGGATCAGCTGGAGACTTTTCAGGGCATATTTGGGATAACCCATAAATAAGCATCGAATACACTACAATGACGAGACATATAATGTTCAAGGTGATAAAATTGTTTTTTTTGTGATAGATTTTCACTCAGTTTGAATTTGATGCCTGTAACTTGTTCCAAGAAAAGCTGGAACAGGTGCGACAAAAGACTTGGAAAGTGAGTGTTGTGACAGGGAATAAATGAGGCATCCCTGAAAGGCTCAGTCATTTACAAGCATGGATGGGGCGAGTTTCACTACTTTGTGAACAACTGCATGGACAAATAGTCCAACAGGACTGTGTGAAGAAACAATGTCTTATGAATCCATCCACAGTAGGAGCCATCCCACCCATGACCACACAGGAAACAACTCTATAGTGGCTGGCCAGATTCCAAAGCACAGCCGTTAGGGCTGCAGTGCAGGAACCTCAGTCGCCTAGACAAGGACAATCACTATGGCAACAACTTTACAAATTAAGCAGGCAGAGCGCCTGCTGTAGAGGAACCTCATGAGGAATAACAGTGGAGTTACAGCAAGAAAGCAACATGAAAAAAAATTGACTTTTTTTTTGACAAAAACTTAAAAAAATGTACTAAATAAAATAAAATACTAAAGAACTGATAAATACATACAGCTGGTCAGATAAATAAGATGGTTTAAAACCAGTAAGACTGGGGAGTGTGTTGAGGCATGTATGTGTGGGGGTGTATGTATGAGGGAGTGCGGTGGTGTATATGCGGGGTGTGTATAGAGGATTGTAGCGGTACATGAAGGTATAGGGGGTGAGGGGTGCGTGTATGCGGGAGTGTGTGAGGGGTGTTGGGGTGGAGGTTTAGGGGACTGTGATAGTACATGAGTGTGTGGGGGGTTGGGGTTGTGAATGAGGGAGTGGGTGGTGTGTGTGTGTGTGTGTGTGTGTGTGTGTGTGTGTGTGTGGGAAGGGGTAAGGGCTTGTGTGTGGATAATCTGGTGTTAAATGCATGGGAGATAGGGGTGTGTATATAGAGTATTGAGATGCATGTGTATGGGGGGTAGTGGCCCGTGTGTAGGGGGGAGTGGGGGGGGTGCATGTGTATGTAGGTGTATAGGGGGGTGAAGGGTCATGATTATGAAGGGGGTAGGACTTCAGTGAGAGAAGTGGGGAGTTGTGGTGGTTTGTTCTAGGGTAGGTAGAATGAGAAGGGGTGTTTTGTGATGGGCAGGGGGGTGAGTGGGATGTAGGGTTTTGGAGGTGGACTAATCTTTTGGCCGTGTATCTGTTAGAATGGGTGTGCATGTGTATAGATGTATGTGTGGGTCTGTAGGTGTGCATGTGTGTGTAGATGTGTGTGTATACCAGGCTGATGGTGAGGGGGTGTGAATGTGTTGGTGTGTAAAGGAGAAGGGAATGCAACGTGTCTCTGGGTGGGGGCGTCTCCTAGGGGTGTGGGGGCGGTGGGCCCTTGGTCTGTCTCTCCTTCTCCCGCCCCTCCTCTCCCCCCCCCCACTTTTGCATGTGGTTCGTTGGTGCCTTCTGGGGCCGGTGGCGGCTCCTTTGTTGGTGTTGCTGAGGGCCCTGGTTGTTGGGGCAGCTGCCCTTGGCCTGTCCTGGCCTTCGGGGGCCCCGGGAATGGGGGACGTGCCTCGTGCCGCAGGTGGCTCATCTTCTTGAGGGAGGCGCGCTTCCCTCGGGACCTAAATCCCCAGACCCCCCTCCTTCCCTTCTTCCACCACATACAGGCAGGGCGTTGGGAGGTGGACACGTTGATCTGGATGGTGAGAGAGGCCATCAAGGTGGTTTCGATCGCTGCACCCAGCATCGGTTCACCTCCCAGTTTTAATTACACTTAGTCAACATAACACAAAAAACACACACTGACAACACATGGACATATTTTGGGGGGCGGGCCATGCAGTGTGCGGTGGGTGGGGCTGCTTTGGTGGTCCCGCTCCCAACATGATGTGGTTACTTCTTCCCAATTTTAATTGCAAACAACACACACTTCACAATCATTCATAAGCTGGGAGGGAGGGGGTGACAATGGGGTCCTGCCACGCCCCTATTTCTGGGGCTGTGCCGGAGGAGTTTGGGCGGGGGAGTGGTGCTGTTCAGGGGGCCTGGGTCTGGGCTGGCCTGGCGGGGGTGGGACTGCTGCTGGCCCTGGGTGGTGCTGGATCGGCTGCATGTGTGGAGTGGTGGGGGGGCATTGACGGGGGTGGGGGGTAGTTGTGGGGCCCTGATCGGGGCCCTCCTATCCCCTGCTCCCCCGGGGGTATCTCACAGGGGACACGTTGGGAAAGAAAGGTGAGGGCATGCATGAGCCAATGGATGAAGTGGTGACTGAATGTTAGGGTAGAGGGGGGGTGGGGGGATCAGGGTGAAAGAATTTAGGAAAGTGGATGGCCGCTGGGATAGGAGGAAGGGGGGGTGTATGCAGATGGGTGGGGGTGCATATGTGGGGTTATGTTGGTGGTACAGGGAAGTGATGGGGTGGGTGTACAATGAGGACTGTGAATGTGGATAGAGGGGTGTAGGGAGGTATGTGTGTGTGTGTAGAGTGGGGTATGCGTGTATGGAAGAATGGGTGATTATAGAGGGAGCAGGGATGTGTGTGTGAGGGGGTGTGTGTGTATAAAGAACGGGGGTAGGAGAGTGTGAGTTTGAGCGTGTGTAAGAGAATGGGTGTATTGGGTGTGTTTAAGGAGGAAGTGTGGATGCGTGTGGGTGGGGGTAGGTGGGTGGGTGCATGTGTGTGTGTGTGTGTGTGCACATGTGTGTGTGTGTGTGTGCACATGTGTGTGCGTGTGTGCGTATGTGTGTGTGTGTGTGTGTGTTTGTGTGCGTGGGTGCGTGGAGGGTCTTGGTGCTCGGGGAGCGCTGCTGGTGCACTGGGGTGCGGCCTGGCTGCCGCTCGGTGGCGGTCTGGGGATCCCGGCCCTCCGTCGGTGTGGGCTGGGCCCTCTGCCTGCGGGGGTGGGGGGTTGCTTCTGGGCTCTTGGGGCCGTGGGGCCCGCGCTCTGTCTACCCTGGGTGGCCGGTGCCCGGCGGGGCCGGTCCTCGCTGGTCCGGGCCTGCTGGGGCCTGTTCCCCCTGACTGCGGGGGACTCTGGCTGGGACCCCCCTCTGCCTCCTCCTGGGTCGGTGCATGGCTGGCTCCGGGGTGGGGCGGTTGGGGTCTGCGCCTGGGGATGGCTGCCGATGTCCCTGGTCTCGGGGGTACTCCTGGCGTGCCTCTTGCTTTTGCGTGGGAAGGGTCACACTGGCATGATCACCTTTTCCGGAACACGTTCCACTCTGCATGTTCTGCATGTGACACAGTCACCGAGTCGTCTGCAGTTTTATTCACTAACAGCAGCTAGTTTTCTCATTTCTGTTTGTTTCTCATTTATATTTAACTTTTTAGATTCATAGTTTAGTTACTATGATCTAAAGTTGGCTTGTATGTGTATGTATATGTGTTAATACTGGCAAGTGCATATATGTTTGTACGTATGTATGTGTGTGTATGTGTGTGCATAGAGGTGTGTGTGTATATGTATGTATGTGTATATGTACATGTGTACATATGTATATATATGTGTATATATATATATTATGTGTGTATACGTGTGTGTATATGTATGTGTATGTATGCGTGTGTATGTGTGTGTATTTGTATGTGTGTGCCTGTATGTGTGTATGTATACATCTGTAGGTTGTTTTCTTTCTTTTTGTTTTTGGGTTATTTTTTAGTTGTTTTTTTCTCTCCCTTTTCTCTCCCTTTATCTCTTTCCCTTTTCTTATGAGGTGTTTTTTCTCCTTTCTCTTTCTGTCTTTTGTCTGTCCTCTCTGGTCCAGCAGTACAAACGCTACAATTCAAACAACAATACAAAATAAACATAGAAATAAAATAAAAATTCAGAAAGTCAAGGGGATCATTATATCTATAAAGCTTCCCTTGGCAAAGAAAATT
Source organism: Telmatherina bonti (assembly GCF_933228915.1). Taxonomy (NCBI): domain Eukaryota; kingdom Metazoa; phylum Chordata; class Actinopteri; order Atheriniformes; family Telmatherinidae; genus Telmatherina; species Telmatherina bonti. Next base: position 17,052,489 of record NC_136620.1, on the reverse strand, counting down.
TGCTCTGCAGAACACAGCATCCAGACCATCATTCTGCTTGCCTAAATGCTGGACAAGACAAAAAAAAGGAAAAAAAAAAAAAAACCAGTAAGACTTTTATAAACTAGTAAAAGAAGCTCAGAATCAATCTTACATCGCACAGGGAGAACATGCATTGGTTTTAAAACTGATGTAATATATTCCCGCCCTCCGGTCCTCATCAGAACTCGCGTCACTAAGGTCTGGACTAATATAGGCTAGACACACTCTGCTTGGGAAGACCAGACAACAGGACATTATAATAACATGAACTACTAACAGCATCCATCAGCACCTCGGTGCTGACATGGGAGAGAAATGGGCAGACTCTGGCTATGTTTTTAAGATGATAAAATCCTGTCTTTCAGACATTTCTAATATGTGGAATAAAATCCATTTCAATCGAAAAGGACACACGTTTCTTACACACTGAAAATGATCTCTCTGTTGTCTTCAGGACTGATAATTTATACTTGTCTTAGTTAAGCTGTGTAAGTTCTCTGCCGTCCATGAGTTTATCTCTAGCATACAGTTTAAAAAGATATTAACTGGGTTAGCCAGAGACACGGTGATGTTAGGCTGCATATCAATGATACATATTGAATCTTTCAGCATTAGCAAAGTTGAACACCATGAACTACATGGTCCTCAGTTTCAGACACAGCAGGTTAATCATCATGTTCAGATGATGGAAATCTAATGCTGCCAATTAAGTTGTTTAGTTCACCACCAGTCATCTGTAGCTGATTTAACTACCCTCACATTAAGAAGCTTTTATTCTATTGTATTTTAAGCTAAGGGCAGGTTAAGACAATCTGGAAAATATTTAGCTTGGATGGAGTCTGTTGTCCTTGTAGCAGTGAGAGAGAGAGAGACTGAAGCTGCAGGATTGAGGAGAGGGGAAATGTGCCTGAGAACTAGTCACAAAGTCAGCACAGGGCCCCATCAAGATGGGCCCAGATTTTTATATTTTTTTCATTTCTTCTTGTTGCTGGTGATCCTTCTCTCCTCCATTCTTGTGTAAATGAACATGACAGAAGCAGACTCGGCAGAGGAATAGCAAAAGTTCAAGCTGACAGGCTTTACGCTTATCATGGCTCTCTTCCCGCTTTTTCTAGGTCAGTCACTCTGCTCGCGGTGATGTTTGGTCCTGGATGATCAGAGAGCAGGAGCAAAAACTATTAATGCAGTACTTAATTCAAACCCTGAGCTACCTTTTCCAATTTTGATAAAAGTCCAAAGTAATGATAAGTGAGCATGGCTCAGTAAAAATAAAATTCATCCTAAATTTGAGGCAGCTTATGGTGTCACATAATAGTCAATACATTATTTTAAAAAATGTTTGCTAACATACCTTTTATCTGTATCCAAGACTGAAATAGTCGAGTTCCCAAAATGTAGAAGTGACGTAAAAGAATATGAAAGTGTAGAGGTATCTCTTTGTTCATCATATATTATCATCTTTTTTTTAAGATTTTAATTAAACTGTGAGACATGCACTGTTAAAAATGAGCTAATATTGCCAAGAAATGGTGATTTAGCTGAGCTTTAAGATCTGATATGTTGTATATGTTCTTTTGGAAATAAAAATGGGCTAATGGGATGTAAATCCTTGTTATCTGGTTTTATTGACAGTTTACACAGCATTCCGACTATTTTAGATTTGAGGATGTACTTTTGAGATAGTTGCAACTATAAGTTTATTTCAGATCACTGCAGTATTCATATTCTGACATCTCAGGTTGTCCTGAAAGGAAAACTACTTAATTGTCTTCCATTTGTAAGATTAATGATACAACAATACATTATAAATTTCTTGTATTGTCTCCATTGGTTAAGTTGAATAAAAGTTTCGCTGAGCGACACCGACAAGCACATGACTCATGTTTTCTATTGTACCTGAACTTTTTCTACTCAGTATATCACAACATACAGATTAGGGAGCTTTCTGATTCATGTCTCATGTTACAAGAGCCCTCTTTCAAGGTGTTATATTTTTACAAGGCGTTAAATTGGAATCAAAAGTGGCAACAATTCAATAACCTGACTCTCTCTTATTAGTCTTTTATTCATTTATTTGTTTATTTATTTAATGTCTTAATTTTAATTCATTATGACCTTAAAGATAGAAAATATGCATTTATTTTTAAATTTATTTTAATGATAAGCTTTTGAGATGCATGAAGTTATTTACAGGAAGTCCAGCTTATCATGTTAATTGTTTTTACTTTGCACATAGCAAAGCCTTCTTTAATGCAACTTTATTTAAATTATGTTTTATGTTATGTCACTTGCTGCTTGTATTGTTATATGATGTTTTATTTGTTTTGAAAGAAAGGAACTCTTGAAGCAGTACCTGTTTAAGTGTATAAAGATGTATTGTGAAACTGACTGCGATACAAGCTAAAATCTTGCCTGGGGCACCGAACTGGCTCAATCTGTCAGTTCAGGTGTTGCTCACCAATTCTCCAAGTAATGAGTAACAAGCTGCTCACTTTATTTTCCCACCCTATTTTTCTTTCTTTTTTACTTTAAATTTTCTGGTATCCAAATGTCACTTTCTTGGGGAATTTAATGTCTTCCTCCTCAGGCAGTCTGGCTCCACTCTGTGTGTAACTTGGCTCAACCAAGCATGCAGGTGTGAACTAAATCAGTTTACACATTTTTATAAAGGGGATCGGGCCCTCAAAGAGCATCCATCATTACTGTTAATGACAAATTCTGTCTATATCCCCCTTCTTTCAACCAGACTAACTCTTATTAAGACATTAATTAACTACTCATTCATTTTTTACACCACTTAATGTGAATCAGGGTCATGGGGCTGGAGTCTATCCCAGCAATTAGCAGGCGAGAGGCAGGGTACACACTGGACAGGTCCCCAGTCCATCGTATTAATTAACTACATATTTAAAAAATGTAATCATACCATACCAACTTTATTTATTAAGCATTTTAAAATAAGCTGAAAAAAAGTGCTGCAAGCAAATGAAATCAGTATATAAAATGAAAACAAATTATAAATAAAATTATGAGACAGAAAAACAGCTAAAGCCAACACAATAAACACCAATTCCAACAAATAACAAATAAAATCAGTTTATAAATAAAAACAAATTATAAAATAAAGTATGAGACAGAAAAGTAGCTACAACCAACAAAATAAACACCAATTCAAACGTCTTGCTGCAGTTGAAAGCCACAGAATACAAAGGAGTTTGAAGATGAGTCTAAAAATGGACGGTGAATGATGAATAAAGGCAGATTATTCCACAAAACTATGGAGCATCAGCAGAGAAGGGGCCTGTTTCCTCTAAGCCACCTCCTGGACCTCAGTACCTGCAGCAGCAGCAGCAGTTGGTCAGCTGGTTTCGAGAAGGGACCGAGAAGGTGAGAAGGGGTGGGGGAGCTCAGAGAAGTAAGAAGGGAGAGGCGATTTAGACACTTAAAAACAAACATCAGAAGTTTAATTTCAACTCTGAAATGCACAGACAGCCAGTGGAGTGTAGGCAGGGTGGGGGTGATGTCTTTTCTTCTAGTGGCTGGTGTTAAAAGTGTGGCAGCAGTGTTGTGAACCGGCTGCAGACGTGACACTGAGGACTGACTCATTCCTCCATAAAGTCCATTGCAGATGGAACTTAACTGAGATGGAATGAAAGCCTGCATCACATTTTTAAGATGCTGCCTGGAGAAAAAAAGACTTAACCTTCTTCAGCTGTCTTAAAAGGTCTCTATTTTTGCATTATTTCAAGTTTTCTGAAGCTTTTCAGTGTTATAGTGTTGAATACTCGTCAGGCAAATGAGCGGCGCAGTTTTTTTTTTTTTTTTTTTTTTTTAGTCAAAAAAACATGTTTGAGTTTTCCAGCATGTCTCTACATATGGTTTCCATGGCGTTGAAAACATTTGGTTTTAGAGGTTTTTATACTTATTAGTAGAAGTCTCGGGGGGAGGACTCTGATTTTTCATCTTCTCTAGGTTGTTCACCAGGAAAAAGCCACGCCCACCTTTACCGCTCTTCAGTGTAAGACGGAAGAGGCTAAAACTTTGGAGGACACCGGGAGGTTTTCAGTGCAAATAAGCTGAATAAGAAACGCTCATTGGCTGTGAGGGAAAGCTAAATTTGATCAAATTCCTGAATAAAACAACTAGACAGCAATGGATGCAGTTTGTTTTTGGGAGACAGCCACAGCTTTGCAGCAATGTCTGAATTTGTGACCGGCGCTGTAGACTGCTGGATAAACCAGGGCCAGTATGACAGGAGGATTCGCTACCAGGCTTTAGCTGAAAGGAGGGTCTGTTCCCACAATTAAGTTTCCGATCCTGAGACACAAGCTGTAAGTAAAACCTAATTACTCAAAAACGTTGCTTTTGTTTTGATCAGACTAAAAACATCCTGGTGATAAGTTACATGAAACAATAGATGTAGATGTATCTAGATGGCATTGTGGAACATTTGCCACATGTAAAAATGGGACATCTATGATTTTAAATGGAGAGTAAATAACAGAAAAAAATTACGTCATTTCAAACTATAGCTGGAAAGCGGGTATTTACTAAATAGATATGTGCTGTTACATTTGTTGCTGTGGGTTGCTGAGTTGTTCTCTCTCATTTTCAGGGTCTGATTCGGGCTCAAACATGTATGTCTGGTGATGACATTATTACTACTTTGGTTTGTTTACCATTTCTGCTTGTTTCTACAAAACAAACAAAAAACAACAAAAAAAAAAAACAACAAAAAAAAAACAAACAAAAAAAACAGTTAAGTGCACGCTCTTGAGAAACAGTCCTAGCAGTTGACCAATCAGATGCAGCCCACAGGCGGTACTCAGGGCGGAGCTTTCTCTTTGCGCTGGTTTCTGGCAGAGGCAGATCTGAGGATCAATATGAAATAAATATAGGGTTTTGTGAAAAATGCTTGATTATTTCTTTCCATTCTGGACTTGCATATTAGAATAAATTAGCCAGAAATGTGCATAATCGAGTCACTTTAAACAGTAAAAACACAACTTCACTAGAGCTCTAACTTGACTGTCTAATTTAAATCCCTTTCCAACTGAAGTCCCAGTTGGTCCTTTTTCCTCTTAATTTCCTTTCAGAGGTCCCAAATCAACACAAGTTAATTCACAGGAGGCTTTTGGTCCAAACACTGTCACCTCTTTTTTTTTTTTTTTTTTTTTTTTTTTATTTCAATTGAAATGGTCCAGGTCCAACCAGATTTAATATCATACATACAAAAAAAAACTTTTCATTCTTGTATTTAAGGGCCTCCACCCTGCAGTGGGTAAACAGTACCTTTTATCCCTCCAGTCCCATCCACTGCTGTCTGTGTCCACAAAAACTGCTTCCATTTCATTCATCAGTATCTTCAGGTCATGATGTTGCTGAAAGGTACATCTCTGATCCAGCTCCAGATCTTAGGAAGACTGAAACAGATTTTTCTAAAACGATTTCCCTGTATTTATTGATATCCATCATTCCCACCCTATCCTGACCAGTTTCCCAGTTACTGCCTCATTAAACAAAAAAGAAAAAAAAAAAAAAAAAGGTCTCATATCATGATGCTGCTGCCACATGCTTCACAGTGGGGATGATGTTCTGGGCTGGTTGCATAGCGTTGGGTTTGCACCAAAAAAATAAGCATTTACCTTGATGGTGAACAAGTTCAGTCATAGATTGATCTGACTACAAAATCACCTCCCGGATGTTCTAGCACATTTTTTTTGATGAATTTCATGTAGACAGGGCTTTTTAATGTGACAAAGTAGCGTTTTCTGTAAGCTAAGTTTTAATTCTGGTTTCCAAGATCTGCCTTCAGATCTATCTAAACTTGAGTCTTTCATTAGGTCACTATGAATTATTAAAAGTAAAACTTAGTTGTGAATGTTTAAGTAAAAAGGACATTACTCGATTATGTTCATCTGAGAATTGTATTTAAGTAGAAGTTTATTTAAGCTCACAGTAGACTTGTAAAACTGACAAACAGGTCATTTTGAGTGAAGCACTGGGTATTTAGCTGCCTTTAGTACAACATGCTATTTCTAAACTGCTCCAAACACAGCTCAAGGATAGTTAGTGTTTCTATCGATTTTACACCTAAGTTTCAGCATTTGCCTCTTGCCTCAAGAAAGCAGTGCAGTATGATGTGTTTTCACTGTGAACGAGCAACTGGATGCAGCCCATAATGGTATTGATTTTATGCCAGAACTCCACAAAGCCTCATGTTGCTCCTTACATTCCATCTTCCTTGCACCAACTTGGCTGAATTAGCACTCATAAAAGAAAGCAGATAAGTAAAAACATCCTAGCATTATGGATACATCCTCCGCCTATCTTCCTCTCTATTTTATCGCTCTGCTGCTGCATTACCAACATATTTACCTAGCTGTGTGATTCCTCTGTAATCTGCGCTTTAAAAGCAGCACCAGGAGTAATCGTGAAGAAAAGCTGCAATTGCTGAGTTTAAAAATGTCAGATTAATAACGTGAGTGTGTACAGAAAGCAGCTGTGGCTCCGTTTTGGGATCAGTGAGCTTTCATCCCTGCTAGATATGCCTTTGAGTCGCCTCAATTTGTATTTATAACAGCATCTTTCTGTTACCTCAGCAGAGCCATTTATCTTTCAGATGGTTCAATTTTTTTCCAATGCCTCAAATTTAGGATACAGTTATTGCTTTATGTTTATCTTTATGGCAATCATTTAAAAAAGGCCTTTGTGAAAAACTTCTTTTTTTCAAGGTGATCATTACAATTGCAACAACTGTTTCACTGAAGCTCCCCTCCTTAAGGTTAAAGCTTACTTTACTTATTTGCAGGCTGTGTTGAATGCTAACGTATGTGTTTAAAATCTGCTTGTGGCTGTAGAGAGTTCAGCGCTGGACAGAAGTGGTGCTTCATGACGCCACATTCACTGCCAGCCGTCTGCAGTTACATTGTGGAGAAGTACTGGCCCTGGAGAGTGTTTAAGAATTTGTTAAAGTTTCTACTTCAGTGTTTTTGCAGCGCTTTTGAAGTCCATTTTGATAATCTCATATGTACTGAGCTACATCAGAGCCGTGCTCTGAAGCACCGGGAAGTTAGAGACCATTGTGGGTTTAAAGGAAATCTGGTAAATCTTCCAGTCTGTGACCGGAGTTGATTCTGTCTGAACTCTTTTCAGTGGCAGATAGAGTCCAACTTTATTGGCTGTAAATGCAGCTGATGTAACAACCAGATTTATATCACTTGAAATCATCATCACTAGAAATGAGAAAGATCTGAGTTCATCTTTTAAGCCATGATTTATGTCTGGGGACTTTTCTTGTTAACTTTTTACCTGATTAAATGTGTTAGTAGCACACCTTGTTTCTGCTGTTCTTGGAGAGAGAAGATCACAATCTGGTCAGGTCAGGATGTACTTTGATCTTTTACTGATTCTTCATTGGAATTTTAATTGTGAACCTTATCCTAAGGAAATATCCACTGTGAAACTGCAGTGAGAGTCAGTCTGCAGGCAGGGATGCCATAACAATTTGCTTTCATTAACTTACTGAGGAACAAAGGCACCACAGAGCAAACTTCCAAATAGAAATCCAGTAATAAATATAAAAGAGGAAGGTGAGAGTGATAACACTGAGAGAAAACCTGGTTGTATATAAACAGCAAATGACAACTAAAGATTGGTTTGGGGCAAACACCAAACTGTAAACAGTCTTCTTGGCTTATAAGACCTTTTTCTCTGCCTCGTAGGCTCAGTATTTATGTTCTTTTCAACCTCATTTCATGTAGACAGGGGGCTTTTTAATGTGACAAAGTAGCGTATATACTAGACTTATTACTGGAGTATTTGACTTGGGGGGGTACATTGAATATCTTAGACTGGATAGACTTTGTGAATTTTAGGATGTAAACAACATGATAAACACAATGGCAGTAGAGATGGTTAGTATTTAGCTCATTTTGAGAGCAGAGCACAAGAAAGCAGCATCGGTATCATAGATGGTATGTCAGGCCTGTGAAACAAGTACACCGTTTCTTGCATTTGAAACTTTGCCACGAATGCTGCTGTTGACCCTGTGACCTTACATCTGGTCTAACTGGTGGTTTTGCTGTTCCTACTGGTCACTCACATATTGGTCTAGAATTTCCATTTCCACATAGGTCATTCAGAGACCTGGGGGATGCCAAAATTTTCCCTGAGGTAAAAAGTGAGGTTGTACTTCACCTCCTTTTCAAAGATAACCGGTACCATCCCATAAATTTACCAAAATTAACTCTGCTTTAGGATGGGGTTGCCTTTGAGTTGAGATTTAATTTGTTTTACCTGCATTATGGTTTAAAATTTGATTTAATGTTCAGTGTAATTTCTCCAAATATTAATGTTATTGTGTTATATTTGTGACAACCCTTATCAGTGCATTTATATTAACTTGCCATGCCTGCCTTGGATTTATTACTAGAGAAGAAATTGGTGGTTCCACTGCCACATTTCAATGTGTCCAGGTGGTCTCTTTCCGTTGGTGCTTATTTTTTTCTCACAGCGATCAGCTGAATGTAGTTCTTTTTCTACAGAGGAGAAGTAGCTAGGGGCCTTCATCCACTCTCCTTTAGTTGTATTATAAATATAATGATGAAAGTTTTTTATGATCTGTTCATTTATAACTGAGCTATAAATTGGTGTTAGTGTGGTGATTCCATGCCCCTGTTTCCTGTAGCCACGCCCACCTCGCCAAACACCCAGTTTGAAACTAAAAGCCTGGAAACAGAGAATATAAAATAAAATTTTGAAGGTGAAAAAAAAATCTGAAAATGTAAAACAAATCTTTTGTTTCATCTGTGCATCATGAAGATTGAAAACAAATGTTTGAAATGTTTGATTATTAGTTGGGTTTTTTTTGTCACTGAGTATAAATTTTATTTGAAACAGTTGTTCTTGTTTTTTTTTTCTTTCCATTTATCTCTTGATTTTATATTATTTTTGAAAATACTACACTAATTCCATTTGTTTATATATATCACACACCCTGCATGTCAGTGAAACATCAGGGTTTTATGCACTTAATTTTTAGATAGACCTTTGATAATCCAGTAAATGTGTTTTCATTTTGAGCTCAAATCTAATTTTCCCAAGCATCTTGTTCTATTAGCATCCAGGTCCTAAAACAACCCAGTAGCACAGCTAAACTGATCATCAAGCTTGTTTTAAATATTTGCTCCACTGCACCTTAAAACCTTCAGTGGTTTTTTCTTTAGGATTTGTTTCTATCATGAACCAACTTGTCTCCTGTTCCCTCCACCAGACCAAATCATGCCATGCTTCTCTGTGCTGTGCCGTTCCAGGCCAGCTGGCAGATGACAGCAGAGTTTCCCTGATGCTGGAGTCAGTGACCTCATTGGCAGGGAGAGACTGTCACAGATTAACAGGCTGTTTACATAATATCACTTGAAATAAAACAGTCTTTTATTTAGTTTTATTTTTTTCGGGACTTCCCATCTGAATTGTACCCTTTAGACTTCATAGGGGAAATCAAAATGTCTTTAAATAATCATTTCCCCAGTCTGGTAATCATATTAACTGTAGACGGAATAACTTCTCTTGTCATTTTCCTTTGAAGTCTTTTAAGAACCGTCTTTGGGATCAGCTGCTGCAGGCTCTGGAGGACCCCGACCTCCTGCCTGCTAAACTGCGTCACAACAGCAGGAAGCTTGGTGACCACCGGTGTTTGAGTTGTGAGATTTGTCTGAGTTACCAAAATCTATAATAAAATGCATATTTGCACCAGTCCCATGTGAAAATGACTTCAGTCTTTATATCAACAGAGAACATCTTAAGGTAGCAGCACCATTTCTGTGTTTCACATCACAATAAGTAAGTAACAATTAGGCAAGGCAATAAAGAACACTGTAACATGCACATCGGTGGGAGTAGATAAGGGACAAACATGTCGACTGTACTGCAACATGGTACTGCAACATGATGTAGCTTGTTTTTCACGAACATTAATGCTAATAAAACACTGCACCAAGTTATTTTCTTTATTTTAACAACAATCGACCAATTGTTTAGATTATGTAAGATGATATTAAATGTAGATTTGATATGACCTAAGTCTTTTAATGTTGCTCCGATTAGTATTTTCCCCCACCCCTTTCAGTTGTTGTCCTATTTTAGTGGCAGTTAAAGTTGCTCAGAAAACAGTTTCATATGGACTGTCCTATTCAAATGAACACACGAGTTTAGTACAACCAGCTAGACATAAAGACAAACTCAGACAGAATAGATGAGTATCAGGGAATTAATAAAGGAAACCAAGAAGTATTTAAATTGAGGGTGCAAATGTAGAGGAGAGGTAGTCAGCAGAAGAGCGCCACGGAGAAGCTGGATGTGATAGCAACAATAAATTCTTAGATCAACAGTATAAATCAGAGAGGCTGAGAACAACAGATTCCCAATCGTTTGCTTTTTGCTTGTTTTATTTTCTCTTTTTTATACGTTTATAAGCTAGGTTCTTGCCATCAATGATGCATTCTGGCCAAGTCCCTCCCTGTATAGGAACTAATCCTTTATACAGTGGTATTTCTCTGACATGTGTTTTTAATGAGATGAGATGAGATATATCCATCCCCAGTGGAAATATATAAAGGCTGCTGGGATAGGCTCCAGCTTCCTCGCAGCCCTTAATTGGACTAAGTGGTTAGGAAAATGAATGAACTAATGATATATGTGTGTATATATATATATATATATATATATATATATATATATATATATATATATATATATATATATATATATATATATATACATATATATATATATATACATATATATATATATATACATATATATATATATATATATATATATATATATACATATATGTATATATATATATATATATATATATATATATATATATATATATATATATATATATATATATATATATATATATATATATATATATATATATATATATATATATATATATATATATGGTGTGTAGCAGAGTTTGATGTCCCCAATTAGTTCACTTTGGAACCTGGTTTTAAAAGTTATTCTTTTCAGTCTCATGAATGATTAAAAACGTCATTAGATGCAGCTAAAGCTTATCTGTGTGTGAAATCTGGTCTTAACTTTAACATCGTATTCATCTATAATCAGTATACAGCCAATTCATGGTAAAACCCCTATGGTTTTTCAGGATCCATCTTGTGGGTCAGGTGCACAGGTTGTGAACCACTGAACGAGAGCATGTGAATATCTAATGCAAAGATTACAGATTAACATAAGGAACAGAAAACATCATAACTCACAAAAAATCAACCTGAACTAGCTTCACTCAGCCAAATCACAGACTGAGGAAATGACAATGGAAAACATGATGTTCGGAGTCTAATAGGAAGTAAATCAAACGAAACAAACATTCACAGACCATGAGAAATGAAGTGTGAAGACATGAAACTGAAAGAAAAATATGAATCCATGGAAGAAAATGCAGTCACTGAAAATCATTTTGTGTGGAACAAAACTTAAACTGTATAAAGAACTCCTGTCATCTGCCAGGAAAACTCAGATTTACTTTCATTTACTTTTCTAAAAGTTGAATATTTAAGAGGAAACATTCTCAAGAAAATATCTCTTTTCTACTTCCTCCAGCCTCTGCAGCAAATCCCCGCTTCATTCAGGCTTTCCAGTCCAGCACAAAACTGGGCTTTTTCAGTTTGTGTGTCCTCGTATGTATTTATGCAGCAGATTAAATAGTGAAAGTGATGGTTTTGTATATTGGCTGACATTCTTCCGGATAAGTTCCTGTCTGTAAAAACTCTAGTCTTTTTTCTTCCTCAGAAGTGTGAAATCCAGTGAGAGATAATCTGCTTTTCTTTTTCCACTCTGTCAGTATTTTATCCTCTTCCACCTTTTCCTGTGCTTCTTTATCCCTCAAACTCTTCCACTCCTTCTCCCTCTCGTAAGACATAAATTGCTTTCTGTTTAGCCTCATCTGTTTGCTTGGTGCTTTGAATATTTTCACTTTCATCCAATTTAGGAAGTAAAGTCTCTTTTGCTTCCCGTCTGTTATGGTTATTCATTAATTCTTGTTGTGTTCCTTGTTTTCTTATTATGTCGCTCATATCTTCCTGCACAGAACATTTTTTGCATCCTTCTGCTCTGCATGCTGCCGTAAGAGTGGATGAATATTTCATGGTGAGGGATTCCTCAAGCTTTCCTCCCCGGAGAACATGCGGTTTGCAGCAAGACTGTGAGCTGCACTCAGAGGTGTACGTGTCAAGTCAGGTTATTATTTGCTGGTTTGACTCAGGAGGAAACAAATGTCTTCAATAGCAGACCTTTTAGTTTCATTGGTGCAAAGGAAATATAAAAAAATTACAAATACAAACACTAAACTTTGCTTTTTCCGTGTTACAATTACTAATTTTGTAAACAAGGGAATTATCAGCTCATGATGATCCTGGAGCCACATAATGATAATGGGAACATATTTTGAAGAGGTGCTCACTCACAATTGAGATATCATTTACTTTAAAATCACTTCATTCGCTCCTAAAATGGGTCGTTAATAAAAGATATTTTATCTCTCTGATCATTTGTTTTTATACCTATTTAAAAATATCAAACTGAGAAAAACATTCATTATAACAACAATGACCACCACACCAGCAACAATTTTAATTTAATTCCTTGTCAAATGTATCTATTATTTAGTATTTGAGCCACGAAGTAGATTTATTGAGAGACAAAATAACAACAGAGTTACCAGAAGTGGGACAAACCATGATTGTAAAATCTCTTACTGCAGGATTAGCTTTGGGCAGACGGCCATCTCTGTGAAGAGTTCTAAGATATGGAACTCACTCCCCTCTGACTCTAAGATCATGGGTATACTCTATCATTCATTTGTCATGTCATATTTAAACTATTGTATAGAGGTATGGGGGACCTGCTACAAGACACATTTATTACCATTAGTTACTCCACAGAAAAGCTATCAGAATAGTTCATAAGGTTCAATATAATTGACCATACTGATCCACTTTTTATCAACGCGTTTGATTAAAAATGAAGAGATTTGGTAAATTATTAAACTGCCCAAATTATGTTGAAAGCATAAAAAACTCTTCCAGCCAATATTCAAAACTTCTTGAAAGACAGAGATGCACACCATAAATTGTATTAAACAAAAAGCAAGAACCACTATAAAATCTATGTGTGTCACAGTGAATGGAGTTGTTCTGTGGGACAATGAATAAATGAACTGATCATTCTGGATTTCAAAAGATTTACTCCCAGTTTAAGAACTGGATAAAGATAAACCAGGACTGTACTCACTTTTATTACTGTAATTCTGTGAGTGGCTGTTAAAAGGATGGGATTGTTGGAATGCACTAACAATGGGTTTACTTTTGGCAAATGTTTTAATGGGAGGTTAGATATGGAAACACACCATGTTGATTCATTTATGAAGTTTCATTGCATCAATGACAATATTAACAATATTAAATATTATTATATTTTCAATTTCTATTAAAAGTGTTTTTTGTTGTTTGTTTGCTGTTTTTTTTTTGTTTGGTTTTTCTTTTTGATAGTTTGGCAGTGTTTTACATAATTGTATAATTTTGTGCATGATCATGTGTGTGTGTGTGTGTGTGTGTGTGTGTGTGTGTGTGTGTGTGTGTGTATGTGTGCATATGTATGAATGTATGTTTGTGTACATGTTCATTTATGTATATATGCACATATGTATACATACTTTTTATCTCTTACATTGCAGGATACTGTGTATATTTACTTTAGTGTAAAAGCCCAACTAAGACAAACATTAAGAATTAGTCTTAGCCTAAATGCTGTAGTATGTGACATGATTCATGAAACATACTTGTTCCTATCAAATAATTAAATAAAATGAAATAAAATGAAATTAAATTAAATTAAATTAAATTAAATTAAATTAAATTAAATTAAATTAAATTAAATTAAATTAAATTAAATTAACAGAAGCATACGCCACTGATTATTAAGCCAGCAAGACAACACAGTGATTATAAGCATGCAGAGTGCAAAATATAAATAATAAATACTGCTGTGTGAAGTGTGCGGTCATGCACATGCAACCCGAGTGAACAGCAGCCACCACAGAGCAGAAATCCCAGCCAGCCCACTGCATGGACATCCACACACCCACTAACTTGAAGGCAGAAAAAAAACCCCAGCTGGAGCTTTCATGACCATGGAGCAAGGGCCAGCAGGGCACCAGACACTCAGGGACAAGCAGAGCATAGGGTGGAAGGTCCCATGAGCCCTGAGACCAGAGCACCACTTACACCCTGCACTTGCCAAAAATAGCAAACAGTAAACATGGCACAGTGGCCGCCATTTCCCCTCTGTTCTTAACATGGATGAATAACGCTGTCATGCTGGATAAAACCTGAGTAAAGAATGCTCTTTACTACACTGCTCAATGAATGAATGAATTTAACACTTAAACAACACTTCCTCAATCTTGATGAATGCAGTATAAGTGTTTGAAAATCTTTATTAATTACATAGCAGAATGTGTTGACACTAAGACAACATAAAAAGTGATCCATGGAAATGAAAATCATCAACCCAGGGAGGTCTGGATTCAGACAAATAAAATAATAAACCCAACTTCTATGGAAATTCATCAAGACTATTTATAATCAGTAGAGTGTGTTGCCGCCACGAGGTTGTATAATTTCCCCACAATGTCTGGGTATGCTCCTGATGACATCCTCCCTGACCTGGTTCGAGACATCAGTCATGCCCTGGACATTCTGCTGTGTTGGATGGAACAAGATATGATGTCTCAAAGGTGCTTAATTGAATTAGCAGTGGCCAGGCCAATTCATAGCATTAATGCTTTAGTTGCAATAACTGGTGACACAATCCAGCCACATGACATGGAGCATTGTCATGCATCAGAGGGAACCCACGTCCCACTGGGGCAACATATGGTCTGACGGTAGGTCTGAGGATCTCATTACAGTATTTAATGGCAGTGCGGGTACTTTTCTAGCTAGCACGTTCAGGTCTGTGCAGCCCTCCATGGATCTGATTCCCAAAACTATCACTGACCCACTGCCAAACCAGCCATGCTGGAGGATGACGTCCCCAGACTCTCCAACATGTATCACATGTTCACAATGTGAACCTGCTTTTATATGTGAAGAGCACAAGTTGCAAATGGCAAATTTGCTTCTCCTGGTGTCCCAGTTGTGCTGCAAAGTGTTTGGTTGCAAACACAAGCCCTTCTGGTAGACATTGAGACCCCATACCATCCTCATGAAGCCTGTTTCTTACAGTCTGAAAAGAAACATGCACAACAGTGGCCTTGGGCCTCATTTATAAAGTTTCTAAACCTACAAAAACTAGCATCTGCCAATTGTAGCCAACTTTAAGGATTTATAAAAACAAAACTTGTTGGAAGAATGTCCATCTCCATGGCAACTCTGACCCTGCCATATACACAATAAATGGAGAAATGGGAAAGACGGGAAGAATGGGAAGAAACGGCAACACCAACGCCAGAGGAATAAAACCAAAGAAATGATGTCAAACGTGAGACATTTGTGCAAAAACAAATGTTAACTTTCACATCAAATTAAAGTTATTTCCAAAAATGAAGGACGAGGCAGATTTGATACTGATTTTCCTGAGAGTGGATGTGCTCTTTCTCTCACACACACAAAAGAAATAAAACGCAACCAAAAACCTAAATAGCAAGAATAAAATACAATCTGCATTTACTGCAGAAACAGGTGTTATTTGTAAGAACCTCAACCACTAAAATATGTTCTGTCATGTGAAACAAAGTAGGTTTACATGTTATGCATTAATGAGGTGTACAGCATGCTGCCATACAAATCAAGATCTAAATTAATAATAATGTCAATTAAAATGACATTGTTGCTGTGCAAAAGTGTTTATCAGTTAAGCCACAATCAGGGTATCAGCCGTTCAGAAAATGAAGTGATGGTTGGATATAAACCCCCATGTGTAAAGAGACACAGTGGCTTATCTGTCCCTGCTGGAGGACATGGAGCACGGAAGACCACCAGTGATTTTCAGAGGTGATGATCGGCACGTGGTCCAGTTCCGACTGCCTCATGCTGTGCTCCTGGATCTCTGTTATACCTTAGACCGGGTGTTGTATAAGCATGGCTTACCCATCAGAAGAGCATACCTTTGCTTAATGCACATGCGTACCATCAAATGTGGCGAAACTAAGTGCATGAAATGTATAACAGTGTACTTACATTTAAGTCTTCTGTAATATCTTTTGGGGGTTAGGATTGGGAAAGAGCTTGGGTTGATTTTTGTGCACCACAGTGCCACCTGTATTCATAGTTGCTGGTTTGTCAAATGATCCAGGAGCCTCATTTTTAAGAGTTCTGGGTGTGTTCCTCCTTTTCCTCCCTTCACAAAGTGGATAGCAGTCCTGTGGTTGGATTGTTATCCTCCTACAGTCTTTTACACATCTTCTGGTATATTGTACCGTATCCAGATACAACTTCCATGCTCTCCACGCTGAGTTTGGAGACACAGCAAACCTTTTTGCATATCTTAATGTGCCATCCAGGATGAGCTGCACTACTTGAACACCATCTATTTGCTGCAGACATGCTTCACGTTACCTCTAGTGGTGAGGAAACTGGCAAAATGTAAACATAATAAAAAAACAAAACAGCTGGAAAGCATTAAGATGTGGAAATTATTTATGGGCATCACCTGCAGGACTACGTGTTTAGAGGGCCCCTCTTGCTTACAGCCTGTCATTTCTACCTGTTGTCTGTTCCATTTGTACTGCAGCAGGTAAAATTGATTCACAATCACTGCTGCTTCTTAACTGGACAGATTGATATCCTAGAATTGTGTTACATGGGAATGAGGGTGTTTTCTCCTCAGTTTTTGAGCAGTGCAGTTGGATTTCTACAATGAAATGTTTGTTGATTTGATTATATGTGGAAGGATAATTTCCTTATCAATGCCTTATCAAACAACATCAATTTGCAGTTACTCCAATTCTCCGACCGTAGACATCAGACATGACACATTGTGCATATACTGTGATGTCACAGTAAGATTTGTACTCCATGTAGTGATACTTTTGGAAAAACTCCTTTATTTAGCAGGACTTTTCTTTGTAACATTGGCAAGAATAATATACAGAATATTTGAGAAGAACAACGGTATCTGGAGTCATCAGCAAAGTCCTCATGTCTGAAATTATAATTTCATAAATGTGTGATGGTAGAAATCTACTGCCTGTCTCTTTAGATCCCAGCAGACGATGTGTCCTCACCGTCCTTTTCCTCGTCCTGCGACGAAGGAGATCATTCCGCTTCAGTAGATTTTAAACAACTAAATCTACGTTTCTCAGTTTGGCTTAACCCAAAGTTTCTGAGTAAATTAAACTCAATTCAATTCAGTTTGAAGCGCCACTTCACAACATTGTTGTCACAGAGCACTTTACATGCACATCATTTCAAGCCAATTCATACATAGCCTGTAATAGAAACCAATTAATTGCATTGAATCATCACTTCGATCCAATCCCCCATCCTGAGCATGCACAAGGCACCAGTGGGAAGGAAAAAACTCCCCTTTAACAGGAAGAAAACCTCCTGCAGAAGCCGGCTCAGGAAGGGCAGCCATATGAGCTTTCTGGAACAAACCCCCGGCATACTTATTCAATGCATGAAGGAAGTGCTGAGTGTCAATGAAGTAAAAGGAAAACAAACATTGTGGATGAATACAAAAAAAAAAAAAAAAAAATTAAAACAACAAACTCTAGACTCTCTTTAAAAAGTGTACATTTAAGAAGTAACATTTCTAACTACAAGCAGAGACAATGACAGAGAAGTAGTGTGTCAGCATCAACCTCTTGCATAAGTTTGCTGCCTCTGCTCCAGCTTGTCTCTTCTCAGAAACCTTTGAGTTAAAAAGACCGACCAAAGTTTTTTCCTTCAGAACAACCCCGTGGCACATCACACAGGTCTTTACTCCGTCACACTGATGAGCTGTTGCCATGGATTTCATCAGCCACTTCTGACAGCAGAAAGACCCACAACAAGCTATCCAGGTGCTTCATTCACTACAGTGGATCTCTAAGACAATCACAACTCATGTAACTCTCTGAGCTGCTTACCCCATACTTGCCAGCCCGGTGCCTCAGATCAGCTGATCAGCTCCTCCTGGAGGTACCGAGATTTAGGCGGAAGCTCAGAGGGGACAGAGCATTTGCAGTTTCTGCTCCAAAACTGTGGAATTCTCTGCCGCTACAAATTAGAGAAGCCACATCGCTGCCAACTTTTAAAACATGCCTAAAGACCTATTTTTATGATCTGGCATTTTATCCAGTTTGAGACTCTGCTTTTCTATTCTCTCTTATGTACTGCTTTATTGTTTTTGTTTTAATGGTTTAATTTCTTTTACTTTTGATTGCCTTTATTGTTTTATCTTTTATTCCCTTAACTTCTATTGTTATAATCTCACTGCATATCTTTACTGTTCAGCACTTTGTGTGCAGCTGGCGCTGTGTGAAAGTGCTATATAAATAAAGTTGAGTTGAGAGTTGAGTTGATATGTATACAAGAATTAAACATGACCCTAACCTGACCCCTTTGCTTGTGTTTTGACAGCCTTTATACAATCACACTGTATATCAGAAGTATATATATATATATATATATATATATATATATATATATATATATATATATATATATATATATATATATATATATATATATATATGTATATATATATTCTTGTGTTTTGACAGCCTTTATACAATCACACTGTATATCAGAAGTATATATCCATCCATCCATCCATCCATCCATCTTCAGCCGCTTATCCGGGGTCGGGTCGCGGGGGCAGCAGCCTAAGCAGGGAAGCCCAGACTTCCCTCTCCCCAGCCACATTTGCCAACTCTGCGGGGGGGATCCCGAGGCGTTCCCAGGCCAGCCGAGAGATATAATCCCTCCAGCGTGTCCTGGGTCTTCCCCGGGGAGGCGTCCAGGAGGCATCCTGACCAGATGCCCGAGCCACCTCAACTGGTTCCTCTCGATGCGAAGGAGCAGCGGCTCTACTCTGAGCCCCTCCAGAATGACTGAGCTCCTCACCCTATCTCTAAGGGAGAGCCCGGCCACCCTGCGGAGGAAACTCATTTCAGCCGCCTGTATACGAGATCTCGTTCTTTCGGTCACGACCCACAGCTCATGACCATAGGTGAGGGTAGGAACGTAGATCGATTGGTAAATCGAGAGCTTCACCTTCTGGCTCAGCTCCTTCTTCACCACGACAGACCGGCGCAGAGCCCGCATTACTGCAGACGCCGCACCAATCCGTCTGTCGATCTCGCGCTCCATCCTTCCCTCACTCGTGAACAAGACCCCGAGATATTTAAACTCCTCCACTTGAGGCAGGACCTGACTCCCGACCCAGAGAGGGCAATCCACCCTATTCCGGCTGAGGACCATGGTCTCAGATTTTGAGGTGCTGATTCTCATCCCAGCCGCTTCACACTCGGCCGCGAATCGCTCAAGCGAGAGCTGGAGATCACGACCAGATGAAGCCACGTCATCCGCAAAAAGCAGGGACCCAATCCTGAGGCCACCAAGTCGGATTCCCTCAACACCTCGGCTGCGCCTAGAAATTCTGTCCATATAAGTTATGAACAGAATCGGTGATAAAGGGCAGCCTTGGCGGAGTCCAACCCTCACCGGAAACGAATCCGACTTACTACCGGCAATGCGGACCAAGCTCTGACACCTGTCGTACAGGGACCGGACAGCTCGTACAAGGGGGTCCGGTACCCCATACTCCCGGAGTACCCCCCACAGGAGCCCCCGGGGGACACGGTCGAATGCCTTCTCCAGGTCCACAAAGCACATGTAGACTGGTTGGGCAAACTCCCATGCCCCCTCCAGGACCCCAGAGAGGGTATAGAGCTGGTCCACTGTTCCGCGACCAGGACGAAAACCACACTGCTCCTCCTCAATCCGGGATTCGACTATCTGGCGGACCCTCCTCTCCAGGACCCCTGAATAGACCTTACCAGGGAGGCTGAGGAGTGTAATTCCCCTGTAATTGGAACACACCCTCCAGTCCCCCTTCTTAAAAAGGGGGACCACCACCCCAGTCTGCCAGTCCAGCGGTACTGCCCCCGATGTCCACGCGATGCTGCAGAGGCGTGTCAGCCAGGACAGCCCCACAGCATCCAGAGCCTTAAGGAACTCCGGGCGGATCTCATCCACCCCCGGGGCCTTGCCGCCAAGGAGCTTTTTGACCACCTCAGTGACTTCAGCCCCAGATATAGGAGAGTCCACCCCTGAGTCCACCAGCTCTGCTCCCTCATGGGAAGATGTGTTGGTAGGATTGAGGAGGTCTTCGAAGTATTCCCTCCACCGACCCACAACGTCCCGAGTTGAGGTCAGCAGCTCCCCACCTCCACTGTACACAGTATTGATGGAGCACTGCTTCCCCCTCCTGAGCTGCCGGATGGTGGACCAGAATCTCCTCGAAGCCGTCCGGAAGTCTTTCTCCATGGCCTCGCCGAACTCCTCCCATGCCCGAGTTTTTGCCTCGGCAACAGCCGAAGCCGCATGCCGCTTAGCCCGTCGGTACCCATCAGCTGCCTCCAGAGTCCCACAGGCCAAGAAGGCCCGATAGGACTCCTTCTTCAGCTTGACGGCATCCCTCACTGCTGGTGTCCACCAACGAGTCCTGGGATTACCGCCACGACAGGCACCAACGACCTTACAGCCACAGCTCCGGCTGGCCGCCTCAGCAATAGAGGCACGGAACACAGCCCATTCGGACTCAATGTCCCCTGCCTCACTCGGGACATGTTCGAAGCTCTGCTGAAGGTGGGAGTTGAAGCTCACTCTGACAGGGGACTCAGCCAGACGTTCCCAGCAGACCCTCACAACACGTTTGGGCCTTCCAGCTCTGACCGGCTTCCTCCCCCACCACCTGAGCCAACTCACCACCAGGTGGTGATCAGTTGACAGCTCCGCCCCCCTCTTCACCAAGTGTCCAAGGCATGTGGCCGCAGGTCCGACGTTACGACTACAAAGTCGATCATCGAACTGCGGCCCAGGGAATCCTGATGCCAGGTGTACATATGGACACTCTTATGCTGGAACATGGTGTTCGTTATAGACAATCCATGACGAGCACAGAAGTCCAACAACAAAACACCATTTGGGTTCAGAGGGGGGGGGGACCATGCCTCCCAATCACTCCCCTCCAGGTCTCACTGTCATTGCCCACGTGAGCATTGAAGTCCCCCAGCAGAACAATGGAGTCCCCAGAAGGAGCACCCTCCAGCACTCCCTCCAAGGACCCCAGAAAGGGTGGGTACTCTGAACTGCTGTTCGGTGCATAAGCACAGACAACAGTCAGGACCCGTCCCCCCACCCGGAGGTGGAGGGAAACTACCCTTTCATCCACCGGGGTAAACCCCAACGTGCAGGCACCAAACTGGGGGCTGATGAGAATGCCCACACCTGCTCGGCGCCTCTCACCATGAGCAACTCCAGAGTGGAAGAAGGTCCAGCCCCTCTCGAGGGTACTGGTTCCAGAGCCCAAGCCATGCGTCGAGGTGAGTCCAACTATATCTAGTCGGAACCGCTCAACCTCGCGCACAAGCTCAGGCTCCTTCCCCACCAGAGAGGTGACGTTCCACGTCCCTAGAGCCAGCTTCTGCAGCCGGGGATCGGACCGCCAGGGTCCCCGCCCCTTGCTGCCGCCCAGCTCACATTGCATCCGACCCCTACGGCTCCTCCCGCAGATGATGAGCCCACGGGAGGTGGCCCATGTAACCCTTTCGGGCTGAGCCCGACCGGGCCCCATGGGCGAAGGCCCGGCCACCAGACGCTCGCTCTCGTACCCCGCCTCCAGGCCTGGCTCCAGAGGGGGGTCCCGGTAACCCGCGTCCGGTCAAGGGAACATTCATGCCCAGGTTAGTCGTCATCATAGGGGTCTATGAGCCGTGCTTGGTCTGGTCCCTCCCCTAGACACCTGTTTGCCATGGGTGACCCTACCAGGGGCATAAAGCCCCCGACAACATAGCTGCTAGGGTCTTCGGGACGCACAAACCCCTCCACCACGATAAGGTGACGGCTTATATATATATATATATATATATATATATATATATATATATATATATATATATATATATATATATATATATATATATATATATATATATATATACACATATATATATATATACACATATATATATATATATATATATATATATATATATATATATATATATATATATATATATATATATATATATATATATATATATATACACACATATATATATATATATACACACATATATATATATATATATCCATCATATCCATCATCTGATTTAAGCTGCTGTTTCATTATTTTATTAAAAAGCTTGGATTTACCACATCTGAAGAACTTAATATGTTTAAATAGTCTTGTGAAGATGCAGTGTAGCTGTATACTGTATTCTCAGTCCTATCTTATTTCCAAATTTCTCTACTGCTGCCATAAATCCTATTGTACTCCATCCAAAAATAAACTAATTAAGACATGTATAATAATAATAATAATAATGATAATAATAATAATAATAATAATAATAATAATAATAATACTGATAATAATAATAATAATAATAATAATAATAATAATAATAATAATAATAATAATAATGATAATATTTAATATGAATTAAATTATTATTATTATTATTATTAGTAGTAGTAGTAGTAGTAGTAGTAGTAGTAGTAGTAGTAGTAGTATCTACATTATAAAATGATCAAATATTTGCTGTTATTTCAAACTAACCAATAAACCAGATAACAAATAACTTTTTCAAAACTTTTCAAGAGCTTCAACTTAATTTAAATGTATTCCATTTCCACATCTGTGTATTAATCCCAGCCACCAGAACTGACTCCCCTCACGAGAGAAAGTGAGATATATTAGGTAAGAGAGATATAAAATATATAACCAGTGATCTTAAAGAATACAACCTCCTGTGGACAAATTAAGGATTGCAGACACTAAGTAAATGCAGTTGTACTGTAGTCTTCTGTGTTATTTTCACATTTACCAAATTCATCTTTTGGGCTTCTGTGCTGTAATTTTGACTCTGATGCTCCCCTGCTTCAAAAAGTAGAATCATCCGGTCAGTGCTGTTAAAAATGGACAGGAAAGTCAAGAATATCTCAGTTCTATTTAGTTAAAGTAGCTCATTTCGATTTCAGATTGTTCTAATGAGATGAAGCAGCAAACTTTTATTTCTTTTCGTTTTTTTTCCAATTCTTCAGGTAAGAATCAAACAGATGAGTATGGTGCATATATGTGCATAAGGACACAGTGGTTAATGAGATGACTGGTTGATCTTTATTCAGACCACCTTCCAGTCTGTGCTAATGCCGGGCGGACACTGTGATTTTATAAATCTGACTGTCGGGGAAATGCTCCCACTGCACGACTGGGTTTGTCACTCGTACTCTATTTGACCCTACGACATGTGTACTCATACTGTACAACTCCTGTCAGCCACGATTATTGACAACTACGACTGGTTGTCGGCGTCAGTCAGCGTGTGACGGCACAACGTGCTCGAGTGTGAACAACCAAAAACAAAGGTTCCTAGTTCCTTTGACAACTTTTGTCCCATGCAGTCTCTCTATTCAGTATGTCAATCCCTGCTCCTAAAGATGAAGTATGTTGTGTTTTAATTACAAAGACACCATTTTTTTCCAGGATGGCAGTTCATTCTGAAAAAAAGTAACTTGCTCCATGATTCCACACTTCAGGAAAAGGATGCAACAAGATGAAATAATTATTCTAGATATGCTCAATGCTTAATATTTTGTTTGCTAATGCCTTCCATTCTATTTGGATCAAAAATTGAATGCAGTGGAAGTTTACACCTTGTTCCTCATGTTAACATTCATTCATTATTGCATGCTGTAATCTCCTAAAGTGACTGCTTCCATAGGAAGCGTAAAATATTCCATGGAACAAGGGCAACTGCTGTGTCTGCAAATGACTTTGATGTTTTTGTTTTGCTGGTTTCTCAGACACTCCCTGAAGTAGCCCTGCACCTGCACAACTTCTAATGACCATGTGTAATTGGTTTCTTGTTTATCCAATTTCCTCCATTTTGCCAGCAGCTACAGGCAGATGTTGAGGCAGGCTGAGACAGAAGTGAAGCCAAAAGCCATATGGACCATTATCACCCTCCTCACTTCCTCATTTGCCTCACTAGTTATGTAATGATGCTTTAAATGAGCTTATTAAAGAAGTTTGGAGAAAGCATAATCTCCAGGAAAGGTAACTGACTAACATGAGCAATGAAAACTTCATTATTTGCTCTCTCTGAATAAACTGGGATGATGGAATATAAAACTCACCTCTCCCTTCTCTTGTTTGTATTCATACACAATGATTATTTTGGTAAATGAGCCTTCTAGCACTATTCTGAGTATGCATAAAACTTCCAGCAGTTTTAAATGTGGGTAAGTGGCCAAATGTTATGCCAGAGTTTAGTGTAGATTCAGAAAGAAGCATTTGTAATTGCAGCTGTGAATGCCCCTATGCTGACATTACTTCCCACGTTTCTAGTTATGTTTTCGAACAATGTGATGTTTTAATGATGTTTCAATTTTTAAAAAATCAAATTCACTTACAATGCCAGTCAAAAGTTTGGACACACTTTTCCATTAATTCCAATAGGAAAGTGTGTCTTAACCTTTGACTGGTACTGTACGTTATAATACTTTGCAGTGCTGACCAGAATGCTTCATGCAGCAACTGGGTGGTTAAGTATGTGATGTATTAAATGGATCTTCTGGCCCAGCCAATAATATGTGAAAAAATTATTTTCCAGGAGTAAGAGAGCTTAAGATAGAGGTGTCAGGCAGTCCACTATGGCTGCTGTCCTGCAGGTTTTTGATGTATTCCTTCCTGCTTAAACACGTCTGAGCCAAATTAAATGAATCCAACAGCCTATGAAGTTCTGCTTAATGACTCAGTGATTTGAATGAGACGTGTTGGAAAACTGCGCGGCCCTCGAGGGCTGGAGCTGAACTCCTCTGGCTGATGGGAAAGATGCTACTTATGGAGTGAAGCTTGATTCAGGGCTTTAGGTGCAAATAGAGCCATCTTGCTGCTGCACCACCACAGGCAACGTTCACACTGCAGCTCAGTTTGGATTTTCCTGCCGCTATGTGACCCATCTCAGATTTTTCAAGCCTACCAAAGCCATTATCACATCTGGTTCTAAATCTGATACACATCCTATTTGTGTTGAAGCGACCTCAGTCTGAACATAATGCTGCATTTTAATCTGACTAAGACATCATGGAAGTCACTACACACTGTGTAACATTGTGTTTCCTCTGCGCATGCGTGCCACTTTAGGGTCATCACACTTGAATGTGATGAAGGCCACATTGAAATTATTATGTAAATAATCAGGCAATAAAAAGGGATTTTGGTAAAAATTGTTATTTGAGCGTGAAGACTTGCAGTGTGAACCTAGCCTTGAATTTATCATGCCTGATAAATGATGACTGATGCCTAACTAATATAAAAAACAGAGTAACTAAGATGACCGGATAAGACATCTTTATCAGCTGTGGAATACTGTTTAACATTATCAATCCAGCTTTTTACAGAATAATACAACCACAAAGATTTTTTTTCAACTCTTCTCAACTTCTTCTGCACCTTCTTTAGGTGCTTTTCATTTGACAATTTCAACACCACCTTCCTGTTCCTCTCCTCTGGTTTGTTTCTTTCCCTGGCTGTGTCATGTGCCCAAAATTTCTGGTTGCATTTCTCCATTTCTGCGTGATGGATGACAGGTAGCTAAGCCCCTTTAAACAGATTAAAAACATAACTGATGCACAAAACTGTCTGTCTTCTGTGTCAGGCATAAATGGGTCTTTATGCAGAACCTGGCAACAACATATTAGCTCCATTTGATTTGAATCAAGTGTGTTGTAGCAGGGAAGCATCTGAAGCTGTTGCACCCTGCCCCTGCCCATCTTATTACCATGCAGATTAAAACCTAGTTTCTGCAGCAACTCTTCGTCTGTCCATTCTCAATAACTCGCTCTGCGGTATTAAACCCACGCCTGCCTTTATTGTTTGCCTTTTGCTGTCTTTACCTTTTGCTTAATAAACCGTTCTTGCCTTGGATCTGTCTTTGAATCCTCTGTCTGTACTCAGTCATGACAAAAAAAAAAACTCTGGACCTAGACATCCAGAGCTGGTGATCCCTGGTCTGTACCATGTATGCAGGGCAGATGCAGGACACGGTAAGGGTGCAAGGCATAATAGTTGTCATGTGACGGGCTTCCTGTTTGTTTATGATTGTTCTGACTCATCGCTTTTAAGAACTACTGATACCTGATAATTATTTCAAAATTTGACCTGAGTGAATGATAAACTTTGTATTATAGAGTTCACAGAGTACAAAAGGCAAATAAGCTTAGAGGATGCTTTAAGGTTTAAGGCTGATTTTTGCTTTAAGATGGCCTCAAAGCTCTCCAGACACACTGCGTCTCTTGTTTAGTCTTGCTTTCAAGTCAAGGCTGCGCATGTGTTACCCAGGAAACCTTTCAGGTCCCAGCGTTGGTGGCGAGGAATGAAAGAGGCGAGTGGGTACATACGTCCTGTTTCTATCTAGTGTGACTCCGGATTTGAAGCAGGGGGGGGGGAGTTCACACCATGATAAACGCTCACTGCCATGGTGAGCTGTTAATTAAAAGGTCATATAAAGGCTTTGGTAAAGGCTAGCTTAATTGTATAATTACACATAATTTCTTCAGACAGCATGCCTTTGAATGTTCCTGGCAGTGTTTCTTTGGTCCGCCTTTGTCTTCAGAGGCTCTTACAGTGAGATGTTGCATGACTGAATTGCGTGCTGAAGTTCATTTATCTTCTGTTTTGTTTTAACTCTCTTTAATTCACTTCAATTGACTCCATGTGACAAAGACTGTGATGCCTTGTAAGTCCGGTCTGTGGGTGGAAAACATTGTTCTCACGTTTTATAAATGTCTAATCTTGAGCCACCTTTCCATTGTTTTTAATGCATTGAACAGGAAATCTGTTGTAAACTATCAAATATTTCAGTAGTCCGTGTGTTAAATGATATTGTCTATTGAAAGATTAAGGCCTCATATAGAACTGAAATAGAAACATGCTTTTGTGTTTATTAGTTTAGAATACAGAAATATTTCATCATGTATCCTGTTCTGTATAAAGCCTGTTAGAATTCGCAAAAGCAGCTCTTAGTTTTTTTCTAATCTAAAGATGTTGAACATTTTTTGTGTGAGAAATAAAAGTAGTCGCATAAGAGCACAAATGCTGGATTGTGACAAATTTCTATTGTGTTATTTTTTCTTTAGACTTCTCAGTGGTTCAAGGATTTTTCTGATTCGTGCCATGCTTCTATTTATTATCACTTCACTCTGACAGAAAATCACATAAATGGAATATTTGCAAATATATTACATATTCATTTCAAATATACTTAGCAGAGTACAAGTAACTGAATTCAAAATGTTATGTTTTAAAGGGATATAGTAAGCTATAATACACAGAACAATGTGCTTCATGTTGTTTCTTTGAGTTTGGGATTTGTTTCAGTGAATACATCTGTATTTTTATTTAACCATCAGACTGTTTTTATGGATTTTTTTAATACAAAATCTTGTACAGTCTGTTAGATGTTTCATATTTCAATACTATTGCGCATGTCGGACCTGCTGGTCCATCATTCACCTGCCAGTCTGGCAGTAGTGTTGAAATATGGTAACAATGCTTTTCTGTAATAATAAATAAATATATATTCATTATCCGAACTGCTTCATCCAATTAAGGGTTGCGGGGGAGCTGGAGCCTATCCCAGCAGTCTATGGGCAAGAGGTGGAGTACACCCTGGACAGGTCGCCAGCCCATTGGGAGGCCAACACAAAGAGACAAACAACCACTCACAGAGTAACCAATTAACCCAACATGTATGTATAACAAGCCAGAGTAACTGAAGAAAACCCACGCATACACAGAGATAACATGCAAACTTTGCACAGAAAAGCCTCTCCCCCAGCCAAGGATCAGACCAACAACCTTCTCGCTGTGAGGCTACACTGCTAACCGCTATGCTGCTGTGCAGACTAGATATGTTAACTGTATTTATTATGCACAAGAGCTGCGAAAGATTTCTTTTCTGGGAATTTAAAACACACACACACAAAAACAAACAAATAAATAAAAAAATAATCACTTTTATGCACAATACTATGTTATCATGTCATCATCTTTGAAACGGCCCAGGGGTGGGCCCCAATAGTTCAAGGGTTAATGTGTTAAAGCTGCAATTTTTAACATTCATGTCTTTGGACATTATTGTGTCCCCTAATGAAGGATGATTTATCTTGGATCCTGTATCTTCTCTGAATGTCCTTCTTCCATTTATTTGGTGAATCAGTCAATGTACTGCTGCAGAGATGATGCCATCAAGTCAGCAGGGATGTTTTTATTTAAGGTTGAAAAGATAAAATAGCTGGGCGACCAAGAGTTATTGAGTCAACAAAGCACAACTACAAAAGCCCACACAGTCTATGGGCAAAACCATGAATTGTGTCAGTTTGTGTTGATGGCCCAGAAGAGCTCCTGATATGACCCTGATGAAATGATCTCCTACGATCTAGAGAAGGCTGCTAAATGTAAACAAAGCATGCTGTGCCTTGTTAATAGTGTAAAACTGTTGGTATAAATAAAAATACTGATTTTGCAGACGTGGCCAGCTCTTTGTTGAAGGTGGCACTTGCCACCCCTGGCCACCACTTAGAGGCATCCCCGTACGTAAAATCATTTATGTAAAAAGGCCACTCTGCCTTTTTACGTTACTGCTCTATGCTAATGGTCTACGTATGTTCACAAGAATTTGTGAATCGATACTTTACTCTCAAAGTCAGTTCTTCTCAGCAGAGAGATGACACTGGTAGAGAGGCTTAAACAATTTTAAACCTCAGTCTACTTCTAAGTCAGCCCTGCTACAATTCACCTACAGTGTGAAAGCAAGCAGAACCGGACTCAACGTGACGTAGAGCGACATGTTGACTCCTGCTGCCTCTTATTGGTCATACTGGAAAGGGTCTAGTGAAAACCATCTAAGGTTTTATAATCCAAAGTAAAAATGGAAACACCAATACTGTGGAAATGTATTGTGTTCCATCATTTATGTAGGTGCAGTGACTGAGCTGTTTTTGTTTCAGGGCAAATAATGAGCTGTGGTTTCTTGTTCTTTCATCTTGAGCTGTTGTTGTTCCAGGAAATACCGGCCAGCATGCAGTTGTTGTCATCAACATTATTCAGTAGCTTTGGTCCACTTGAGCAAAAAAAAAAAAAAAATCAAAGGAAGGGGCAAAATCTTTTAGAATTCCTCTTTAACTAACCCAAGCTGCCTGGACTTGAATGTGCCACAGTGTTGTTTACCCACTCTGTAAGTCAAGGGCAACATTTAACAACAGCATTGTTCACTGTATTATTATGATATTTTATGTTAAAGTCTAAATACATCTTCTTTTTCTTACCTTCTTTTTGCATAACTCCATCCATGGCCAATTTTTGAGAAATCCAGAATCCTCTCAGCTACTCAGTACAGTAGTAAAAGATTGAGATGGTCCTGAATCGTATCGGTCAGAGCTGTTAGCGCTGTTGCGCTAGTGTTTGGAAACAGCTCCAGCAGGTTCCGACAAGCTGTGGAGACTGGTGGCAGGCCGATGCAGCTGAGAATGAGTAGGTCTGGAGGCAGTTTGTTAAAATCCACTTAAAGGCAGTATTCCAGCTTATTTTCATCATCAACATGAATGTTAAAGCTGAGGTAACTAATGTTGGGGAGCTAGCAAGATTTGAAAGTAGCACCCTCTCTTGGCTCCTCCCCCTCTGGTTTTGTTCCTTGTTTCATCCGAAGCTTTTTTCTTACCTCCGCCAAGGAGGTTATGTTTTTACCGGTGTTAATCTACTTGTATGTTTGTGTTGAAGATAACTCAAAAGTTTTTGGACGGATTTTCATGAAATTTTCAGGAGTTGTTGGAAATGTGAAAAAGAAGAACAGATTAATTTTTGGTGGTGATCTGGATGACTGTTTGGATTCAGGAACTCTTTAAAGGCCCTGGCAGAAGTTTGTGCTCTCTGAGCGCTTTTCTACTCCGCAGGTTTTTCCATCAACATTTTTTTTTTCCTTTCTCGGCTGTTTAGAGGAAGGAGGCAAATAAACTGAGCTGGGTTGGGGAAATCCTTCCTGCAGTTTCTCAGCCATGTTTGCCTTCCAAGTTTCTTCTTCTCTACTTTGTAATTTCATCTTCACACGCCATTTTTAGCAGG
Source organism: Telmatherina bonti (assembly GCF_933228915.1). Lineage (NCBI taxonomy): Eukaryota > Metazoa > Chordata > Actinopteri > Atheriniformes > Telmatherinidae > Telmatherina > Telmatherina bonti. Next base: position 17,022,039 of record NC_136620.1, on the reverse strand, counting down.
GTGTGGCTATCAGGTATGCGCTGTGGCCGGGTAGGAGGAGAGCCGAGAGAAGAAGCTTACAAAATATAAGAAATGAACAACTTTAATTCGGCCCAGATGCTTTGATTGGTTAGAGGTTTTACAGATTTACACTAAACTGAGGGGTCTAAATTTATATCTTATTGTTCACGATTACAAAATGTATAGACTACTATCAGGACAAGGAACCACCAAGATTACCTACCCCACCTTTAAGTCCCCCAGTACAATGACTTTATCAGTATTCAGCACTAAGTCTGAAAAGAGGTCAGAAAAATCGGTCAGAAACTGTGAGTAAGGTCCAGATGGACGGTACAGTACTGCTCGCAGAAGTGACTTCTCTGCTTTTATTTTGGGTGAGATTGACTGAATTATAACTCTAGAACTGATCAATTGTTCTGATTTGAAGATCGCTGCCAAACCTCCTCCTCAGCCTGTAGTTGGACATTTAGACAACCAGGTGGAGTTGATTCATTAATGCTAACATGATACTCCTGCTGCAGCCAGGTTTATGTAAGACAAAATAAGTCAGTATAAGGATCAGTCAAGTCACTGAATAACAGAAACGGAAGAGGTCTGATATTCAGCAAACTACTTTCATGGTTTTATATTTTTTGTTCTGTTAAATTTATTGTTTTGATTTTTATGACGTATTGATGTGCTTTTTGGTTTTTCATTCTGAGTGCTTTTGGCAGCAGGTGGGAAACAGCAGAGGAACATGTAAGACTACAGCTCTGCTTCCTGGTCCCAACCCTGAATGTTCATGGTTTTAGGTAACTGATAAAATTGTCCACATTCCCAGATGGGATGAGAGCTGCTCCACCTAGACAACCAGCAGTTGAAGGATGATATGTGGCTAAATATGTCATCGCTGGTCAGATTTGGCAGGGGTCTGCTAATCTGAATTACCTTCTTACTGTTTATTACCTGTTTTATCCTCAGCCAACAATTTTTAATGTGATTCTACGTTAACCGGCCTCACCCCATGCATTTGACTATGGTCCCTGGTGTCTCTAATGCCATGATTCTGGCTACGCAGCAGCTGATTACCAGGGACTTCTCTTCAGCTGGAGTTTCGCTGAGTGGAGAAAATTAGTGAGAAACATGGATAGTTTGGTGAACCATTGGCTTAAGGCTCAAAATGCATTTCAGGGTACAAAACTTCTTTAACAACAATAAAATGTTAATAATATAATCTTTTAAGGCTTTGTTACATTATAAGTGTATTAAAAGTGCATTATACTCCTCAAATCCAACTTTTAAATGTTCTTTGTCAACTTCCATTATTTCTGTCTATCATAATAAATTTTCACCTAATTAAACTGGGATAATATGATGATAATAGAATATTAACAATGTGCTGAGGCAGGTTTTATGATTTTGATTATTTTTATAGCATCATGCAGGACAGAAATGATAAATAAATGCTGTTTTCTGAAGCACAAAGTCTACTAGACACATAAGGAAAATACAACATAAAGACCAGCGAGTGGTGCCTCTTATCTGTTGTCTGATTGCTTATGACAGCTGCCAGTTTTTACAATGCAGGAATTGTTCTGCATTCAAATAAAAAACGTAAAAGTAGTAACGGCTGTGATGTGGTGTTTGAGGTGGCCAAAAGTCCACCTAACACTAAATTCCAACCCACACAAAGATGTTGTTAATTAAAGAAGCTATCTTATAACCCAATTCTCCATTTCCCTGGTGGATCATCATTGCTGCTCTTAGCTGCAAATGAAAGAAAAACACAGCATGAATGATTCACTCTCTCACTCACTCCTTGAGGTGGTCTTACTTGCTACTTTTGTGTTTTGTGTCATGTTATTACTATGGATTAAAGGCAGATGTTTGCTGCAAATGGAAAGACTAAATATGAGAAGGAAAAGAACTGTAAAATTTATTTTATTTTTTTTTTTGTAATATAGTTTGGGCTATTTGCCATTTTTATTAATCAATAGACTTTGTATTGTTTCTTTCACTTGCACACGTGCAGTTATATATTATTTAGTATTTATGATGATCTTTTGAAATGTCAATTATAGTCATCTTGCTTTTTTGCCTTCATTTTCATTTAATTCATCTATGAGTTAAAGAAATTGAATAATGACTATTTCCCTTTTTAGAACAGTTGATCGTTCCCACTTTTTCCATGATGGATTAAATGATTTTCCTTTGTGGAATCACGGGATTCAGCTGTCTGAATCAGTCAGAACTGGGAGCAGTGTTTATGGATTTGTGTGCAGTCAAAATCTGTTTTATATCTACTCAGAAAATTTTTAAAAAGGGAAAAAAAAATCAAGTTTTTGTTATACTAAGGCTTCAGGAATATACATGATAGCTTTCAGCTATCAAAGAACAAATTTAAGCCAATTTAAACAAGTAAACAGTCTTTTTGTAAATATTTAGCTGTTCTATCTGATATCAAGAACTAAAATGCAAAACAGAAATTAATTTTAGTCTCTAATTACAAGTCAAACACATTGAGAAAAGCCAGAGTTTACTGTTTGTTCCAGATCCTTAAAAATCATCTGGTTCATGGGCAGTCTCTCCTGGTTAGCTGTGTAACATAAACATGATTCATACTGTCTGAAACTGAAATGAAAAATGATGAAGATGGTGCATGACTGCATAAAGATGGAACAGAGCAGATACTTCTGTTTTATTGTCAAGTGATTAAGTCAGGAGGCAGATGTGTTGTTAACTGCTCCAGAGCAGGTTAGGTTTCCAAAGTGTGCTGCCATGGTGATAAAGCTACGGAATGCTGAAAAGCCAGAGCTGTACCCAAAACCACTAATCCTGCTTTGTATAGCAGGAGCCTGTTCCCTTCTCTGTTTCTTTTGGGAGAATTCTGCAGTTTTTTGTTCTTTTTTTAAACATGAATAAAAGTTTTTCTTTACTTCTTATGTGCTTCATACCTTTGAGTTTGCATGATTGCACTTGCAAGCCCAAGTTATTACAGGAAATGCTGTGTGATTGCTGCTAAACTGCACAGAGCTGCGTCATATTCCGAACAACGTGTGAAAAAAACAGCATCGAAGACTGGGTGGAAGTGTGGATAAAACCGTAACGTAAACAAAACGGAGTAAAATAAAGACGTGTGTCTGAAGTGTCTGACTCTACTATTTCAGAGAAGACATTTTGGTTTTCAGTGTTTTTATCAGGTGTGGGATCTGTAGAGATAAATTTCATTGCAAAACGTTTTACAGACTTCTAAATCTAGAGATTGTAAGAGCTGGAATATTTTTCTGTAGAGTTCAAAAACATTGAATCATCACTAGACCCCTCTTCCCACATTTTCTTTTCTCTCAGATAAAGGATTTTTTTCTTCCTTTTTGTCTGATGGTTGGTCTTTAGCAGTGTGTATTCACAATAACAGAGACCCTCAACTAAAGGCATAATTAAAGACGTCTTGTTCATTTTGCACAACTGTCAGAAAAATAACAGTAGAGACAGGTGACTGGCGTGTTAAAAGTTATCAGCTTAGTAAGTTATAGCTGTCAATCATTCTCAAAACAGTGGTTGTCTTATGGTTGTTAAACAAACAGACACCTTTACATCCTCTGTAGTGAAATTTTGGATATTTAATGAGGGAAAAAAGTCGCATCCATCCATCCATCCATCCATGCCACTCATCAGTAAACATAGAGACACTCCGGGAGATACTTGAGAAATAAAAAAAAGAAAAACTGTGTTATGTAAAACTTAAAAACTGTGCAATACATATTGAGTGAATGAAAACCTAATTAAATAAAATGAAAGCTTGTAATCTAAAATATAAATTCAACATTCAAGCCATTTTGTTGCAACAAACCAAGGTCACTTACATAACAAGATTTCTGACACATTCTGGCTTATAACAAATGATGGTTCCACATCAGTCAATCAATCAAACTTTATTTCTTGGGCACTTTTCATGCCTCAGGCAACACAAAGTGCTTTACAGGATAAAATCAAGTCATAAGGATTAAAACAAACAGTGGATAAAAAGGCATTTAAAAATAATATACACAAGCTCTTTCCACACACACACACAAGAACATAGAGCAAAGAACCTCCCCCACACCCACCCACACACACCCACCCACATTCCCCGAAAAACATCATTCCCTGAATACTGTCTCTTTAACTGAATTCTGGTTAATAAAACAACTAAAAACATTAAGTAAGTGATAAAAATTCTGACTTGGTGCTGATTTGAGGAGACAATACCTCGGGATCCATCCACACCAGGAGTCAGTCCCCCGCATGCTCATAGGGGCCGCTGCCACAGCAACCGCACAACTCCCAGGCAGCAAAGGGACCACCCCGCAGCCGTAAAGCTGCAGTGCTGGACCCCGCACCACCCAAACAGCAGCGGTCGTCATGAGCCTCTTCTTAAAAACATCAACAGTCTCCGCAGCCCTGAGGCCCTCCGGCAGGCTGTTCCACAGTCGAGGACCATAACAATGGAAAGAGGTCTCACTGTATGTCTTAGTTCTGACTTTAGGAACCACTAAAAGGCCAGTACCAGAGGACCTCAGGGTCCACGAAGGCTCATAATTGAAAAGAAGGTCGGATAAATAAGAAGGCCCAAGACCATTAAGGCATTTATAAACAATTAAAAGAATCTTAAAATCAATCCTGAAGCACACAGGAAGCCAATGCAGCAATTTTAAAACGGGCGTAACGTGTTCCCGCACATGGCTAAAGCAAAACAGCAAAGCTGCTAAACACACAGTGAAGTGGGGAAAAGAAAGCCTAAACTAAAGTTGATGCAGTTGTGTTGGTATGCAACTTATTTTTCTTGGGATTTGTTCCCTCACACTGCATCCCACCCAAGACGTCATTTTTATTTATTATTCATTTACTATTATTTGCAGAGAGTGGGGTTTGGGGAGCATAAAGCCAGCATGAAGCTTGTCTATTATACTGGTAATCCATCTAAGCTGTTTTTTTAAGAGGAAATTTGATTAATTGAGGTCAACACAATACACAACATGAAAAGCACATCATCAAAAGCCTGCGAGGCTCCTGACCAAAAATACTTTCACTAATGATGAAGACCTCTTGCATACTGCTGATGTTATAGCAGCGATGATGATGGACAAAAACAAAGCAGAAAAACCAGCCTGTCTTCATCAGATGACACAATTTGCAATAAGAGATCAAATAAGAAGTGACAAGTTGTGGGAAATTCTTTTTGACCATGTCTCATTTCCCCTCCAGCAAGATGAATCCACACGAGTAAAATCCACAACTCTTTGGTTTCATGGGAAATGCTGAAGGTAACAGTATTTTTACCACGTAACATTAACATATAACATGTTTGGAGGGAAAAACAAAGAGAAGATGACATATGAATGTGAACAACATGTGAATATTTATTCACAGATTTTTCTATTGAAACGAGCATTGCCATAAGTTGCATTATTCACATTAACCATGTTGGAAATACATTCTTTTAAAGTATCTAAAATTCGAAAAAGTGTTTTTTTTTCAGTGACAGACTTAAAAGACCCACTCTGTAACTTTTCCACTTTTAAATATCTAATGTCGCATGATGATATTAGGTATGAGCAGTAGCTTGGTACCAAATACATGGAGGGCATGCTTGTAACTTATCGGCATCAATAACAAAACAGAGTAATGTATTACAGTGAAGAGCCAGAGAGCACAACTCGGTTGCATGCATTTAATTAGTGCACTACTAGATGGAAGTAGTTTCTTACAGATGGGGGCTTTAAAGGTAGAGAGAGAGTGTGTGAACCCAAACTGTGAGCTGGTTCCAAAAGAGAAGAGCCTCATAGCCGAAGGCTCTTCCTCTCATCGTACTCCTAGAGACTCTCAGAATCACAAGTAAACCTGCAGTCTCAGAGAAAAGTGCTCTGTTTGGAATATATGGAACTATGAGATCTTTGATGTACAATGGAGCTCGGTCATGGAGAGCTTTATACGTGAGGAGAAGAATTTTAAACCCTATTCTAGATTTCACCCGGAGCCATGGAGAGATGCTAAAACTGGAGAAATATGATCTTTCCTGATAGTTCTCCTCAAAAACCTCGCTGCAGCATTTTGGATCAGCTGGAGACTTTTCAGAACATATTTGGGACAGTCCATCAATAAAGAGCTGCAGTATTGCAATGTTGAATTTAAAAAAGCATGGACTTGTTTTTCTGCATCACTCTGAGACAGGATGTCCCTAATTTTTGCAATAATTCACATGTTTTAAAACCCTGTTTCAAATGTGAGTCATAGGACAAGTCCTGGTCAAGAATAACTTCCAATATGAGGCACCTTGTAGTACTGGACCAATGTCATCCAGATTAAATACATGACGAGACCATCAAACCAGGCAACATTTTTCCATCTTCTTTTTGTCCAGTGTTGGGGAGTCTGTGTGAATTGTGGCCTGTTTTCTGTTCTTTACGGAGGGAACTTTAATCTGTTGTGGTCCTCTGCTGTAGACCATCTGCTTCTGGGTTGGACATGATGTGTTCAGAGATGCTGCTCTGCATACTTTGGATAAAAGCCAGAACTTATTCGCTTTCTGTTGCCTGTCTGTCATCTCCAACCAGTCAGTCTGTTCTCCTCTGTCCTCTGACATCAATAAGACACTTTGGTCCTGACAGCTGCTGCTCACTTGATATTTTCACTTTTTCAGATACTTTCTGTAAACCCAATCGTCATGTGTCCAAATCCCAGTAGATCAGCACTTTCTGAAATACTCAAACTAACAACCATGCCACTTTCAAAGTCACTTAAATATGCTTTTTTCCTTATTTTTCCATTACTCAGTTTGAATTTCAGATCGTCTTGACCACATCTTTATGACTTAATTCATTGAGTTGCTGCTCTATGACTGACTGATTAGATATTTCAGTTCACAAACTAAAGGTTGACATTATTAACAACTGAAGATTTTATCATTATTTGATTTTACTTAATAGCCAGCCATGACCTGCTAGCCTGCTCCTCCGCACTCAGATTTTCATAAAGACCTGCTGTGTGTTCAGAGTTTGACTCTTATCGGCCTCGAACTTTAGTGAAACAAAAGGTTTGCAACAGCTTTACTGTTACACAAACATCAAAGCATCAAAGCCATCAGCTCCGGCAGGAACGTCAGCATTCTGCTGCTCGAGTCTCCCCAAGGTTTCATTACAGCTTGGGATGAGTTTTGCATGTTGCTTTGTGTTAACATCTTCATCTAATCTACATTCTCAGAAGGCAATCTTAACATCTCACACAGCAGTCGACATTATTATAAAAATGTGTACACGCTGCCTCATGTTTGCATGCAAATAAAAACTTATAAAAAGCTTTTGTAGCAGTTGTCAGATACAAAACAAGGCTGTGATCAAATAACTGGTTTCAAATGGAGTAGAACACATCAACATTTCTTGACTAAAGGTAAAAAGAGAGGTCCTAAATTGTAATTAGATTTTAATAACATCTAAGTGCCAGCTCGATGACAATCCCAATTTGTGAGCAGTAAATGTTTGTGCAATGTAGAATTTTGCTCATGGGGTTGAATGGTTTACTGGTGAGTGACTGTGTAAATGGGCAGCAGGTGCAAACATTTATTTATTCAAAAATAAAAGAATCAAATGCTGACCTGAGATATTTTGACACGTCATTGGTAATTTTGCCTTTGGCATCACAGATGCACCTAAGCAAATGCATGTGTTTGCAGTTTCTTTACACATGCTTTGTCTGTGTGTATGTGTGTGTGTGTGTGTTTTGTCTCAGTTAATGACCACCTAATAACCTAGGTGGTCCAGTGAAAAATGGCATTTAGGACTTGGAAAGCACATCTAAAAATTGGGATTTCGGATCCCAACTGTGACAGCTTCTGTATGCTGGAATGACCCAGATGAAAAAAAAAAGGGCTGACTTGTAAGCAGCTTTCTGTCATTGCAGGTATTGTGTGACTTTGCACCTCCCTTTGAAACATATTAAATATAGGTGCAGTTTCAATGAGCAAAATTGCTTTAGGTTTTACCGATCACATTGAAGGTGCTAAATTAATATAGTGACATTTTCTCCTCTCAACACACCAACCGGATGCAGACACGCTGTTTTGTCTGGAAGACGCAGCCCTCAGCATGCGCTGTTTGTAAATCAATGACTTAACACACGTTTTTGTACAAGCAAACCCTTAGTAGATCTAGCCCTGAGTTTCCATATTGTTTTGTTTTCTTTGCTTTTTCATCCTGTTTTCAAGAGGATGATGATTCCCTGACTAAACTATGAAATCCTAACATCTACTGGGCTTATTGGTGACAGCAGCAGAGAAAAGTCTACATCAAAATGTGTCATCTAAGGTTCTGTTTTTCAGCATTCCCACTTGCAGATTGTCACATACTGTTAATAATTAGGCAGAAATGGATTCAGAGGAGGGGCAGTGAAGCTCTTCTTCAAACTTTTTTTAAGAGTGGAGGAATTTTTGTAGTAGGCAACCTGATGAAGCTGACAGGATGAGCACTCTGAGGTCAGTTTTGCTGTGGTGGAGCAGAATAAAGCAGAGCAGGTTACCTCACAGCTTAGAAAGCAGTTCAAAATCAAGTTCAACAATCTTTGTTATTCCATGGGGCCAATTGCTGCAAGAATTAATGAATCTATTAGTGTTTTAGTCCTACACCTCAACAAAAGGTACCTGCATCCAGAGGGAAGCAAGACATTACTAAACAATCAATAAAACAAGAATAAACTTCTCTCATGAACATAAAACTCATATATACACCATAAAAAACAATTCACTGATAAGCCTTCTCAGAAAATGAATCTGCATGGGCTTTAAAAGTCAGCCTGACAACAAGTACAGTTCCCAGGTACTTTATCTGGTACACCACTTCCACAGTTTCACCTAAAATGACCCCTGGAGAGGGGATTGTCTTTGTAAAATCAATATTTTACTTCTCTCATCTCAGTTCCATCTTCTCAATGTTGCATATGTATACATAATGCATATATAAAATATGTATGTGTACAAAGTTTAGACCCCAATTTTCACAAAACAAGACTGAATGTATATGTGGTGCAAGCATTATTATTAATGTAATAAATTAATTATGACAACAGCATAAAGGGAGGGAATTCTGTTTTGTTATTTTAACAGTATTTTTATGCATAAATATATCAAATTTTATACGAATGGAAGTGACTTGGCTAAATCAGCTGGAATATTGACTGAGTCCTGAATGGATTCGAATTATACTCTGTATAGTAGTATACTCTGTATGCTACTATGTGGAATCAGCAAACATGTGATTGTTATCATTTGATTTGATAAAATAATTTGTTATAATCAAACCAAGACCCCTTATAAAAACTTCCCTACATGGTGATATAAACCCATCCAACACAAAGATTTGGACCTCATCTCGTCTAAAACTAAAGCAGATGTCTTTTTTTTCATTCTATTGGTACCATTTTTATTTATCATAAATTTATTGTTTGTGTTTATCTTGGGAGGTTTTTCAAACCCATAAAGTGTAAAAAAAAAAAAAAAACTGTAAGAAATAAAAAGACATTTCCAATAAAAGGTTCAAGATTAAACCACTGCTATTTTTACAATTTTAGATTCTTGGCAGCTTTCAAACCTCCAAACACATCATCTTTCACTGTGGTGATAAAAGGAGTACAGAGTACAGAGACAGGCAGAAGTTCCAGTTCGATGCACTGATGGGCCTGTGCAACACAGAAAGAAGTTCAGCTGTGAAAGTTTCTGAATGAAGCTGCTTCTCCGGGGGGACATCAGATGGCCTCTCATCTCATTGTGGACGGCGAGATTGTGTCTCCCTGCGGCCTTTCAGATCAGCCTGAACAGGCGAGGTGTGAACTCGAGGCAGGCTAATTTGTGTGGCACATTTCATGTTAGTTTTAACTGGATGGAAACAAAACAAGGACCAGATGATCTGAGAACTCTTTGTGGCTCAAATGAGATCAGCAAATCCAATGTAGAATTCACTCGATTAAAATTACACTTCGTCTCTGTACATTTATTTCAGAATAACTATTCTGCTGAGTCAACAGAGGAGAGGTGGTAGTAATGTTATTTTACCACCCTGTTATTGTTGTTATTTATCCTAAAGCATCTCCAAAGGATATATTGACTAATGATCCACAATGCACTGTGTTGAGCCACAAGCCAATTTGTGTTGTAGTCAGTTTCCTGTATGAACAACTTGTTGATGTTTTGAATCAAGTAACAAGGAGAATCGCTGAACTTTGTCCACGTTATATTAAAGTTGCAATGATTGCTAACTGTATGGGTGTGCAGGATTTGTTAGAATTGGGTGAAATTGTGTTGATAGTTGCAGCTGAAACATCAGATTTTCCTGCAGGGACTGAATATTCAGATCCCAGTGAAATGACACAGCAGTCAGGGGCTCATTGCTTTCCTTCCCTTAACTTGTCACAAGTTGGAGGTGGTGACCAAAGATGTGAATATAAGCGCAAAAGTTTGTTTTTACTTCACAAGTTGTCTGGATCATCATGCATCATCATGATACCCGACAGGCTCATGGAAGACACAGAACGAATACATTGTGGCTTATTTTTTACCTTAAAACTGTGAAGTGAAAGTAAAACTTTGTATTGGCACAATGGCATCATGATAGGAGGCAATTTACCTTGCACACTGGAGAAGGTTCAATATGTAAAAAGAGACAATCATTTATTCTAAGCTGTAAAAGTTTCTTGAAGCCAGTACACCGTGAACAACATGTTAATGGGAGAGGACTGCAAGCTCACGGTTGTAGTTCAGGAGCAATTGACCATAAAGCTGCTTTTATATGATTTAAATCTAACCTATTAATCATTTAAAACCATGTTTATTACTTTACTTTCACTATTTTAGGCTTTAGCATCCATTTTTATCATATTTTATTTGTGTTTCTTCTGTTGGTATTTAGTTTGTTTTTATTGGTCTCTGTTTCACCTGTCTCTGCAAACAGCTCGCCGGTCTCTTGTCCCTTTCTGGACATTTCGAGTGTTTACCAGTCCATTAGGTTAGCTACTCCGTCTATCTTTATTGCTACAATTTTTATCTACTGCAGGACATCCCATGATGCACTGAGCTTCGCTCTGCTTGCTTACTTTCCTGATGTTTGACATTGTTGTTATTATTAAAATTTGTTTCTCTTCTTTCTCAGCAGGTATTTCTGGTTTAGAATTGTACTGCTTTTTGGGCCCTTTTTCTTGCCCTCTCTGACCCCAAAGGGTCCAAGCAGATGGCTGTTCGTGTTCCTCCTTGTTTTTCCTGTTAAAGGGGACTTTTTCCTCTCCACTGTCACCTTGTGCAGTTCAGGAAAGAGGATGAAATCAAAGACTAGATGTAATATTCTGCTGTTCAGCGAGATGATTTTTTTTTCTTTTATGAAATAGATTAAATGAACACAGCTGGACCACTGTGGAGCACATAGGGATTTGTTTAAATTGGATTAGAATTGGACTGCATCTGTAATAGTGCCTTTCTGTGAGCAAACAGTTCAAATAAATCTGAAATGAGCTGATCTGAAAAGCTATTACAGATTGTTTTGTTGAGGAAATGACAATGAATACCACCAAAAGTTACAGCAGTCTGTCTCGTAAATTTCCATAAATTCCCCATTAGAAAACAAACATAAAGCATCTGATGACACATGTTGGAAAAAATTAGGTGATCAATAATATCATCCATCACTAATCCCCCCTCAACTAAAGAAAAATGTCTTCGTGGGAAAAATCATTTTTAAAAATTCAGTATGAATGAATGGATGTCGTATATAAATGTTAAACCCTGCCTGTACAGTCTCAGTGGGGAGATGCTGGTGATAATCTGACAATGTTTAGTATCTTAAAGCATCATTGTAGTAAACCCGCTCTGACCTTTGTTTCATCTGCAGCAGATGAATGTTTAATGAGCCCTCTGGTTACATGTCAGAGCAGCAGAGTGAGGGCAGGAACAAGGCAAACAGTGGACACTATACAGCTATTCATTACTGCAGACATAATGAAGCACTCAAGGAAAAAAATTACCACAAACAAACAGCAAGAAAGATGGAGCATGACAAATATATTGACAGACAGAAGCAGATGTGCTCGTGTGTCGTCTACCAGATGTTGAGACTGTTTAGTTACAGATGAACCAGCAGAGCTTCGGTACTGATACATCAGTCTCTACTGATCAATTCAAAGGACAACATCTGATAGTAGTGGTTGATCCGGAGAATTATGTGAAATATTTTCCATTTTCTTTGTTTTAATCACCAAACTGTCTTATTTAAATTTAATTATGAAAATATTAGACTGTTATTATAACTAAGTAGTAAAAATAATTATTTTAAAGGGAGGAACATTTAGAGTGTATCCTGATTTAGCGACTACATATATCATGGTTTTCTTTCAGTATTCAAATCAGCTCAATTCAACTTTTTTCATTCTGTGCCAAATCACTTTTACAGACATGTTCCAGCTCTTTCCAAATAATTGCAGTGAAATTATAACATATTCAGGACAAATCCATGAAATGGACCATTTTAGTTCAATTTACAATTCATTCATTCATTTTCCGAACCGCTTATGCCAATTCAGGGTCGCGGGGAAGCTGGAGCCTATCCCAGCAGTCTTTGGGCGACAGGCATGGTACACCCTGGACACCCTGGACAGCTCGCCAGTCCATCACAGCAATTTATGATTTGTGTTCATTTAGATCTGTTCCGGAAAAACAACTGCAGGGTAAAGAAACAGATTGCAGTAAATCTCCTCTTTGATTCAATCCGCCATCCTGAGCTGCAAAAGGAGGCAGTGGAAAGGAAAATCTCCAGTCAACAGGAGGGAACTCCTCCATCAGAACCAGAACCAGGAAGGACAGCCATCTGCCTTGACCGGTTGGGGTGGAGAGGACAGGAAAGATGGGTCAAAAAGTACCATGACTTTGAGCATAACAAAAAAAAAAAAAAAAAAAAAAAGCACATATTAAAGACCACAATGACAATTCTGATGCACGGAGAGTAAAGTGAGCTGAGAAGAGCCCAGTCCATCGTAGACTTCCCCCAGTCTCTGCTGACAGCAGTATAAACCAAAGAGATGGTTCAGGCTCACCAAGCCAGACTTCACTAGAAGCTTTATTAAAAAGGAAACATTTTTTGGTAAAGCTTAATCTTAAATGCTTTTTTTTTCTTCATGAAATTTTGTGCCTCTTACTTACTGAGTTGTAATTGGGAAGAAAAGAGTGTGTGAGAGAGATGTTGTTACTTTCAGCAAAAGAGACCAAGTCCAGAGGTCAAACCGGAGCCAGTGGCCTCGAGGAGCTCTTTATGTGGGGGTTGCTTCTCTAGCAGCTGAGCTAAAAAACACCCGGCATACTGTGGTGTTTTGGAGCCTTTAAGCTGCAGACGTGCCACATGATATTTTCTCAAATCAAATTCATATCATGGCAGAATTTGTTTTATGAGCAAACACGGAATAAGATTCCAGAAATCTTTATAGCTTGTGATGAAGTAACAGGCTTTTCTTTTCTGTGAAATTTCTCTACAAGATGGATGAATGGTTGTGGTCCTTTTACCTACAAGATAAGTATGTAAACTTTATATGCAATTTCCCTTTCACAATAATGAAGAATTTTTCATTTAATGTATGTCATTATGACATCTTCTAAGAAAAGGGAAATAACAAAAAGTCAAGCCATAAAGTGAAGCAACAAGGAATTTAATGGTCAAAGTGGTGGTCAGAAGGAACACACAGAAACAAACAGAAATAATGAAAAAAACAACATGGGATTTAACTTATAAAGAAATAAACTGTTTAACTAATCAGTCAAAATAAAAGAAACAAAACCTGCCTGACTGCACTAAGAAACAAAACTACAACTGGAAGTAGAAACAGTAAAACAGACTAAAACAGACTGCTAAGTGAACAGATGAGTTGTGAAACTAATGAAGCTGGCCCAGTAACCAACTAACAAGCAGTTAGGAACAGTTCACCAAACCAAGCTAAACTTCTTAGAACAGAGTCCTTCAACTCAGCCCAGGAGGGCTGCAGTCCTGCAGGTTTTCCATGTATCCCTGCTTCAACACACCTGACTGGAATTGATGAAGATGATGGAGCTGACAGGTGAAGTCCATCTTTACCCATCAGTGGCGAAGCCTTGTGAAAAGCAGAGAGCTCTGACTCAGTCTAAAGTGGAGCCATGTTTTCTGAGGCTTTGATTAATCACCTGAGGTGCTGGGAGAACCTCTATCCCCTGTGATCATTTAATTTAATTCTCAGTGCATAACATTTAGGATGCTCTGGCAGTCCATGGCTGATGCACAGCATCTACATCAGGAAGGGATTCTTCTCATCCATCATCTTCAGCAGCCTGGAAGCTCGAGAGGCTCAGCAGAACGAGCTTCATACATGACACAAGAAACTTTCTGTTTATTATACTTTATGTTCATTGTTCAGTATAATAATGCATATTTGAGACAGATTAGACATTACACAGTTAATGTTTTTACATATTAAAGCAAAATGCTGTAACAAAACTAAATGTGCACTGTAACATCTGCTATTTGCTGGGTTGAATTTCTTTATCGTTTCCACTGAAAAGCCGAATTTCAGACTTCAGGTGATCTTCATACAGAGTTACTATAACGCCCACAAGGACACATCACTGAGAAGAATGTAAATTGCATGCTTGGATACCAGTCATTCCCACTGCAGGTGTTATTGCCGTTCATAAAATACTGTGCATGTGACCAAAACTGCTTTAAAATGACAGGAAAAGAGACAAGTAATAACACGCTGATCATCTCCCCTGTAGACATGCAGATCTGAATAAGGTGGCAAACAAGAATTCATGACTTTTCATGACTTATGAAGGACGTTGCCTGATACAGTTACCATGAAAAAAAAATCCATCATATCAGAATCAATGCTGAGCACCTCTCTTTCTTTCTGTCAGGTGGGGTGTGCATCGCTCAGTCTCTGAAGATCCCTCGAGAGCCGAGACCTGGGGAGTTTGACAAGATCGTCCTCCGTCTGCTGGAGACGCCGAACGCCCGTGCTGTCATTATGTTTGCCAATGAGGATGATATCCGGTAAGTCAGTGAACAAGTAGTGACTATTTGTAGCAGAAATAACCTTTTTTCTGTTGGTTATTACATGATTCTAAAGAAAGAGTTTCTTTCCACTGTTAAAACCACTGCAGTTTTGTTGTAAACTGATCCAAAAAGTGTCTGGATTTGTTGTAAAGAATGCTAAAACCAGTAGCAGGTTTTCAGATGGCAGAGGTGTCAGTTGACGTGGACAGGGTGATAATTTGGCATCGACCTTTTGGGACCTTGAAAAACCACATCAGCCAGTCAAGATGTGTGAACTGGATGGCTGCGGCCGAGCAACATGGATGTTGTTAGGTTGCAAAGTGCTCATCAGCAATCGATCACACTTCAATAGATTATGTTCCAGAAAGAGGATTCAGACCAAGAAAAAGATCTCAACTTCGAAAAGAAATTTGTGGGTTACAGAAGCTGAGGGCTGGAAGGGAGCTGCTGGGAAGCTTCTCCTTCCCACACAGCAGCACTGGTCCCCAACAGCCATAGAGGAAGTTCCTCTATGGTTGTGCCATTATATTTAATAGAAAATCATGATTCACTTGGGTCAATTTAACAACCACAATACTGAGTCAGTGGGACAAACATGACTGTCTGGCATCGTGAAGAGATTCTGAGAATAAGAACTTTTTGGTGGGATACGATTGATTCTGTTGATCTTTGGGCCTTCTCTGCTAGAAATCATTGCATAGACTCAGAACACTATAGCAAATTATTGTCTTGAAACACAGTACACCTAATATGTGTATATATATATATATATATATATATATATATATATATATATATATATATATATATATATATATATATATATATATATATATATAAAATGAATATATATCACATAGTCACATAGTCAAAAGAGATGGATCTACTTCTACAAAATTACAGTGTCTGGTTAATGAAGAGGGCCACCCCTTTAGAGCACTTACAAATGTCAAGCCCTGTATATTGACCATAGAAACTATTCTTCATTACTCCTATTAGCTTAATATTGGGTCAAAACTTCAACAGTATACCTTTCACTGAAAATAAATACGTTATCCTCTCAGTTTTATAACTGCAGCCTAAATGTTACTGTATCAAACCGTCTGCAAATTACTGTGGTGATGGCAATAATGTTAAAGCAAAATGAAGATGTGTTTTTTTAAGGAAAGATTCGAGCTGTGGAAAGTTCAAATAATCAAAAGGATTTTATTCATCAAAATGTTCCCGAGAGGGAATCAGGAGCAGGGGCTGGATGTTTGACAACAGACCGTAAACTGTCTTGGCGATCTGGCTTTATAGTGACAATAATGAGGAACAGGTGTGCTTATCCTGTTATGCACAGCTGCAGGTGGAGAAGGAGGAGAGGCCAAGAGACACAAGGACAAGTAGAAATGCCAGAGAGACAAGGAGAAACTGTCTCATGAAAGAATAGCCATGTATCACAGTGCTCTGTAAAGTAGTTATGTTAGGATTGATGTGTCTGTAAAGTACCCTGAGACAACATTGTTGTGAGGTGCGAATTGAACAATACAGTTGGAGATATATGTGCGAATATCTGACTTATTCTTAGTTGTATGACCATCTTAGTGGCCTTTTCTTCACTCTGAAATGCCATCACCACTTAAAAAATTTAAAAGCTGTAATGTTCTCCTGAACAAAGCAAGAAGTACAGTGCGGGTCATGATATTTGGTTCCCCAAAGAGGTCCCCTAAAGAGCACAGTATGTCCCCAACACTTTGACTGCATAAAACTAACTTTATTCTATTTATTTATTTTAAAAAAAAAAAAAAAAAGCTGCAAAAATGTAATTTCCCTTAGTGATTATTGGCGTACTGTTCAGTTCATCTCAATTCGCTGTGTCCAAGCAATTCCTTAGGTTGGCAGAGAAGTTATTATCATGGGTGTCTAACTCAGTGCCTGTACCGTGAACGTATCTTGCTCTCATTCACACTTAGAGTCAGGAACATGCTCACAAAGACGAGCAGTGTCACAGCTGATGTGAATCTGCAGCTCTGAATCACACGTATACAAATCACTTATCCCAAGACTTCACGGAGACTGCGGGAAATGTGTGAAGCTGTAAAGCATGAAACCTCTCATCACCTCCAATGTGTCTAATATGGAAACTCACACACACACACACACACAGGCGCGTGCGACAGATGAAATATCTCAGAACTGAAACAGCTTTTCATCGAAGTTTTGGATCTTTATGGGAGAATAAAACCATTAAAGCTGTGAACAGTTTTAGATTTTTCTCACATCAGCATGTTAGTATGGTTGTAAATTTAGCAGAAAAGGGAGTAAATAAGTTTAGAAAATTATTTTTTCTTTGTTATTGCAACGAGTGAGGGCTGTGTCCATAAAAAAATGAGAAAAAAAAAAAAATTTCTTCTGATTGGACTGGAACCTTAAAGTCACACACATCCACACACACACACACACACACACACATATATATATATATATATATATATATGTATATGTATATATGTATGTATACGTATATATATATATGTATGTATATATATATATATATATATATATATATATATATATATATATATACATGTATATATATAGCAGCAGAGTGTATATATATACACTCTGCTGCTCAACCCACACATGTATTCTCCATACAAATATGGCTCCTGTCTTTTTATAGCAGTTTACAAAATATTCATCCTGTTAAGACTTGTGTTCCTGTATTTTAGGACGGTCCCTTTAAGAACCGCAGTTGACAGTAACAGGCTGTGATCACACAGAAAGATGTATTGATCAGGAAGTAAGATCTTGACACATGGAAGAAAATCTGTTCTGTGTAGCAATCCTCCAGCGTCTGCTTATATCTTTGATAGCGTCATAGTTTCACCCTTCCTTTGATGTTGAGGAGGTGTTTGACTGCCAAGATATATAACTGATATATATTGAGGGCAGCACAGCTCCATTTAAAAGCAAAAAAAAAAAAAACAGACTTTCCAACACTAAAAATTTACCAAAGAAATAATTCACCACTGTTATTATATTAAAAACTGACATGTTCCTCTGTTACTGGTTTTTTCATCTGTTGCCTGAAAGGCGAATCCTGGATGCCGCCAAACGCAACAACCTGACTGGTCACTTTCTGTGGGTGGGCTCTGACAGCTGGGGCTCTAAAATCGCTCCGGTGGTCCAGCAGGAGCGAGTTGCTGAAGGCGCCATAACCATCCTTCCCAAGAGGACGTCTGTAGACGGTAAGAAGGGAAGTCATGGGAGTCATTCAGCAAAGTTTCATTCACCCGAAGGATGAATGATTGATTATGATTGAAATAACATTTTCCTTTCTTTCTTTAGCGTTTGACCGCTACTTTAAAAGTCGCTCTCTATCAAACAACCGGAGAAACGTCTGGTTTGCTGAGTTCTGGGAGGAAAACTTTGGCTGCAAGCTGGGGATGCATGGAAAGAGACCTGGCAGCCCCAAGAAGTGTACAGGTAGGACTCAGAACGAAGATGAGTGTATAATCCCTGCAATAAAACAATTTTTTTCTTCAAATATTTCTCTGATTTCCAACTTACTTTAATCATACATCAGAGAAGATTAAGTTATTAGCGTTGATTGGAAATTTGAGCTTAGTGAGAAATATAATTATGAAGAATGAATTTAGAAATGTTTTGTAGCTTTAAAGTTATTCCAGCTCTGCTGTCATAAACCTTCCTAAATACAAAAACAGGATTTGGTTACAATCTGTTTTCGCTAAGGGTAAAATTAGCAAGTAAAAAACCATTTTTTCTCTGCTGCAAATCCAGATTTTAGAGCAGCTGTTTTGGTTAAAAGTTTACATTCGGATGCTTGTGAAACTTATATCATGTCTCTTGATGACGTCCCCAGGTGGTAACATGTAAAGGTTAAAAATTATTTGGCCTAAAATTGATGCATGAGGAACTCCACATTTTATTTCATGGGTTCTTGAGGAACTTGTAGCCATACTCACAAAAAATGTTGATCTGAGATATAAGAGAAAAACAAACTCAATGTTTCCATCCCCCCATATTTTCTGCTGTGGTCTGGTTGTAGATAAGACAGTTTCAGGAGAAAGACTCAGACGTCCGTCTCCTGAGCAACACTCTCCAGTTCCTCCTGGGGGATACCCAAGTATCCCATATCAGAAGGGATATATCCCCTGTTTCTGCCCTGGTTGAAATGAGTCCACGCTTCTTACTGATGTCCACAATCGTTTATTTTCTCCTCTGCAGATTCATGGAACACCGTGAAAACTGGAAATAACAGAGTGTTTTAACAACAACATCACATATTAGCTTTCACAGTGGATAAAATAAAACACAGTCATTACCGTGTACGCCACGTAAAACCAGTGGTAGATAGTTCGATGAGTGCAAATGTCCTTTTTTTCTGTCCGTGATGTCTCTTTCTTTTTGTCCAACTCGCATTGTCACTTCCGGGTCATGTGACTCATGTAAACTTAACAACCCAACAGATTTTACCAAGTAAATTTAAAACGTACAACAATAACCTTATGAGGCAGAATGCAAGTATGTGATTATAAACATATAAAAAAAAAAAAATTCTTACCACTGTTTCAACGTTGCCATGGAAACGCATAAACAACCACACAAGTGTCAGTTACACTCCCACCAATTACCTTTGATAAGGATAAATGGAGATGTTAAACACTCTTCATTAGACTTTCAGTGGTAATTCCATAACTTACATTTAAATGAACCATGTTTGCCACAACAAATATTTTCATCAGTTGAAAATATCTCCAATAGAATTTACATCGCAACTCAAAATAATACATTGAATGGGTGTGCTACAGTGTAATTTAACTCAAGGGACATCAAATCAAAGAATGATGGACCTCTTTCTGTATCCTTTAGCTATTCTTTACCAAGACCACTAATTTCTGAATGGGTCTTTGAACAATGGATGATGGGCTGAGTCGTTTACCGTCTTTTCCTAAATTTCGTTCTCCAATCTGCACTTTCACTTTCCGTACAAGACCATCATCATCTGCATGTACTTCAACAACTCTAGCAAGTTTCCATTCATTTCTCGGGACATCCTCCTCCTTGATGATCACCACATCACCCACATCCACATTATGCCGAGGCAAATGCCATTGTTGTCTCAGAGTAATGTTTCCCAGGTACTCCTTCCTCCATCTGTGCCAAAACTGCTCCAATAGATACTGGACTCTTCTCCACCGTTTTTTTGCATACAGGTCTTCCTTGATGAACCGACCAGGTGGGGGGAGTGGAACGGAGGACTTCATGGTGATTAAGTGGTTTGGTGTGAGGGGCTCCAAACTTGTGGGATCATTGATGTTATCAACAGTGAGCGGGCGACTATTTACAATGGACATGGCTTCGTAGGGGAATGTTCTTAACGAAGCATCATCCAATCTTCCAGCACTATGGGCAAGCACTGTGTTCAGCACGCTTCTTACGGTTCTGATTTGACGCTCCCACGCTCCTCCAGCGTGACTTGAGCACGGTGTGTTCATCTGAAAGTCACATTGTTGATCCGCCAAGTACGCAGCCACCCTTTCCTTATCAAGTTCTTTCAGGGCTCTCGCCACTTCATTTTTTGCCCCAACAAAGTTTGTGCCCTGATCTGATCTGATGTGTCTCACGGCCCCACGAATAGCAATGAAGCATCTTAGGGCATTGATGAAGACATCGGTCGATAGATCCTCTAACATTTCTATGTGCACTGCTCTGGAACAAAGGCATGTGAAAAGAAGGCCATACCGTTTTAGTTCTTTGCGTCCCTGCTTGGTATAAAGGGGACCAAAGCAGTCCATGCCACAATAAGAGAATGGCGGTGAGGGATCCACACGATCGCTGGGCAGATCTGCCATCCGTTGTTCTTCTGTTGGTGCATGAGCTCTTCTGCACCGTACACACTGCCTAATGTATTGGGCTACAGCTTTTCTTCCGCCCACAATCCAGTATCCACTGGCCCTTAGTTCGTTAAGGGTTTGTCCCCTGCCTTGGTGTTGTATTTTGTTATGATGATGTCCGATGAGTAGGTTTGTGACAGCACCATTTTTTGGAAGGATTGCTGGGTGTTTCAACTCAAAGGGTTGAGGTGACTTTCTCAACCTTCCTCCTACTCTTATTGTCCCATCCCAAAGGAACGGGTCGAGCTGGTAAAGTTGATGATTGCAAGGCAGTTTTGCTGATTTCTGACTGAGCATGTTCAACTCTTCTGGAAATGCATCCTGCTGTGCAAGCTTTAAAAGAGTCATTGTGGCTTTCCTTCTCTCTTCCACACTCAAAGGCTCTGAAGTCTTGATCCTCTTGGCCAGGCGTTGTATACGAGCTACAACACTGACTGCTGTGGTCCATTTTGAGAACCGTAGCAGGTGTGCTTGGATGTCAAATTGTCTGGCAGCATCCGTTTTCAACACTTGTGTAGCTCTCACCTCTGGATCTCCCAACTGCAGCTCTGTTGACACCTGGTTAATGGCTATCTCTCTCTTCCATAGAAACTTGGGACCAGAAAACCAATTTGACTTGATGAGGTCAGACACCTTAAGGCCTCTCGAGGCCTGATCAGCAGGGTTTTCTGCTGTGTCGACATGATGCCATTGTCTTATGCTGGTGGTTTCTCGGATTCTCTGGACCCGGTTTGCAACAAAAACATGGAAACGTCGCGCTTCATTGCCAATATAACCAAGCACCACCTGTGAATCTGTCCAATAATATTCCTCATCGATCTTGAGCTCTAGCTCATCTTTCAGCATGTTGCCTACTGCGGTCAGTTCCAACCTTGGTATGGTGGCTATTTTGGTTGGTGCGACTCTTGCTTTGCCCATAAGCAGGGAACAGTGCACTTGGTCTTCACTCACCAATCTAATGTAAGAGCACTGTCCGTACCCTTGACTGCTCGCATCAGAAAAGTGATGGAGTTCTGTTCTCTGTATTTCGCCAAAACCATCAGGAATAAAGCATCGTGGAATCGAAACATTCTCGAGGTTCTCCAAATCATCCATCCAAGTCTCCCACCTTAACCTCAAATCCATCGGTAGTGGTTCGTCCCATCCAGTGCCCCTTTGGCACATCTCTTGGAGCACCCTTTTTCCTTCCAGGATGAATGGGGCTAGAAACCCTAGAGGGTCGTACAAGGAGGCAACAATTGAGAGAATCCCCCGTCGTGTTGCCGGCTTCTCGCTGAGTAACACTTTGAAGGTGAAGCTGTCACTTTCAATGTTCCATCTTATGCCCAACACTCTTTGAACCGGTAGGTCATCATGGTTGAGATCTACATTTTTTACTTCAGCAGCACGCTCTGCAATATTAATGGAATCTAGCACCTCTCGGTTGTTAGAAAGGAATTTGTGCAGATGCAGTTTTCCCTTTGCACACACATCTTGGGCTTCCTTCACCAGTTTTATTGCCTCACCAACTGACTCCATGCTTACGAGACCATCATCAACATAGAAGTGCTTCCTAATGAAGCTCGCTGCAGAGGGGAATTCCTTTTCACTTTGGTTGGCAAGGTGTTTCATGCCATAATTGGCGCAGCCTGGGGAAGATGACGCACCAAACAGATGTACCTTCATGCGGTACTCTGTGGGTTCTGCGTCCATGTTCCCATTTTCCCACCAGAGAAAACGCAGATAGTCCCTGTCTACTTCGCTGACGTGAAACCTGTGGAACATTTTCTCAACGTCGCACATGACTGCAATGGGATGTTTACGAAAGCGGCATAATACAGCTGTAAGACCATTTGTAAGGTCGGGTCCTGTTAGCAGATGGTCATTTAGAGAGGTCCCTTTGTACTTTGCAGAGCAGTCGAAAACCACTCTAATTTTGTCTGGTTTCCTGGGATGATACACCCCCTGATGCGGGATATACCAGACTTTCCCAGGCTCTGGTTGGGTGTCTACTTTTTCAGCATCACCATCCTTTAAGACGCCGTCCATGAACTTCACATAATCGCTTTTGAACGTCGGACCTCTGTTTAGTTTCCCTTTGAGGTGCTTTAGCCTGGCCAAGGCCATTTTCTTGTTGTCTGGAAGGTGTGGACGTGTTCTGAAAGGAAGGGGCATCTCAAGGTGGCCAAGCTCATTTTGTCGGATTCCTCCCTTTAAGATGTGCAGGAAGCAAATATCCTCTTGAGATATGTTTTTGTCACCTGATTTTGTATCTGCAAAATCAAACTCAAGAGCCTTAATGACAGCAGATGGCGTTATCGGAGGCAGCTCTCTGACTGATACCCGATGACAAAGGCCAGTCACATCTTGAGCATTCACATGCTGCAATGTGCTTCCCACAATGCTCCAGCCGAGGTCAATTTTAA
Organism: Telmatherina bonti; assembly: GCF_933228915.1. Classification (NCBI taxonomy): domain Eukaryota; kingdom Metazoa; phylum Chordata; class Actinopteri; order Atheriniformes; family Telmatherinidae; genus Telmatherina; species Telmatherina bonti. The sequence continues at coordinate 16,998,669 of NC_136620.1, read as the reverse complement.
TGGCGTAAGGTTCATAGTCACCCCCAGTGATGACCTTTCTTGGAATTAGAGCTCTGGAGCAGTCGTAGCCAATCAGCAGTCCGACACCACAGTCCATTATTTGGGGTATTTCTTGGGCTATTTCAGCAAGGTGATTCCATTTGCTGGCTGTTTGGCAGGTAGGGATATGTGTGCGATCAAGCGGAATAAAGTCCCTTGTGTAGGCTGGAGGTAAGTCAATGGAGATGTTTGATGAAAATCCTCTGATTTTGAGGTTACATACTCTTTGACTTTTTACTATAGAGTCTTTCCCCATCATGGTGGAAAGTTTGAGTTTTACTGGTTCCATTGCTACCTGGAGCTTTTCACATACTTCCTGATCAACAAATGTGTGACTGCTTTGGGTGTCCAATAAGGCATATGCTAAGGTTTCAGTTTCAGGAGCATTAGGTGCAGAGATCCACACCGGCACGATCATAGATGTGCTCCCACCTGCACTTCCATTTACGCAACATGATAATGACGATGTGCTTTCTTCAACTGTGCTTTGTGCTGCTGGTGTATCTACTGAGGAGCGATTTTCATGCAGCGGTGTTGGGTGACTCCTTTTGCATATGCCACACATAGCTCTGTTTCTACAGTCCTTAGAGTTGTGGCCTTTTCTCAGGCATGCAAAACACAGCTTTTTCTCATGTATGCATTTTTTCTTCTCATCTGTAGGCATTTCCATTAGCCTCTTACATTTATGTATGGAATGATTTTCTCCACAGCACATGCATTTACCTGAGCTTGAGTTTTGGGATGAGGTGCTCCATTTCTTTGGCCTTTCGGTATCTCTCCATTTGATTTCATCAAGGTCTGATTTGGCAGCTGAACTTGATGAAGGGGAGGCCTTTACCTCTGTGGCAAACGTATTAGCCTTTGGGCGATTTGTCTCTCTGGTTGGTGACTCTGCTGCATACTTTAAAGCATACAAGGATGACACTGGATTACACGCTATGCATGCTTCTTTAGAGATGAATGAAGCAAAATCATGAAAATTTGGATAGTCCTTGCCTTGGGTCAGCTGCTCTGTCACATAACGATTCCACCTGGAAGTCACCCATTCTGGAAGTTTGACCAGCATCTTCTGATTCTCTTCACAGTCATTGAGAACCTGTAGACCCTTTACATGAGGCATGGCATTGCTACATGTTTGAAGGAAGTCACTAAATTCTCTTAGTTTTACATACTCCTTTCCACCGATCTTTGGCCATTTATTCAGCTTTTCTCTGTAGGCTCGTTGAACTACAAAGGAATGGCCATATCTGGCGTTCAGTCTATCCCACGCTTGTTGGTAGGCTCCTTCATCCTTTCTGTAGAAGCTGCATTCAAGAGAAGTTTTTGCCTCTCCTGTTACGTATTTTTGCAGATAAAACAGTCTATCTACAGGGTTAGAACAACGTCTCTCAATAAGAGCTTTAAAGCTTGTGCTCCATTCTGCAAACTGCAAGGGATCACCTGAGAATACAGGAGGTTCTGGGGTTGGAAGACGAGTGAGAGCAAGTGACTCATGTAATGTTTGGATTAAGGACAACTCATTTTGCACAACTTGGTTTTCTTGCTTTGGAGCCTGGTGAGTAAGCATGCAAGTATCACCCACTTTGCTATGCGCAGAACTGCAAGTTTTGATTTTCTGTTTTGCTTCTTCTTCAGAATAAACATTTAGCTTCGCTTGAATAATATCAATCTCTCGCTGCTTTTCAAGCATTTTCAGCTGCTGACGTTGAGCCTCAATGACAGCTTCCGTGTCCATTTCAGCCTTCTTTGCAGCCAAAAGAGCAGCAGTTTCTGCTCTTTTAACTGTGATGCTAGGTGTCTCGGAGAGATGGTCAGAATGATGGTGGCTGGGTGCGGTAACTCTGGAGGCTGTGGATCCATATATAGACTTGGCATAATCATTGTCAAGAAGTATGCACAGTCTTGATTTCTCTGCCGCGGCATCAAACTCTTCATCAGCTTCAGTTAGTCGCACTCTCATTAACTGAAGCAGGTCTGCTGTTACAGCTACACATGCATCGATTTTTCTCCGTATCTCTTGACTTGGTACACCATGGAGCCTAATGCTATCATACAGTTCCTTCATCTCAGACTCCAGCTTCTCAGTTTCATCCATCATATTGCACAACTCTCCCTCAGAGCAGGCTTGTTTTAATCTGGTCCTAAAGTCTCTAACTGTACTTTTCCATTTTCCATAAGTTGCTTTAAACTTACTCTCTTTGTGAATCAATTCCATCTCTTTCAGCTCTTTCATTTTTTGTGTTAATTTTCTTTCACGAGAAGATTTCCTGACTCTAGACTCTGATTTCTCAGACACAGCCCTTCTCTCCTCATCTATCTTCTCTTCTTCTTGCACCTCTGACATATTATATTGTCTGTCACTGTTTAAGGACATTTAAACTTTAGGATATCACTTGAAAATCAAGGTAAGTAAACTGAGGCACGAGAATATGGGAGCTGTATCTCATTAAAGAATAACCAAAACAACACAAATAACTAATTACCACCTTTTGGTGACTTGTATCAGGTTAGTTTCCAGCTTAATAGCAATATTAGATTCAAACAGTGCTGACCATATAATATTGATTGAATTCACCTTTCAACTCTCGGGTAAGCAAAATACATTCAACAAATTTCCATTGTACATTTTTTTTTAATTTTTTTTTTTTATCAGTAGTCTCTGGTTCGGGTTCGATCCATCCGTTTTAAGGCTTAAACGATTGCACAGAATCACCTGGTGTTCACTTCGAAGTCCGATGTTGCTCCAGGGAATGTCTGCTGATCCGAAGCTCTTATTGCTGCAGGATGAGAAGCGTCACGATCGTCGCGATGTACGTGTAGCCTTTAGCTTGTTGTAGCTTGATCCCCCCAGTGAGTCCTGGATCCAACCCAGGTTTCTTTTCAGGAGTAAGTGTCTGGACAACCTCCAACAAGAGGCGACCAGTAGCCATTCTAACCAGATTTCACCCAATCTCGCAGACTGAGCCCTGTCCCCCAAAGAAAAAAAGCACATTTCAATCTCTGCTGTCTAAATTCAATTATCCTGGTCATTATCCAAATCTCATCACCATAAGCAAGGGTTGGACCATGGATAGACCCGTAAATATTCGCCTTTTAACTCAATTCACTACAACAAAGTAAAGCACCACTGAACTGCTGACAAAGCAGCAGTTTGTCTGTCTGTCTGTATCTCTTTCCATCCTGCTGAGATTCTGAAATACCTGAATTCCTCCATTTGAGGCAAAGACTTTCAAATATAACTGAGGTGATCTTTATTAACACCTTTGAGCATCCAATGGGGGGAGGGGTGGGGGATTTGCAAAATATTACACATTTTGTTGGTTCTTAGACATTAGATATGCAAAAAGTGGTGAATCTTAACACTATTTTGTGACACAATAAGAAGTAAATTTCTCACTCATTTAGCTTAATTTCAAATAAGGTGATTGTTGCAGCACTCACACTGCTCTCCTTTTTCAGAAAGTAGGAAGCGAAGTTTGTTATGCCAAAATAAATCACTACTTCATTGTGACTTCAATCAGTCCAAGTCATGACTGGGATTAATTTATTAATGTGAATGAAAGATATTTTATCAGTGCCAGTGACCAAGACTTATACTAATAATACGACTGGTTGCATCCATTTTTGTCTGTCACCAGACCAAGAATGTCAAACTGTGATTGCGGTTGCTGGTGAACAAGAATATATTTCTTTGTAGACGGATTTTAATCTGCTTTTGGCTAAAAACACATTGACAAGAAAACAATACTGAAAAGCAGCAAAAGCTTGTCTTTATCCTGCATGACCTGCAGCTGTTACTGTTGAACCTTTTCGGTGTGATTGTTAATGAGTCGAAGAAGCTAAATTACCTTCAGAATCTAATTTTCAATATCAGTACCCAGCATGCAGTATCCTCTGGATCTTTTGTCTCTTTTGATTGGTATCAGCCTCCATCAAAATCTTCCCCATATTCATCTGGTGGATGAATGACCATCACTGACTTCCATTTAGCATGCTGGATAATCATTTTGGGGCTGGTTCTGCGTATTATACGACACAAAGAGCTCATGACACACTCGGTTGGTAATTAATCCAGCACCTACTCATGCTGTGCATAACAATGAATCTGAACAATTGTTTGTAATTACCTTAAGGTAAGGGATATTATACATTCGAATCAGATTAAAGCTGTGAGATAAAATACATCCAGATGGATCAGATGCACTGGACATGTGAAGGAGATGAAAGGTTGATTAGACACAGTATTTAAACATAATTTCTGACACAGTCATTGCCAAAGCAAGCTGAAAAACCATCATCCTGTTCTTCTGCTCCAGAAATCTTGCTTTACAATGTTCAACATTTCAGCTGTGAACCCATCTGGATGAAAAAGTCATCATCAAAATGTTATCAGCCGGAGATGAGTTACAACCATAGACTGTATATGAAGACATGGACGTAGCCTCCGTGATGTCACCCGTAGGTTTCTGAAGAGCTGAATTGAAGCTCGGTGGGCGGTTCCTACCGTCACCATTTTGGCAGGGGCATGTGTGCTGTCTCGCCCGAAAAATACAAATATGGGCAAAGTGATGGAGCTGAAAGGGGCACTGTGAGCGTCATGGAGGATGACTGACATCGAGCGAACTCCGAGCTTTCTGTAGCTAAGAGCTCACCGAGCTAACCCGGAGATAACAGAAGCTAACCAGCTAATGGAGGTAAGCATGCTAAAGCTAAGTCACGTTGTTAACCGGCTAAAAACTGCTTTTGTTCTACGTTCTTCTTACTTGAAGTGGGAGATTGGTACCTGTCAATCAAAAGGACACACCCCTAAACATGCCGAACTTTGAGATTAAATTACTTTTAAATGGGCCAGTTAGAAAAAAAATTCTCTCCCCCACAGTTGTCACGAAGTTAAACCTGACCTATGAACTGAAAATGGATTTTTGAACCAGGCTGTAAACATGTTTATATCTGCTGTGAAGTTGGCCTTTTTAACATGGGAGTCTATGGGGATTTGCTTTGTTTTGCAGCCAGCCCCTAGTGGATGAAGGGGGAACTGCAGTTTTATGCTCTTCCGCATAGGCTTCACTTGTACCACCGGAGGTTTCCGCTTGGTTACAACCTAAATTCCAATCAAGTTTGGACGTTGTGTAAAATGTAAATAAAATCAGAAAATAATGATTTGAAAATAGTTTTTTACCCATATAAAGCCAAACTAAACATTAAATAAACGCCTTACAAAGGAGATGTTTAATGTTCAAACTGATAACTTTATTTGAATGTGTTCCCTCAAAAACACACATGTTGGATCATTCCACAGGCAAGCGGAAACAAGTGAGTGTCATGAGTGAGTCCAAAAGGAGCATCCATGAAAGGCTCCATCGTTCACAAGCAAGGATGGGGCAAGGCACAACATCCCTTCTTCACTGGAACTGAGATGACAGAAAAACGCTCAGCTAAGATCCATTTCTGAACTTTCAGGAAAACAAAAGCATATAAGTTGTTCAATTGATTGAATTGTTATATAAAGTATTACTTTTGGGACCATTGTCTGTAAATCATGTGATGGACTGGTCAGGGTGTATCCTGCCTCTTGCCTGCTAAATACTGGGATAGACTCTAGCTATCCCATGACCCTGAAACAAACAAAATGAATGCATGTCTGTTAAACCTGGTATGGTTACATGTGTGAAAATCCCACTAAATCATCAGTTACTCAAATGCTCAAAACAAAATGCATGAAAAATGGTTTTAACTGGTCATACAATCTCAAGGATCACATCTGTGTTTTTTGTTTGTTTGTTTGGTACATTTTTAGCCTTGACGTACAGTTTTTACTCAGTGTAGCCTACAAACCTGGCCACATGACCGCCACATGGTGCACATGAAAATTATGTTATCCAGGAAATGTTCATAAGTCCACTTTTGCAATTCAAAGCTCTCAAGCCTTTCATCTCAAGTTCAAGTCAAGTCTCAAGCGGTGTTGGAGGTAACGCTGCTCGTGTTACCCATTTATTGGGTAACAAAATAAGTTCATATGACACCTGAAACATCATAAATGAAATAACTTTATTTATGTAGGAACTTTCTTACATAACCCAAACTGTTTTTGCATAAAGTTCTGATCTGTTTAAGGCGTTCCTGAATGTGCTGTCTCTGTGTGTGTGCCTGTGCTTGTTGCCATAGAGATGATTCCAGTTGGGTAACCTTCATAGAATAAAATAAAACAGTTTAGAATTCATTGGAGTTCATATTCCACTAAAATCCTTTTTATTTTTTTGTACTTTACAGATTAGCGGAAGGAAAAATTGTTTCTGTCTGTTAATATCAGCTGATCAGTTTGATCAATCAGCTGTTGTGTGAAATCATTCCGCCATCAGAGATGTAAAATTGCTGCTGGTGCACATGAATACGGTATATTTCATAACAAATGTAATTCCCTTTGGTAAACCTACAACAGAGGCCTGAGCTGGAAGTCAGGTCTGAAGGGGGGGTGCAGATATTCCGGGAAAGTGTTAAAGGCAGGAGATGTTTTCCTGAAGCCTTTTTTACTATATAGCTTAAAATGCTCACACTTTGAATGCAGCTATTTAATTAAATGCTATCAAACAATGAAAGAAATTGACCTGTGAAAGGAAGGGGATTTAAATAAATGTCTGATCATTTTAAACGGCTCCTTCCAAAGTGATTGGATGGTGATACGACTATTAAACTCACTTGTCATTTTCCCTCCCCCTCATCCCTACTGCACCTGCCTCTCTGTGCAGCAATCACTCTCCGAGGCTTGCAGCACCTGTAAAGGCAACAACGTGCGAGTCTAAATGTCTCAATATAAAATTTGTCAGTATCTTCATGCATAAAGAGGATAGTTATTATGGGTTGATTACTTCTGCAGTTGTGACAAAGTACCTTCTGTATTTGCCAAAAAAATCAGTTTCTCTCACATAGATTTAGTCAAATTTGGGTTTTAAAATGTCACGAGTAATAACTAGCTTCAGTGCTAATGCATTAGCAGAATAACACATTCATTCTACCGGTTTAACTTTGCAACAACTTAATTTTAACAGCTCTGCTCAAAAATCCTGAAATCCTTTCGGGTCCACCATGAGGATCGAGACCCCACCCCCAGTATGGAAAAAGGTTCAATCTGACACCCAGTAACTTATGGAGTACACTTCCTGAGTGTAAAGAAGTGATCATAGTTTTAGACATTGTGAACAGTAAGGGATAGCAGATGTTTTGGCCGTCCCGGGCCATCCTAGACTCTAAACATTTGGAGCAGAAGTTCTGGCTAAATCGGAAACCTTGAGCTTGGATTTTTTTAATTGTGCATTTTCAAAATGTAGTTTACGTAAACCGTTTTCCAGGGTCTCTTACCCGACCTTAAATAGAGCCACATGGGACTTCAGCCTAATGAATATGTTAGCTCAAGGATATCTAGTAGCACATGTCAGCACAGCCTGATGTCCTCATAGCTGCCTTTATCCTGTCAATTTAACAGTGAGGCATATTCCGTGTCTACACAGTGTGCTCATGTATCTACAGAGTAAATTAAGAAATGGGAAAGGAAAGTAATAAGTTGAGACTTTTTGTTATATTTAGCTTGTAACAAAAAATTATTTAATTATTTATTTGCATGTGTGTTGTTTTTTTGTTTTTTTTTTGTTCTTTTTTTTTTAGCAACAACCCTAAAGAGTTACTTTTAGTACAGCCATCTGCCGTGCAATGCTTGCTGTCTGCATGATAACGTCTAAGGAATCTAAAGTCCTCTGACCTTTTGCTTTAATGGACAAATGCTCTCTTTCTCTCATCTGGACAACAACTTTCCTTTTTTTTTTCTTTTTTTTATTTAGAGAACCTGTAGATGAACATAAAAATGTATTCAGATTAGTAAGCTGAGTGCACATTCATCTATTTTCACAACAAATACTGGTTGGTAACGTTACAGTATTATTCCTGACTGTAGTGAGGAGGGATCACCAGCTATCCTGCAGGGTTAAGATGTTTCCCTGCTGCACCAACAACTAAACCAAATCACACTTGATCCAAATGACAACTTGTTGTCAAGTTCTGCAAAATCCTTTTAATGACTTAAGCCAAATAATAATTTGCATAAGCGTTTTGCTGCAGGTAAACATAATAATAAACGTAATAGACAGTGGCAGTAGTGGCTGCAGGATTTTTTTTTCCTCGAAATAACTGTGAGATGAGTACAAATTCTTTGTTTCTCTCTCTCTCTCTCCCTTTTAAGCAGGGCCTGGGGGTTTATAGCTTTTTTCTTTCATTTCAATGCTAAACTAACTCCGTTATGTACCAAAAGTGTTTCTTTTCCAGCTGTAACTTTTTGTGTCGTCTTGGTTTTGAGACATGACATACTTCCCTCCAACAAAGGCATTTACTTTACCAGCATATGTTAATTTGATGGGAAGTGAAGCAGATATGCATTACACTGTAGTAGCTGAGTTTTTGCCTTTAAACCAGGAGAACACATGGATTAATGTCAGTTCTGTGTGTTAAACACAGAAAAAAATTCACGTTTAAAAACCTACATTACAATTCACTGACAGTTCCAGCTACCGACTCAGCTACTCAGTCCCACACTGCTGACTGGAGAGTTCCTGCAGCTGCATGTAATGCTGCCAGATCCAAGCGTCCTCTTAGGGCCGGTTTCTTTGCAAATGTGTCTGACACGCAAAAGAGGATTTGTGGAAGGTGTTTGGTAAATACAGGTGAGCATCAGCCCGCTTCTTGCTGCAGACCAAAGTGAAATGGCAGAAGAGCAGCGTCAGCGCTCTGAGAAAAGCCTCAGCATCCCAGCTGCTTTTCTGATAATGCTGCAAGACTTTACCTGAGCTTTGATCAGGCTGCTGCTGTCAGGACACATATATTAAATGATAGTGTTAGAGGCTCCATATTGAGTTCAGGGAACTTTGGAGTCATCGCACAAACAAACAGATGAGTCAGCAGCTTAGCATATGTGTGGGTTTTTCAGTGTTTGGAGTTTGAGGTATCCTTTCACAGATGTGCAACTATACGAAGCTGAAATGCTGAAAGACTTTCTTACTGCAAGTGTTCTGTATTTAATCATTCATGCTGTATATTTGTATTTATATTTTATGTTTTCATGGTAAAAGAAAGATAAGAGTATCTTTACAACAGAGACAGAAATACTGTATTGTGTTGTCTTCAAGGGGGAAACACATCACTTTTTAAGACACCAACAAGAACTCATGACATTTTAGTTTTGAAATAAAAGGAAACTATGACACAATAAGACTAGATGTTTTCAGATGAAGACACAAATACTTTTATGGCAATTAATACATCTTTATAAAGCCCTGGAGGTGAAAACCAGAACTGTGCATGTGATAAAAGAAAATATGCTAGAGAGCATCCACAAAGCAATAAGGTAGGAAAAGTACAGAGCCTGGGGATTTTGGAAAGTTGGGAAAAATTTTCCTTCACAGACTTTAAATTGTAAAAGTATGTCGTCAGATAAACAGCAATGAATCAATATTCCAAAATAAAGACCTGTTTACAGAAGCAGCATTTGGCAGTAACAGCAGGAAGTCATCTTTTTCTCTGTGACCTTATCAAAGTCACATCAGTAAAGATGAATTTTGGTCCTCTTCTCCATGCAATATTGCAGGGATTTGTTTATGAACAACTTGCACAAGGTCCCTCAGCACAGCATGCAGCATGTCAACTGGGTTTAGGTCTGGATGTACACGGGGTACATAAGTAGGAAAAATACAGATAATAAGAGTTAATTATGTGCAGTTATTACCCATTCATTATTTTGAATTTCATTGCACGTAATGATTGCCTGTCCAACAGATGATACCCCATCTTTTGCTTTTACCTAAACCCTTTTGTCATCTGATGTTTAAGTCTCTAGTGGTAGGTAATGTTTATCCTACAGGATACTGCACTGTGTTTACTGTCAGATAACTGGTTAGATAACTAAATAAAGGCCACCAGTCTCCAAAAGTCCTTTAAAATAATGCTAAAAAAAAATTATCCTACACATCTGTCATAGCTGCCTGTTGTAACACCTTTAATACAAGAGTAAATTTCTGTTCCACATTGTTACTTTCAACACAGAACATCCATGAAGAGTTTGTCATACATGCTGAATGGTGACTATAGCTACTTGGTGTGTTGGTCTCAACATCACTGTAGTACACCGTGCCAGTCATGACTTCACATCTGTCTCATACAGTATGTCACCAAGAATCCCACACATGCAATGACTCGCGGTGCAGACACGGATCCCCATGGAGGATCTGACCAGCAGTTCAGTGAAGTAGCAGACTGGGATTCTTTGCAGCGGAAGGAAATTTCTGCCAAATTGAAGTAGTTGTATTTCAGGTATTTTAAGGCTTGAAATAATTCTTTTCATGGGGATCCCCCCTCTACAGTGGCTGACGGGTGCAAACGCACACCATATAAAAAAAAAAAGATGCATATAGGTTCAAACGTGCTTCATATACCAAAACAGCTGCATAGGAATAGAAATGCAAGCGGGAAACGCTGCATGTACAAAAGAGCGACGCAAATCCAAAAAATGTCATGCAAAAAAAAACTGGCTCCGGGGTGGGGCGGTTGGGGTCTGCGCCTGGGGATGGCTGCCGATGGCCCTGGTCTCGGGGGTACTCCTGGCGTGCCTCTTGCCTTTGTGTGGGAAGGGTCACACTGGCATGATCACCTTTTCCGGAACACGTTCCACTCTGCATGTTCTGCATGTGACACAGTCACCGAGTCGTCACGCAGTTTTATTCACTAACAGCAGCTAGTTTTCTCATTTCTGTTTGTTTCTCATTTATATTTAACTTTTTAGATTCATAGTTTAGTTACTATGATCTAAAGTTGGCTTGTATGTGTATGTATATGTGTTAATACTGGCAAGTGCGTATATGTTTGTACGTATGTATGTGTGTGTATGTGTGTGCATAGAGGTGTGTGTGTATATGTATGTATGTGTATATGTATATGTGTACATATGTATATATATGTGTATATATATATATTATGTGTGTATACGTGTGTGTATATGTATGTGTATGTATGCGTGTGTATGTGTGTGTATATGTATGTGTGTGCCTGTATGTGTGTATGTATACATCTGTAGGTTGTTTTCTTTCTTTTTGTTTTTGGGTTATTTTTTAGTTGTTTTTTTCTCTCCCTTTTCTCTCCCTTTATCTCTTTCCCTTTTCTTATGAGGTGTTTTTTCTCCTTTCTCTTTCTGTCTTTTGTCTGTCCTCTCTGGTCCAGCAGTACAAACTCTACAATTCAAAAAACAATACAAAATAAACATAGAAATAAAATAAAAATTCAGAAAGTCAAGGGGATCATTATATCTATAAAGCTTCCCCTGGCAGAGAAAATTTGCTCAGCAGAACACAGCATCCAGACCATCATTCTGCTTGCCTAAATGCTGGACAAGACAAAAAAAAAAAAAAAAACCGCGCTGCAAATCAAGAAACGTACTACAAATATAGAAAAGCGTTGCGTCCTGCGTTGAACCGATACAGGACGCGCTTTGTTCAGTATTTTCATAACTTTCCAACAGCCTACACCTGTCGCTCACACATCAACACTCAATCTAAAAAATAACAAATAAAACAGAAAATACAACAGCCAGTGAAAACGTCTCTTCAGGAAGAATCCGCGCAGGTCCCAGCCTCCTCCCCTCTACGCCTGTGTGTCATGCAGTAAACTATTTTATTAGTGTTGTTAAACTGTTATGATGACATGAATTCCTTACAAGTCAAGAGACAGGCAGCAAACAAATACAATCCAATATGTAAGGAATGTAAACAACGAGGAGCCGCATTTCAAAGCACGATGCGCAGCCTCCTGCTGTGGTCCTACATGGTTTTACAAAATATCCTTAAGTACAGGAAGTATTTCATGTTGGCCTTGATAGCTAGCCTCAAGCGAGTTTCTCTGATTCATCTGTCAAAAGTCTGTTGATTAACGTGTTGCTATGGTAACGTGTGTGACAAAATGGTAGGACAGTTATTTAACTTGGCCAGCTAGTAGTGACTCTCGCCCAGAGACTGCTGGGATGGGCTCCAGCTCTCCCTGCAACCCTTAACCGGACTAAGCTGTATGGATAATGAATGAAAGGATAATGAAAGGATAATGAATGAATGAACTATTAGTGAACACAGTGTAAATTATATGAATTTGTCATCCAACTCCTTCCCTCTTATCGCATGCAGGTGAAGAGACACCCGAGCAATCTTCCGACAGAACTGCCGTTTGTGTCCCTTTTGTTTGTCGGGTAGAAACTCACCGGAGCACTTCCGTTGTGAGAATGAATTTGCAGCGTTTTCTTTTTGCAGCTGTTTTCGTTTGTGCAACGCTTTTCTGTATTCACAGTTCTTTTCTTTATTTGCAGCTTTTTTTTTTTTTAATTACATTTTTGGACTTGCAGTGCTCTTCTATACGTGCAGCGTTTCCCGCTTGCATTTCTGTTCCAATATGCACCTGTTTTTCCATATGAAGTGCGTTTGCACCCGTCAGCCACCGCACTCCTCCCTCTTTTACAATTTTATGAACAAATTCATTTATGTTACCGAAAATGACAATTCATCTGTTAGATTTTCTCTGATGCAATTAGAAATACCTCAATAATATTATGAGGAAATAAAAAAACAATGCAAGAGATTTTTGCTACACAATGCTGAGAGGCGAGCTGCTTGCAGCTCATTTAGCCACATGATTCTGACTTCACTGTCACACCCTTTTCTAAAAGCTCCTCTTCTTGTGTAAAGGTCAAGATCGAATCTTTCTGGCCCTGAGTAATCCCTGGTATCTGCAGCGGATGGATTCTCCGTCAGCCTTCTATTGATTGAGATCTATAATTAGTGTCGTGTTAGCTTGTGTGTAACAGCCAGAAACTGACACAGAGGCTTGTTTGGCTAATAGGAACAAGTGTGATTTCCTGACTCACGTTACAAGTTACAACTCAGACTGGAAACCAAATCTTCTTGTTATTTCATTACCTTTTGTTCTTTCACAGAAATAATGACAGAATTGATTTGTAAATCACGTCTCATCAAGGAGGCCAGCTCAGCACCTGGACTTTTCTCCTGTGGAACCATGATGGCCATCCCTGAAAGAGATGTGATTTGTTTAGAAGCACATATTGCTGTAAAACCTCCATGTACTTTTTTTTAGCATTGAATTAGCCTTCAAATATGTGGAAGCTGCCAACACTACAGGCCAGAGAGCGGGGAAACATGAAAAACTTGCAGGACTGAGTTACATTGACCTGCTATAGGCAATAATATAATCCAATGTGTCAGAGATGCAGACTTTAAAATGTTTTTGCATGAATTTATAAAATATTTCTCTCACATTTCTAGAACAGGCTCATTTACATTAGGCTCATGTTCACTTTTCAATCCATTTCTTGCAGGCTTTTTCCCCCTAATCTCACTCTCATATTGTGACTGGGACCAGGGAATGTCTGTGTTTGTTTCTTTTTTATTCTGTGAATTAAATCAAATCCAAGGTTGTTGCTTGTAGCTTCTCGTTGTTATTCCCTGGATTATTTTGCTTGTTTTGTTAGATGGAATTGTAAAAGCAGCCTTAGACCTAAGGGGATACGTTAGGTCATAAGAATAGATAAACTGTATCATGTTGTTTGTTTGCTGGGTCATAATGAGGGTCATGTTATTTCTGTGAGCAGTTGTTTTGTTGTGCAGATGTTCCCTCTGCAGTTACACTGTAGCATAAGAAAGGATCAACAGTTTTAATGTTTTACCTTGAGACTCAACAAACACAGTTTTACCAGAGAACATGATTTATTCTTTGCTTTATTCTGTTCATCAATGTGTTTGCCAAGTAAAGAATCTCAACTTTTCCTTACCTTCTTCAATTATATTGTTTTGTTTTCACCTCCACTGCAGATGGAAGATTTCCTTGAAATACTGAGTGGTTGACAGAGACAGATTTGCATCTAGTTATTTTCTTGTATTTGTGTGTCTGTTTGCATCAGCTGCCACTTGTTTGATCAGGATTGTCTTCGCATGGAGAAACGATAGGGACAGGGACCAAATGTCTTTCTTTCTTCTGTTCAAGACAAACATGGATTTCTTTAATGGAGAAAATGCATCCATGTCAGAAACTGAGCAGATTTTCAGAGTTCAGCAGTCTTCTGGTTTTGCAAAACATTTGCGGTTTTTGTTTGTCCTCACCTTACATTGCTTTAAAGGAGTCATAACCTGGTCTTTTCATGTCTCCATTGTCCTCTCAGTGTTTTTGAATAATTGTTTTTAAACTTATTAAACCAAAAAATGTTTAAAAAGTGCTTGTTTTGACAATTTATTCATAACAAAACTTTTCTTGTGAAATTTCATGCTAGATTTTGATAAACACAGATGTTAGTTTAAATAATGTTAATGAGATGTGCACTGATTGATCGCTGGAAGTCCAGCGCCGGAAGGGGGGTCAGCCCCAGTACGTCTTATGCTAAAAACAGCAGCTAGTGATCGCAAGCTAACCTGACAGCAGCAGCTGAATTCAGCCATTTATGTTTGAACCTGACTCTGAGCCTGAAAGAGAAGATACCGAGATGATGGAAGAAACACACGGTAAAGTCGTCATTTTAATGTCTGCTCACCTTGCCTGTAAAGTCAGATAGCATGTTGACAACGAGGCATAGCGTTCATGTTAATACATCTCACTTTTATTCTGTGTTGGACCATTTTTTAAACTATGAATGTACTTTTTTAAAAAAGCCGATGTCAGAGATGTAAAAAATGAAGTAATGCTGACCGCTGCATCATTTTTCCCTTCAAAACTTACGGACACACCACACCGAACATTCATACATTTTAGCAACATGGAACTACACAAAGCAGCGTGTTTACTTTAGGTTTTATTTACCGTCAGTGTTTATCTTAATTAATTAGCTTATTTAGATGTGCTGTTTTAACCAGGAGTCTGAAAAATTATGTGATTTCCTCATGACAGATCTCTGGTTCATTTAGCAACTGTGTGGCTGTGTTACTGTACAGATAAATAACATGAAATTAAATATCTTGTATAAATAAAGTGTCATGGTTTGGCTGCAACATCCTGATGAGGCTTCCTGCTGACCTATAAAGATCCGTGTGTTACATATGCAGCATCACCTACCATCTTGTATGTTGTTCTAATTATCACCTCTGTTAAGCTGCACATGTGGAAATTTTGCAAATAGAAAGAGAACAGGGACACAGCAAGATATTACGTTATACTGTGCTTAGAAAATAAAATGTCTCTTTTTCATTTATTAGGTGCTCAGATGGAATGATGAAGTTCCAAACTCCCCCGTGTCTGATCCAACATCTGGGTGTGGAACCTGTCTGTTTAAATTTTCATTACAAAATGCAAGAAACATTTATAAGCAGGATGATGTACAATTACCTATTAGAGGAAATGAATGGGGAAGTTCCTCTTCTTAACCCAAAAAATTCAGAAATAAAGCCAATCAAATGGCAAATAGCTGTAAAAGATATATATGTTCTTGCCATTTTGTATAACAAATAGTAACTTTGCTGCAGTTGCTTAGGACAAAAGCAATTGAATTAAAGTAAATACACAACTTTATCATATACACATTTCTGAATCTGACTTTTGAATGTAAAATATAAAGCTGAAGTAAAAAATAACATCTTAATAAAACACAATATCTTTATTAGTGTACAGAAATAAAATAAAACAAATTTTTAATGTAATAAAATAAAAATGATATTTTTCACTTTTCGTTATTGATTCTGTGAACACAGTAGCTGAGTTTTTTTGGCCTAAATGTGGTTAAATGTGGTGTCTTGTGGTTCTGGAACTACTGAGCAGGCCTCCAAAGAAATCTTCCTCTTGCTCCAGACTAAGTTAAGTCTTCTTCAGGGATGGCTGTTAGGACCAAGGAAGGCTGGAAACAGCGGTATCAAGAGATGTGCAGACTCCTACATCATCTTCACTGCTGTCGCCTGGGTTCCTTTTCTGCATAGAAACAGATACTGACATTGAAACAAACCATAAAACTGCCTGTTAACTTCCATTAAGAATGTTTACGTGTTTGATTAATTATCATTTTTTGTATGTAAAATTAATGGAAAAAAAAAACAAAAAAAAAACGACAGACCTGTACTTCTGAAATGAGGGTGGAAAGTCCTTGACGACAGCTGTGTTATAATTGTTGCCTGCATTGCTGGGTCAGTCGATCAGCCAACATCTACCTGTAGACCGCTGGTGCTGCGCATGCCATGAGACTTGCTGAACTAAAATCTGCAAATAGAAGTTAGAAAAATATCAGTTCATCTCATGAATATATTGTAGGTGTAAATATCTGCAGTTTATGAGTCACCAAAATATTAAAATACCAATAGATGAAATCAAACTTTATAAAGAACTTTCATGCCAAAGGCAACACAAAGTGTTTTGCATAGTTTTTAAAAAAGAATATTAAATAAAACAGGTTTTCACACACCAAAATATACAACATAGAATATTAAAAACACTAATTTTGTTTCACACACTGCTATACACAGACGTTTGTGTATGTAAATAGCAGAAACATCATCCCCGGAAGGATGAAATCCCGGGTGCAAATAAAAGAAAAAAAAACGTTTTCGAGACTTCGGCCTTGTGGAGAGTTTTGCAAAGCGCCCAGAAGGAAAAACTCGACCGTCTTTAAAAGAAAGACTTCCGGGGATGTAAACACGTTCGTTCCAACCCCAATACACATGTTCTAATTTGAAAAGAGCAATTTCCGGGTGATGACCCCTTTAAAGCAGGGGTGCCCAAAGTTAGTCCATACGGCCCGCTGACCTGCAGGTTTTTTATGTATCCATGTTCCAACATACCCGGCTTCCATCAAATGGATCCAACAGCCAATGACGTTCTGCACAATGACAGATTAGTATGAGTTAGGTATGTTGGAGCAGGAATACATGGAAAACCTGCATGATTGTAGCCCTTGAGGACCGAAGCTGGACACCCCTGCTTTAAAGGGAGGCAAAGAGCGGGTCTTAGATGTAGAGCATGAGTTCAAACTTAATATAGACATGGCCCCGCATCCTTCTTCACTTTCTTTGACCATATCTTTGTGTAAAATGAATATTAAGTTAGTCTCTCAAGTACAGACTTAATTAAAATTTTACTTTTTTTTTTCAATTTCTCTAAAGAGAACAGGGATTTGGCAAAGTGAAAGTGTAATTTATACAAAAACAAGTGTGCTGCATTTCAGCAGTAAAGTGGTGCACCCCCTTGTTAGCTTTACTAAATGCACCTTTTATCTACACATTCACAGTTGCAGCCAGTTAAGATGTCAAAGGTAATGAAGCTTATTTACTCAGAAGAATTGCTGCACGGCCACTGCAGAGACGCTGAAAACTGAGATTGTGTTCGCATGAATGCAACTACATTGCAAAACTGAGTTCATTTTTACGTCTTATGCTCCGCAAGGATGCATGTATATCGACCTGTTCTCTCCCAATCTTTTATACTTGTGTTCCTTAAATAAAATAAATGTTAGGTTACATTTTGTTCTTAAATATATGGAAAAATCCAATGACCAAAATATAAACTCACCTGCCGGTTGTTTATTTTTGTCCCATTTTTGCTTGATGCATGGCATCATAAAATGGATAATGGTCTTATTTTTCTGTTTGTTTCAATTTATCTACAATAGGAAATGTGGATTTGTTTTTTCCTTTTTTAAAATCTCAAATGGAAATACAAACTCCCTGAATGTATATGGACCCTTAGTTCAGCTAAAGCACTCATAACAGCAAAAGATGCACTGAACGCTTGATATAATTGTTTACAAAGGGTTAGAGGTTTACATCATTATTGTTGCAGTTAGCACTGTTGTGGATAACTTTCTGTCATTCTTGCGAGTAAATAATCAATATGATAATAAAATAACACAATCAGGAGGAATTACCAGTCTTTGTGGACATTTTTGTGACGCTTAAGATGATTTGTATCGTACAGACAAATCAAACACGTCTTGTGTGTTGCGTCATCTTGCGTCGGTGCCATTTCTGCTGTTGCAAACTTTTGCCTTCTGCCAACACTGAAAGCATAATGGATATCTGGGTATCTGGATACTTATCACGTAAGTCAGTGGTCCGCAGTTAATCATGAAGGTATATTGTCTTTCGATCCTAAAGTTGTTTGTCTTTTGTCTTAGTGAGACATAGAGAAAGGAGAAATACAGGAAGAAATCCACCCTACGTTCCTCCCTGTCTCTGCTAAGTACTGTAATACTGTACTTCTTAGATGGTATAATTGTACTTAGTCAGTGCAGACTAATAATCCTAATAATGGAAATATTTATTTTATTGTTGTCATAGGTATTCAACATTGTTTCATCAATCATCTAGCTTGATGATGATGAGCAAGAACTGCAAATTACAGGTCTCTCATGGAGGGGCAGTTGTGAAGGAGCATCACCTGCCTGCACACAGTGAAATGGTGCCTAATTGGCCTAATTGCTCCTGGTAAACCTGTTCATTGCCATCTCTAAAAATATAAATATTCATATAAACCTTGAGGAGGATGTATTCACCAAAGTGTTTGATTTAAGGGGCAAACGTCAACATTGTCACTGCGTCATCTGAACCAACAGCTGAATCTCTCCGTCTAACTCCGATTTTGCACATTTTTCTGACATGCTGTATGCGCCATTTCCTCATTAAAAGATAAAACACAAGTTTTACATTCTGACAGTTAAAAGAATCACACAAATTTCACAATAAAGTCCAAATGCTTTTTTTTTTTTTTCCTGCATGGCATTTTTTTCCACCCCTAACGTATTCTGCTTCTGTTAAAGCAAAAACACCAGCAAGTCCTCCAAAACTTTCTCGACATTGTTAAGAAGTAAGCAGTAGCCTTAAGAACATGATCCGATTCTCTTCACAGTTACTTCTGTAAAGCATAAAGTGTCTCTGCAACCAGCTGTTGATATTTGCCCGGATTAGTCTGTTCAATCTGTTATTTCAGATTTTTGCCATATATTTAATTTTATTCATATAACTTCCATAACAAACAGAGATCCAAGAAATAAATGGCATGGCCTTACAATAAGTTAAATGATTGTCGTTACTGCTGATCTGCGCAGTCTGAATTGATGAATGTTCGAGCAGCTCTCAGTCTTTCATATTGTCATTACGCAGAAACATTATTAATTCACTGCTTATGAATCTCACAGAGATTGCCATTACTGATAAACAACAGAGCCAATGATTCTAGCAATGTAAATATCTGCTGATACAAAAGACACCCAGACCGGCATGTTTCCCACTAAGTCATCGCAGTCCCTATAACCTCTAATTAGTCCACTGTTTATCTGATTTCCTAATCTTATTGAATGAACCTGCGGGTAGTTTTGGGTGGCAGACTGGGGTGGAAAGAGAGAGGTGGAGGGACCGGAGGGAAGAGGGAGGTTGTACAACCACATCCTAGTTGAAATGTCAATGCTATGAAGGTACATCCCCATCATGATCATGATCAGCATCTTGTCTTATCAACCGCTACAAACACGCAGCTCAATTTGGTCACTGTTTATTCGTAGAGAGTAAAGGGATGCTGGGTATTTTTTTCATCTGTTTATTAGGTTTTTGGAGGTCTTTTGTCCAACAAAGAGCTGTTTCAGGGAAGCTGTTAGAGTTTTCTGAAAAGATTTTTTTTTCTGCCACAACCAGTTGCCTAAAATAGTGACAAAAATATATTTGGTCATAATACTATAACTAAAACCAAATCTATAAAAAAGAAAAAAAAAAAAAAAAGAAAAAAAAGAAATTGGATTACGGTTGTGTTGTACCCTATATGGCAAGATTATGCTAATGAGATCTCCTGCATCCTTTATGTAACCAGCCCGTGAAATGGTCCCTCAGCATCACCAGTTTATCAAAAAGATTATTACATTTAACAAGAGGAAAAATGGCTGCTCTGGGGAGGTTGCAGCTACAAGTGATGGAGCCAAACTTACTGGGGTCAAAAAAACACTAAATCAATACGTATCACCCCGCAGGGCCACGAGTACAAGCAAGGCACCAACCTATTGAGCTGCACTGGCAGCCACCATCAACCTCGAAGCAGAATGAATAGGCTGCTACTGTATTGGGAACCAAAAAACTTCCCAAAGGAACTTAAAATATTTATTAAAAAACAGCTGGGATCTACAAAAGGAAACAGAAATTAAACAAGAATGTAATGTTGCTGTAAGCAAAGTACAAATAAGCTGTATGTGGTTTACAAGAGAGCAGCGGTAGAACACACACTCTTATCTGCAATCCTTTACGAGCCAAACACAACTTCTTCTGATAAAATGCAATGAAATTTGCAAACAAAACAACAAATAAGTACAATAAACAACAAGTAAACGTCATACCTTTTCTAACCCTACTATGCTAAACCCACGTGAGACGTTTCTAAAAGCAAAATTGATTCAAATACAGAGAGAATAAAATCTTAAAATGCAGCATCAAACAAATCCTCAACAATCATAAAAACATAAAAAAAAACAACTACTAAGTGTTGGATCACTCTTTAGAGAGCATGACAGTATTAAGGAAGGCAGAAGTCTGGAAACCAACCTCTGACTACAGTAGCTCAGAAGGGACACAGTAACATTTACATGCATAACTTTTTCCATTTTCAGGAGTTCTGTGGGTGCACTGCTGATGCAGAAAGGGAGTAGTACCACCACAAACCACAAGGTCCATGTTGAGCAGTCCAGTTCAGCAGCTTTGCATTTGCAAACAACAAATCTGCTGAATTAAAATACATTCTTATAACTTCGCAAGGTTTTGGATGACCAATCACAGAGCAGATTTAACAACATCCCGATTTGCAAATTTCACACCGTGCACCGTCTCCACTGTGTTTTTTAATCCCCAAATTTCCTCCTCTCCCATTTATCCAGAGAAACATTTAGGATCATTCAGACGTTTGCATTTCAGGATCAAACGTGTGTATTCTTTAAATCCTGACGAGACGCTCATCGTCTGCAGGGAACAGCGATCATCTGTAATCAGTCATATATCTTCTATCTGCCTTGGCGTTTTGACATCCTCTGCGCTCTGCTCGCCAGTCAAGGCTCATTTATTACCACTGTACGGACATGTAATCAGTCTTTACTGCCGGAGCAAATGTCTCCCTCTGGACAGATCTCCCACCACTCTTCTGCTACTTAAATTAAATTGGATTTTTTTTTTTTTTTTTTTTTTTAAAAGATCCTATTAATCCTAAATCTTGTCTGTTGATAACAAGTCTTGTCTGGCTGTTTGTTTCCTCTTCCCTCTCCTTTAGTTTTCCCGCTGGCAGCGTCTTTGCAGAAAGGCTCTAATAACAATAATCATTCACCGAAATGTTTCTGACAAAATCGTTCCACTTGGTTATTTAATCCCAGATAATGACATGGACTTTTATGTTAATAGATTTTATAGATAATGTGTCTTATCATCCTCGTATCTTTTATGGCTTACTTTCCGCAGAGAACAAGCTCCATAAGCTCTGGGTTGGAAAGTAAGATAAACACAGAGAGGTGAAGAGAAATAGTCTCAAATGGAAACTAAAACGTTGCGCTTCTGACGTGTTTTGATGCATTAATGTACATTCATTTTATGTACATTTCTGGAACTGCTGTTGCCCTGCAGCGTCTCAAGAGCTGAGCTTTTTTTTCCACAGAAGGGCATCACGTGACAGCTGTTTAGTTTTTGTTGTTGTTTTCAATCTAACACCTTGTTACACGCCAGCAACTGGAAGTCACCACACTGCCTGTTTTAAACATAGTGGCTGATTTTACAAAAGAAATCCAAGAGGACATTATTTGGGAAAGAGAAGAATTAAAAGAGCAACACATAACATCAGACTGACTGACTGACTGGAAAGAGCTCAGAGAAGAGACAGAATGTAAGACAGATGTTGGATTTGAGGTTGTTATGGGGTGACAGAGTGCAAGAATCGGCCAAAGTTCAGTAGTGCTGCTTTATGTAATCTTTTCTGTTTCTCTTTCAGGGTTGGAGAAAGTTGGCCGTGACTCCACCTATGAGCAAGAAGGGAAGGTGCAGTTTGTGATGGATGCCGTTTATGCCATGGCCTACGCTCTGCATCACATGCATCGCGAGCTGTGCGCTGGATACCCTGGACTGTGCCCTAGCATGGCCAACATTGATGGCAAGGAGCTGCTGGCTCACATCCGTTCTGTCAACTTCAATGGTAAGAACTACTGTTAGCTGCCCACTGCTAATGTGCTAATCTTGTGATTAGAAGACAGAAACATACATCACTGCATTGGGATGCATTCTCTCACGGCACATGATGGGTTTGTTTTGATGCTCTGAAAAGAGAGAAATAAACTGAGTTGGTTCCAGAAACTAGAAGAAACAATCACCTGCTCAGATTCCTGACCAGTTAGCTTGCAGCACAGTGAACTTGTGCAGCTTTTTTGTTGTTTATTGGTTCAGATTTTGTGTCTGTGTTCCTCCTTCAATTAAATTGTTTCGGGCCTTTAAAATCCCAAATTAATTCCCATTCTATGATCTATATTCATAGCTTGTTTAGTTGCAAGAAAAACTGGGCTAAAAGCACGAGTTTGGAAAAGCAAGATTTTATTTTGAAATAAGCAGAGTATAATGATGGTCAGAAGTATGAGTGGCACATGTTCCTGTGAGAAGCCCAGCCTTTCAGATGTTGTGAATTAAGTAAAAAATTATGCAAAAGCTCCACACTGGCCCTTTTATACCTTTTTTTTTTTTTTCCTAATGTGCGGGCACTCATTCTTTTCTTATCACAGGGGTCTCCAACTCCGGTCATCGAGAGCCACCATCCTGCAGGTTTTAGTGTTTCCTTGCTGTGACACACCTGACCCAAATCAATGGCTCAATAACAGGCAGGTGCAGAAAATGACAAAAAGTTGTTGGAGAACCTTTTCATTTGAATCAAGTGTGTTGCACCAAGGTAACATTAAACTCTGCAGGATGGTAGCTTATGAGAACTAGAGTCAGAGACCCCTGCCTTCCCTCTGCTCCACACATTTTAGTCCCTTCAGTACAAGATGTGGGGAAAGCATAGAAGGACAGACATTAATCAGTTAAGAACATGAAACTAAGGCTACAGTTCACAAACGATCGCCAAAAACTTGACAATAAAAGATGGCTAAATATTTTTTTAGTCTAAGTCTCCTCAGCTCCACATTCAGACTGCAGGGTCATGATTAGGTGAATAGTTTGGATCTATCCTGCCTTATATCAGCACTTCATGCTGAAGGTGGTGTGATAGTGGTGTGGATAGTTTCTGGGCTAGATATAAGGCCTCTCAGTGCCGTGGTTTAACCACTACAGCCAACCAAGTGTTGTAGCTGAACATATCCATCCCTTTATAATTCTCATCAGGGATGTGCAGCCAAAAAATGTGTGAGATCAATATGGACCAAAATGTCTGATGAATGTTTCCATCACCTTGTTGAATCTATACTATGTTGAATAAAGGCAGTTTTAGGGAAAATGATGACCCAACGAGTAAGGTGAACCTGATAAAGTGGTGAGCGAGCATAGACATTCAGGTGCATTCATGGTCTGAGCTCCCCACTCTTCCAGGTGCATTTTGGGAATTGAGACCTCCTCCAAAATATTTTGGACTGAATTCTTCTAGATACTGGGGGAAAATGTAATATTTCAGGCAAATCTAAAGATTCTTGGACTGAAAGTTGAAACGGTGACGAGGATGCAGAGAAATACAACCTGATCTAAAGCTACTTTCTCTGTATTTACACAATATAATTTCACTGTATTTTAGAGAGTAGTTGACCAAATAGCCTTGCAGATGAACCCTAATGTATTATAACTCTTCATTCTTCATCTTTTTGGGCTTTATTTGTCTCTCGCACTATCATCAGAGTTTAAGGTCTGTTGTCTGCCGTGATATTCTACCCGGCAGCAGGTGGAGGCTGCAGTCAGCAGGAAGTGCAAAGGCTTACAGCATCATTCGGGGATCTTCTGCTCAGTGTGAAGCTCCAGTTATGGCTGCTGGTTCTAACATTGTGTTGAAGGTTCTTTTTTCTCCCAAATTTTCTGACACAGCTTTGGAAGACTGAATCAAACACTTCTTATACGACTGAAATTACCATAACTTTACAAACCATCACAAATCACAGAATATGTGTGGAACTGTGAAGTCTACATCTGTATTTAGTCAACCGGCTGCTGATGGGCACTGATTGTTAATACCTCTGCATTGTGGATTCAGTATTTATCTCGACGCAGTGACTGATGACCATGACTGATTCTTGATGCTTTAACCTTCAAAAGATAATTTAAGAGTTGGATGATGGTGCCAGATGGCTTTTGAACCGGAAGTTGTTGTGTATGTAGCGCAGTTTTCAAAACATGAACGTAACCCATAGCCCAAACATAGCTGCTGCTATCCAAGAATATTTTGATTGTTACACACTTTACATAAAATGTGTCTCAATCAGCACACTAAAACTACTTCGAACACTTCTGTAGTATTTAACACAACGAATTTAGTACTACTTCCGCCTTTCCTCTACTCCACACTGAACGAGATACAAAAGTACAACTTCCGGTTCAAAAAGCCGTCTGGCACCATCGTCCAATCAGCGATTTCTCTTGTTGCCCGCTGGTACCTACCTCTTCTGGTATGTTAATGTAGTTGTGGTTTTTCTAAGTTTGTTGTCGTTTTTTATTTGTCATTGTGTTTTATCTATTTTTTTTTTTTTTTTTTTTTTTTTTTTTATTTGTTCTGTTTTTTTAGAATTTTTCGTAGTGTTAAAAAGAAAATGTATATTATATTATTTATTTCTAGTTTCATTATTTTGGGTGTTATGGTGCTTTGTCCAACAATGTACAGCACTTTGTTTTTCGCATGGTTGTTTTAAAGGGATTTATAGATAAAGCTGAGTGAAATTTTATTTGACCCTGATATGTGGTTCTGGACTTGATCACCCCTCGCTTTTGAAAACTTGAAAGGACAACAAGCATAAAATGATCATTTCTGGACTGAAGGAATTCAAAACTTGCTTTGTAAAGAAGTAGAGGTGTAACTTCATCTGGAGGATAGCATGACGTCACACACTTTATCTCAGTTTTTTTCTACTTCGAAATCCTTGTGACGTCCCGGGGGATAAGGTTCGGTGATTGGTTACTTTCTACTGGTTAACAAGGGCATGTACAAATACATCAGGCGGGTGGAAAACGTCGGATAAAGTTATTTCCAACGATGGCTGGTGAGTTTACCAAAGAGAGACATCCTGCTGCATTCGTTGCTGTGGGTTGCTGTTTTCCACTTTGTTTTCATGGTCTGATTTAGGTTCCGACATGTAGGGCTGTATGCTATGTGTTGACATTGTATTTTGTTTTTTTATTGAGTTCATATTAGCCTAATCCTTCTGTTTATGAGATGTTACAATGACGGCGAAAGCAGGTGCGGTGCGCGCTCCCGATGTGCAGTGGCGGGAGGCGGAGGTTAACGCGGAAGAGTCTCAATCCACTCGTTTTGCCCGCAGGCTGATCTGACAGCCTACGGAGAGGGTTGGTCTGAAGTAAATAAAGCGATTTGTGACAATAACTCGATCAATCCCAGCCCTTCTGGGCCTAATAAATTAACCTGAAATACACATAATAGTTCCACTTTAAAGAAGTGCTATTTGTCATTGCCATGATACAGAATCAAGCAGTTCTGTTAGCTTTGGCTTGCTGAGACTAAAGATAGAAATAAACTTTGGTTATATGTCAATTAATTTTCCATGTAGAAAATAAGTGAACTTTAAGCTTCAAACTTCAGGAACTGCTGTAACAGCGGCATCACAGAAACTGCTACAGCCACTTCACGAACATCACGAACATAAAATGAGCCTACAGTAAAAATGAAAAGGCATCTTTATTTCAGGAAGAAGCTGAAAGAATGAGGAAAATGTGAATCTCTGGAGAAGTAGATTGGAAATTAGCATCAAGATTTAATGAATTAGGCCCGTTAAGTTTTAGAATCAAATTTTGTCCTTTCCTCTTGTGACATAACCTTATTATAATCTTTTTATAATTGTGTGAAAAGATTCGGATATAATCACATTCTTGCTGGATGCATTTGAATTTTTGCCCTTGAGTCCCCTGCAACATATAAATGCACAAGACTCATCAAAGCATGAATGTGATACCTTGAGTTTTAGTTACAATGTCGGATTTTGTGTGACCCTGAGGGTCTTACGTTTTTACAGAGGACAATGTTTTCACTCATTTTTTGGCCAAACACAAACACAGGAAGTCTAAATAAACATAAACAATAAATACAATCCTTTATGAGGTAATGAAAAAAAAGTCTATACATGCTTTCTTGTGGATCTTGTTTTTTTTTTTTTAAAATGCTAATGGTCGAAAGGGAAACGGCAGATGGTGAGAGAACTGCAGCAAACACAACGGCTCTGAGATCACACACCGGTGAACTTTACCCATCCAAGCGAGTACCACACCTGCTGCCCGTAAACTGCATAATTTGTAAACATGAAAAGTATAAATATCAATCATACAGTCAGAAAAGAATTTAAGAAAAATGGATTCTGTGTAAAACACTGACAGGCGGGAAATTGCTACTTGCAGATAAAGAAAGAAAAGGTAAAAGTTCATTTCTGCACATTCAGGACAGACACGTGGAAGCCTGCAAAGCACCTGTTTCAAACACCATGCTAGTACTTTTCTAATAAGAAAAATGAGACA
This sequence comes from Telmatherina bonti, assembly GCF_933228915.1. Taxonomy (NCBI): domain Eukaryota; kingdom Metazoa; phylum Chordata; class Actinopteri; order Atheriniformes; family Telmatherinidae; genus Telmatherina; species Telmatherina bonti. The sequence goes on along the minus strand of NC_136620.1, from coordinate 16,971,916 downwards.
ATGGAGGGCAACTTGTGTGAAAATGAGAAGACATATTTCTGGGAAAGGGTGTGATTGAGGAGAAGAGCTTTTAAAAGAACAAGAAGCGCCACGACTTTGTAGGCTGAATATGCTTTTCAAAAAGTGAAAAAGAGGGACTGAGCATATCAACTTACAAGACACATTCACAGAAGGTCAGACTTAATAGGACACATCCTTTAAGATTTCAGAAAGCATCAACAGCATACCTTGTATACGTTGATGATCTGACAGCTGAAGAGGTTCTTCATAAAGTAGCTGCCTCCTCTTCTTCGCCTTAATCCAACAGCGAAGCTGAACGCAAAGAAGCAGACCCAGCAGGATCGAGTCACATACAAAGACGATATTATAAAAGATCGTGCTTGGCTGTTATGTCATGCACATCTCACACTAAAAGGCAATATTCAGAACACAGAAAAATGTCACCAAAGTCCCTCTGGCCTCCAACAGCAAAAGACGTGACTCTAGAGAGTGCCTTAAATATGGTGCTATACAACTTTTAGCTTTGTTGCATGGATATGTGGAATTTTAAAAGAACCATCGGAGAATAAGCATGTTGAGGCCAGCAGGAAGATAGTCTTTACCTGTCAGGATATCATCACCCTGAGCACCAAAGGACAGTGACTCTCTGGCAATGGCAGCTCAGCACATGACTGGGTCAGTACACGGCCCTGCCACTGCTCATCCAATTTTCTCCTTGAGCATGACTTAAAAATTCAAAGAGGAAAAAATATACAGCTCAGAAAGCAGAAATAATGCTCATCATAAGATAATCATAATAGCAAATCATAAAATGTATAATGAAATGTATGAAGTGTGTAATGTAAATGTTTTCATTTTTCTTGAATCATTTATTTTTTATCTTGTGAATAAGTTTTTCAGCAGTCAGAGATACTAAGTTAACTGATGTTAAAGATGTTTTAGAAAAAATTTAACTTATGGTGTGTGGTTTGACCATAATTTCTAGAAATTCAACATGGGATTTTTATGTAATGAGAATATTCTCAATCAGATAGTGCCTAATTTAAATTTCAGATACGACATCAGTGACATCAATATGGCACTTAGCTAGTTAAAACACAAGTAATGCTTGGACAACATGAGCTACTAAAAGTTTATAATTATCAATTCAGAAACACACCAAAACTTGGCATCCTTTGTAAAGAGCAGTGAGTAAAATTAGCAAACAACTTATGCTTAACAAAATTTCAATTTGCTGACAAACATATACCTGAGAGGCAAATGTTTTTATCCATCCACCCAGTTTCTATTGCTTATCCAGCATTGGGTTGTGGAGGCAGCAGCCTAAGCAGGGACACAGGAAAACTTCCATCTCCGCCACCTCATTCGCCTGCTCATTGGGGGGAAATCTCAAGGCGTACAGGCCAGCCAAAAGATATAATCCCACTAACGTGCCCTAGGTCTTTCCCAGGGTCTCTTCCTGCAGGGACGTGCACAGAAAACCTTACCGCTTCATCTGGCTTCTCTTGATGCGTAGGAGCAGAAGCGCAACCCTGAGCCTTTCCACATGACCGAGCTCCTCACCCTATCCCGGCCACCCTGTGACAAAAACTCTTTCAGCTGCTTGTAGTCACAATCTTGTTGTTTCAGTCGCTACCTACAGCTCTTGACCAAAGGTGAAGGTAGGAACACAGATTGACTGGGAAATTGAGAGCTTCCCCTTGGCTCCTTCTTCACCATGACAACCAGGCGCCAAGTCCGCATAACTATGGACGACACACTGATCTGGCATTGAGCTCACTCCCCATCTTTCCTTCCATCATGAACAACACTAGTAGATACTTGAACTCCTCCACCTGGGGCAGGACCCCTTTACTTACCTAGATGGTAAGGAGGTGCTGATTCTCATCCCAGCCCCACCACATTCGGCTGCGAATTGTACGAGTGAGACCTGGAGATACCAACCAGATGCAAAGAGCAGAAACCAAATCCTGAGCCACCAAACCGGATCCCGCAATACCTCAGCTGCAGCTAGAAATTCTGTCCATTAAAGTTTTTCAGTTTACTTTCGGTTTTCATTTTGTACTTTATTTGTATAGCGCCACTTCACAACATCAACTTAGGGTATCTTATAGATACATCAATTCGAACCAATGCAGAAGTAGAAAAAGTTGAAGAAAACAAACATTGCATCAAATCTTGACTTCAATCCCATCCTGAGCAGGCACAAGGTGACAGTGAAAAGGAAAAAGAAAAAGACTCTTTTAACAGGAAGGAAAAACCTCCAGCAGAACCCAGCTCAGGGAGGGCAGCCATCTGCTTTGGCCGTATGGAATGGAGAGGATGGGAAAGACCGATTAACATGCACTGCAACTTTTATCCTGGAAGACCTGCTGAAAGAAGAGAAGTACTGTAACAGAATGTTGTGATCAATGGTGTTGAATGCAGGACTTAGATGTAACAAGATAAATACAGATAGGAGTCCTTATCTGAGGCCACAAGAAGATCATTAAGTCAAGTTATTAACCAGTTATGAACAGAATTGGTAATAAAGGGCAGCCAACCCTCACTGGAAACAAATCCAACTTACTGCTGGATATGCAAACCAAGATCTGACAACAGGGACCGGACAGCCCAAACAAGAGGATCCGGTTCTCCATGCTCCTGGAACACCCTCCACAGGAGTCCCTGGGGGACACGGTTGAATGTCCCTAGGTGAACTCTAGGATCCTGAAGAAAGTATAGAGCTGGTCTCCTGGTATGAAACCAACTCTCAACACAATGCAAATGTTTTCATCTTGTTGTAATCACAAAACAAACTTCTACATCAAATTAAAAGAGAGATCATGGTGGAACACAGTGACTAATCTGTACATGTTTACATAAGTTCATTTCATGGCAGAGGGCAGGCAAGCCCCGACCAAGGTCCCCATGACCACCACACCCCACAGATGCAGCCGACCCAGAGCCAGCAGCACCCTCCCCCAGCCAAGCCAACCAAGGCCCAGGTGTACCAGACAGCACTCCCCACCCGAATCTCCCCGGAAAAGTGCCGGAAATGGAGGCGTGGGAGGACCCAATCACCCCTGCCTCCTCCCCTGCTAATGAATAATTGTGAAGTGTCTGTTAATTGCAATTAATATTGAGGCGGGTAACCATACAGTGTCGGGAGTGGAACTGCCTAAGCAGCTCCACCTGCTATACACTGCATGGCCCGCCCCCCAAAACTTGTTGATGAGTTGTCAGTGTTTTTGTGTTGTGATGACTAAATGTGATTAAAATTAGGAAGTGAGCCGATACCGGGTGCAGAGATCAAGACCACCTTGATGGTCTTTCTCACTGCCCAGCAGATCGTGCCCACATCCCAACACCCTGCCTGAGTGTGATGGAGAGCGGGGAAGGAGAAGGGTCTGGGGATTTTAGTCCAGAGGGACGTGAGCTTCCCTCCAGAAGATGAGTCACCAGCGGCACTAGGCATTTGTACACGTCTTAGCCCTTCCTAAGCTCTACCCCTCCATTGGCCCATATACACTTACCACTACAGCTACGCAAGTACTCTCTCATACACACACCCCAATCCCCCACGTATCTACACACTCCTGACACCCCGATACCATACATGCTCCACCACATTCCCCCATTCACACCTTCCTATGTATGTATGTATATATATATATATATATATATATATATATATATATATATATACATAGTAAATAAAATAACAGTCTTAAATGTCTTTATGTTAAAAAAGGGAAAAAATAAAAACTATTACAGGAAAAAAAAATACATATAAAAATTGACGTTGCATTTGAATTGTAGTTAAGTAGAAATATTCATTTAAAAAAGCAAATAAACACGATGAACTGATACTCATAAAGTAGTCTTTTGTTAAACAATCCTTTGAGGCAGTTACTGCAATGAAATGTTTTCTGTAACTGTCAATCAGACTTTGCACCTGTTGATGTTCTGCTCCACTGCACATCAACACAGTGCAATTTGTACAGGACAGATGTGCTTGTTTGTGTCACAGAGTGGCAGAGATGTGGACCAAAATGCAGGATGAAGGGGCATGAGGCAGGTGGATTGCAGTAAATGCTTTAAATAAACTGAAGGGCTATAGGGCTGACTACAACAGAACAAGACAAGGATAACAAAATGGCAAAAGCAAACTGAAACCAAGTGCTATATTTTCACATAAAACACAAAAACATTGGTGCACTAGTAAACAGGAAACAAAGCTAGACAGAAAACACAAGGAAAACTACAAAATAAAACAGGAAACCAGAACTAAGAACTACACAAAAACTCCAAACCATGACAATTTGTTTTTAATTATTCTTTTCAACTCAGTTCAAATTAAAAGCAATTTTTTATTTCACGAAATTATCATTTAACATGTTTTAATTTCCTCTCACTTTGTAGTAGTGCCCTTCATGCTGGGTCTGCATGGACATAAACTCAGTCATAACACGTGGATGTGTATGTAAGTAGTTTTGGGCATGAAGTAATGTCTTTGCTTGGCTTCACCATACTAAGATAAATAATGGAACTGATACGCATTACAGTGTTTTTTTCCTTTCCTTTTCCGCCTGTTAACCTAGTGACCTCTTTGTTTTGTTACTGCTGACTGCCCAAAGTAAAGGTGATGTCAGCTTGCCCATGTCTGACTGTTTTAGAAACATCTTCCACCATTTGCTCTAATCAGTGACCATGAATGTGCTTCAATGAACTGTTGGTAGGTTGTGGGAAAAGCTTTTAGTGGATTTAGTGACCTTGTCCTTGTGGTCCCTCAGCACAGAGTTGGTGGTTGCAGATGGAGGATTTGACTGACATTCTCTCTGCTCTCATATCCCCACAGAGGCCTTGCTTTTGCCAAGTGTTTTGTATTAAACCAGAATTTGTTCTTTATGACTAATGGGATACTAAGTAAGTATCAAATGGTTTTTGATGCAAAACTAATAAAATGTCTCCCTTTTTTGGCACTGCCCTCTCCTGGTCATATGGCGAAAAACATGTCTGATCAACTCCACTGAAAATTGTTGAATTAAATAATTTATTAATTGAGGAAAAAAAGTGTTCTGTTCTTACTCTAGATAACTGATTGCATTGCCGATGTGAACCTTTCTTTTTTTTAACCAAAGAAAATGTTGATTGTACATGTGGCAGATACCAAATACAATGGCATTTCAAGAACCCCTAGTAGTTGTGAAAGCAACGAGGCATCAAGGGTAAAACTGCATCCATTAAAGCAGAGGTCATGTTACAAAAAATATTATAGAGCTAACCATCCATCCATCTATCCATCCATCCATCCATCCATCCATTTTTTTTAATTACATAGTCAAATTAAGGGTCGTGAAGATGTAGTCTAACCCAGCAACCACTGGGCGAGAGGCAGGGTACACCCTGGACAAGTCACCAGTCCATCACAGGGGTCTTACCATGATACCTTTCTAATCCCAACCAAGTGTAGCAAAAATTAAAAACAATAATCATTACCAGTTTTATTGCTCATTTTCAAAGTTTTGTGACGAGACACTTCTTTTCCCATTTGAATCTGGATTTATGCAGACCTTGAGCCTTTATTCAGCAACAGGTTGTACATTTTAGAAATGCAAAACTCTGATAAAGCAGTCTCTCACTTTCAAACCTTACTGTCACTTACATTCCCACTTTCAAACCACAACACTGGTGAACTTCACACCAAATTTCAATCAAATGTTTCAACATTGGATTGTCTTTCCTGTTTTATACGGTCAGACATGTATGATTATAGATAAAATCCTTCCATAGCTCTTCCTTCAGGGAATGCAGTGCAATTTGTGTCCAAGAGGGAGTGTCACTGCCTTCAAAATGGCATGAGATCTCGTTTCAGCTGCAAGGCAGTACTTTTTAAAAGGAAGCCTTACTGAGCAATGGGAGGTAAATCAGTTTGTACAGATTTTCAGCATTACTGGCTGCAGTTGTCTCCAGATATTTTATACAGTTTGATGTCCATGGAAATGGACTATTTTGCTGAAGTTTGTCAAAGTTTGTCAATGGAATAATTTCACTTTTTCACAATTCACCTTGTAACCTCTCAGGTTACAAGGTAAAAAATGGAAAGTGAAAAATGTATTCAATTGATCTTTTAAGTGTTAAATAATCTGCCAGAAAATTAATTTATGAACCATCTGAACCCCCTGAAAGCCTTTTATATTTCAGGATCTTGTCGAATTGATGTTTTCCTGTAGTCTCAATTATTGTATATATTTGATAGTAATTTAATCAATTTTAAATTAAATTAGTTGTTGTAAACCAATAGGGCACCGATTACTCTAATAATCAATCAACACAGTCGTTTAAATTAATTTAATAAGTGCTGAGCATGAAATTAGACTAAAATGCAACTAAGTGAAGCTTTTCTGTTAATTTAAGTATAATTGTGTTTACTCGTTGAGGAGAAGCTTTGCCAGCTCTTCATCCATGTTAAAAGGAATTTGGTCTCTCAGTATTCTCCTCTTTGAAAAGATTCTCCAATAACAATCTTTGTTTTAATCCACTTTTGGTCATTTGCTATTTTGGAAGGATGCAGCGGTTTCTTAGGCTTTACTGAAACTATTTCTGGTCACTGTTTTTACTTGCCTCCATAACTGCAGATTTCCTGACATAACACCCCAAATTCTGAGCTGTTGCTACCTTGGGGAGTTGATTGGTTATTGAACAAGGAAGTAGTAAGGAGCTCCGCAGTGCAACAAAGTTGTTCCAGTGTAGGTACAAGATCTGCTGGGGTGGTCAGATCTGCTCATGCTGCGCCTTCCAATGACGTAACTCTATATTGTGCTTCATAAGAGTGCAATAAGATGCTTGTAGTATCTCATTTATCAATAGATATTTTTGCTTTTATTTCACATTTCTTTTGGCAAACTAAACATGTTTTCCCCAGACCAATAAAGCCCCTTCGATTTTATTGCCACGGCAACTTCTCAATACATTGCACAGGGTGTTCAAAACACCACCAAGCATAGCTTGTCCTGGTAGTGATACAGTTGTCCATCGAATGCAGCATGAAAAACAATGTTGATTTGGAATTTATGCATAACTGGTTAAATTGGAAATAAATGTTGCAAATATGAACTAATTAGCAGTTGCTAACATCAACATTAAGTCAAACTGTTAATTTTAATTGTGAAATTTTACGATGCCTTCTGAATGGGACCCTTTCTGCTCTCGGGAGTTTTAGAAATGATGGTCAGGTTGTGTCAAGTCCCTTTCATACGTAATGATAGATTTCTTTGTAAACGCTGTCCGTGTATCCAACGAAAAAGAACTATAATCCTACTTCACTGAAAAACTACTTTCATAAGATGTCTGGACCAACCACAGTTGTATGCCCAACATCCAGTCAATCATCTGCTGTGATATCTTCAGCCTGCGCGAGGCCCTGAGCAGATGATTACCTACATTAGATTCACTGCATTTAATTTATTCTTAAGTTTTCCCTCCAGTGCCTGACAATAAAGCCTGTAATTATCAGCTAATTCATGATGTAAACACAAAAAATGTTATCTGGTTTCAGGTTCTGTGAGGTAATGCTACTTATTTCTGCTTTATTTCCCCACAAATGCAATTGGTTTAAGTTTAGCCATAGGTCAAACTCCACACAGCAGAACCAAATGTATTAATAAGACAAAGCTTTTCAGAAAATTTCATTGCAGCTTGTGAGAGTTGCAGCCACACACAATCCTCACCAATGAGTCCTGGCTCAACAGCATGTGGCTCATGTGTGGTTTCTGCCTGATTAAACTGATTCCTATTAAAACCTACAAACACACACTCACATTGCACTGTGTTTGGGGCTTTCCTGTGTGAATCTGTGAACAGCATGGTTGATTGAGCCTCCACATATCAGTCGTTGACTTAAATCAAACTCGAGCAGCTTCTCTGTTTTTCATGCTTCACTTGTCTGAACATGGGACAGCGGGATTACTCATAATTCAATGTATGAAATGCAGTGAATCCAGACTGAAGTGGTGCTGTGTGGCGCCGCCGGCCACAGGGCTAATCGCCAACTCAGCCATGTGTTCCTCACCCGTGTGCTTATTTTTAGAGTAGCGTCAGGAGGCTAATGGAGGTACTTGGCTAATGTTAGCTTGTGCTGTGAAAGGACCATCTGCATGAGGCCTTTGATGTTATGTTCTTGTTTAACAGAATGAGGGAGAGGTGAGGAAGGAGGAGGAGGGGAGGGGAACAACAGGGAAATTTCCCAACTGTAGATTCATATGTGCAGAGGATGCTTGCTGAGAGGTGTATTGAAAAAGGATGGCAGCTCTGGAGCTTTCGGTGGGGAGAAAGAAGTGAGGCTGAAGGTATTCTTTGGTGAGTGAATAGACAAATTTACAAGTTTTTATCTCATGCTGTGACTTTACTTTCAACCTGTAGCTTTTATAAAGTCCTGAAGGGAGTAGGAAGAAGAAACATTCAGAGAGGGTTCAGCTGTACTGTGGTTGATCCAAATACTTACTGGTTGAGGTTTACAAATGAATGGATATAGGTTGGATATAGGTTAGATTTAACCTTTATGACCTTTTTGACTTTCACCTGTGAGTTAGAGCTAATGTTGAGGGTACACATCATTACTTTTGATTATTTTTATTTTTCCAACTCTAAGGCTACGTTCACACTATAGGCTGAAGTGACTTAAATCCGATGTTTTTGCCCCTATGCGACCTGTAACCGATCTTTTCTTAACAGTCTGAACGACACAGATCTGATATTTTCAAATGCGATCCAGGCCTCTTGGATATGTGGTCCTAAATCCGATATGTATCTGATCTTTAGCCATGCGACTCCAGTCTGAACGGTCAGGTCCCATTAATCCAACCGATGCGTCATTGTAACACAACAAACGTGATTATTCTGCATTTGTTGTTTATTAACTCTTTATCGGTAAATGTGCTCACATTTCCCTCCGCCTCCGGGTGGGGGGATGGGTCCTGACTGTTGTCTGTGCTTATGCGCCGAACAGCAGTTCAGAGTACCCACCCTTTCTGGAGTCCTTGGAGGGAGTGCTGGAGGGTGCTCCTTCTGGGGACTCCATAGTTCTGCTGGGGGACTTCAATGCTCATGTGGGCAATGACAGTGAGACCTGGAGAGGAGTGATTGGGAGGCATGGTCCCCCCCCCCCCCCCCCCTCTGAACCAAAATGGTGTTTTGTTATTGGACTTCTGTGCTCATCATGGATTGTCCATAACAAACACTATGTTCCAACATAAGAGTGTCCATATGTACACCTGGCACCAGGATTCCCTGGGCCGCAGTTCGATGATCGATTTTGTAGTCGTATCATCGGACCTGCGGCCACATGCCTTGGACACTCGGGTGAAGAGGGGGGCGGAGCTGTCAACTGATCACCACCTGGTGGTGAGTTGGCTCAGATGGTGGGGGAGGAAGCCGGTCAGATCTGGCAGGCCCAAACGTGTTGTGAGGGTCTGCTGGGAACATCTGGCTGAGTCCCCTGTCAGAGCGAGCTTCAACTCCCACCTTCAGCAGAACTTCAACCATGTCCCGAGTGAGGCGGGGGACATTGAGTCCAAATGGGCTGTGTTCTGTGCCTCTATTGCTGAGGCAGCCAGCTGGAGCTGTGGCCGTAAGGTCGTTGGTGCCTGTCGTGGCGGTAATCCCAGGACTCGTTGGTGGACACCAGCAGTGAGGGATGCCGTCAAGCATGGCCATGGTGAAAGACTTCCGGATGGCTTCGAGGCGATTCTGGTCCACTATCCGGCGGCTCAGGAGTGGGAAGCAGTGCTCCATTAACACTGTGTACAGTGGAGATGGGTAGCTTTTAAAAAATCCGGATTTCACAAAAACATCCGATATGAGCAGCAAGCCCTGCAGTGTGAACATAGCCTAACTTCCTCGGCACAGTTTGCTCATTCTGATGTTGACTTCAGTGTACTTAGGGCAAGATTTGCTAAGATCCCAGCTGCTCCACCTCATTCCTATATGCAGACTCATCCCCCTCCTTCAAGATGAGTTCCACCACTATCGTGCAATCTGCCAATTTGATTATGGTATTGCCAGAATGGATGGGGTTATAGTCAAAGGTGTAGAAGGTGTACAGTAGGGAGCTCGACACACAACTCTGAGTGAAGTCTGTGTCAGAATTGATGATTGATGATGCATGATGGCCTACTCTCACCTTCTGGGAGCAATCCGACAGGAAGTCCAGGATCCAGTAGCAGATAGAGAAAAACAGTCCCTGCTCTGCAAGTTTGGCGATGGAAACCATAACTCCCCTGCTGCTCCAGGTGGCTTAGAGTAGTGGGGAGAGCTGTAGTGCTTGTGACCACTGTGGATCTGTTAGCTCTGTGAGAAAACTAGTGAGCAGATGGCAGACTTGAAGTGATGTGACCTTGCACCAGTTTCTTAAAGCACTTCAAGGCAATAGGTGTGAGCACCACTGGACTGTGCTTATTCAGACTGCTAATTGTTATCTTTTTTGGCATATGGACAATTACTGAGGACTTCAGGAGTGTGAGACAGTGGACTTAGACAAGGACTGATTGAAAATCCTGGTAAAGACACCAGGATTTTCAACTGATGAAGACCTTGTACAGACCAGCTGTACAAGGTCTTCATCAGTTGTCCAGATACACTAACAGGCCCAGAAAGAAACGTTTCTTAGGTTCACTTCTCAGCACCTTAGCCAGCGAGGCATTCCCGTCAGCCACTGAGAGGTTCCCAGGATGGTAATTGGTGATGTGTTCGATCCACACCTGCCCAATGTTACTGCTGAGGTGATTCTCCATCTTCCTCTTTCATGCTGACTTGGCCTCTGTGAAGTCTCTTTTCCAGTTGGCTCACTGAGTCTTGACTTGCGGCTTGTGAAGCAGCCACTGGCTTTCTGAAAATGCTATCTAAACAAGTCATAGTGATCCTCAACGGTGCAGTACTCCCCACAAACAAGAGGTGCAGGCTACTTACAAAAACTTTGCCTTTCTAACGGCCCTAACTGATTCTGTCAGAGTTGCCAGTTTTGGCTGAGTTCAGCTGCACCAAACACCGCCAAAGAGCTGCTCTGTCGGTAGTTCTGTATATATATTGACAAAGAAACACCCACACTCTGGAGACATTATTGGATTTTCACCATATACTGTTGCATTAGAATACCATTACTCCGTGCAATATATATGATAATAATTCCTTGCTAAAAAGCTGAATGTTACTGATTTGGCAAAGAAGGATATGTAGCGTGTGAACGCTTTTTGTGGTTCTCCTCTTGTCTTGGTATATTGAATGCGGCTCTTGATGAATAAACATTAAGGCTTACTGAACTATATTGTGTAGCATCAACAGTCCTAAAAGCCATGTTTCTCTCTCTCAGCAGTGTTTTGACCTCACTTGATGATCCAGGGTTTCTGGTTGGGATAAACTCGGATCCAGAGTTACAGTGTCCATGCAGAACTTGATGCAACCCAGGACACCTGTAGTATATTCCTCCAAGTTGTGCTGTTCAAAGACATCCCACTTTGTTCTCTCAAAGCAGTCTTGATGCTAATAAGGGGTCCCTTCAGGCCATGTTTTACATGGGAGCTCATTTCCTGAGGGTGGTGTAAGCTGGCACTCAGAGAATGGAAAAGTGGTCAGACTGGCCCAGATGTGGTAGTGGCTTAATCCTGTTGGCACACTTGATTTTATAGGACACCTTGTTCAGTGTGTTATTTTCCCTGATAACACACTTAACATGATGGTAGAATTTAGGCAGCACTGCCCTCTAAATCAGTATGATTAAAGTCTCCTGCAATGATATGTACAGCCTCAGGATATGTACTCTGCTGACTGTTTATGGTGTAGTGCAAAGGTCCAACAGCTGAGCTAGCATTAGCATCTGGGGTATATAAACAGGAGTCAGCATGATGACTCCCAACTCCCAGGAAAGACAAGTGGGTCTGCATTTCACAGTCATGTACTCCAAGTCCAGGGAGCAGTGGCAGTGACTGGCTACAGTCTACAGACTGAGATCGCGTTCACGCTGCACTTTGGTCAAACGCGCCAAACCTTTACAATAATATTTCCCAGTTCCCACCAATGTGGCGCTGCACTAGAATTTAGCAAACGAGTGAACAAGACCTGGGTGAAGAAGAAAACTCAGTTGCGAGTCAAACATGGAGACGAAATTCTCGCTGTTTTGGGTTTTTTATTTAGTCTTATGCAAGTATACTGCAGTAAGACACAGCAACAATGACCGCAGTATGAAAAACAGACAAAGCAGAGGACTCTTATCGCCATCGTTATGTATTTACCCACAATGCAAACTATGTCAAATGCAGGAAGTGACTTGTTTTTGGAGTCTGCTTCCTTTATTTGGTCTGCTTGAAACGGGATGAGACCTGCATTTCTAGGGGGACCAAGTCTGTCTTCTTTGGTCTGAATCAGAATTTGTTTGGCGCATTCACAGCTCCCCAAACAAAGCGGACTTTCTGAGCAAACGGACTCGGATTCGAATCAAAAAGGCTGACGTGAATAGGCCCTTAATGTCTGACAAGCAAATACCACTCAATTAGCTGGCTAACAGGAAGCTACATTTAGCACTTTCTAACTGCTAGCACATATTAAATTATAAATAATAAATGATAAACAATTTTAGCCATTTATTTCTAAAGCAAACAAATGTGTTAGCTAAAGTGAAACCAATCAATGCATTTATAGACATTCCTGTTGTGGGAAAGCAATGAGAAAAACTCTGAATGAATTCTGTGTCACATATTAAGCATAATGACGTTAGCTCGCAGAATACTGTAGTCTTGCGGAAGTCTCACAAAGTCTTGTGGTATTTACACAAAGTCTCATGTGATCAAAGCAGTATAAAATAAAGCATCACTATTTAAAAAATGTGTTTCCTTTTATTAATAATCCATTCTGAAAACACGTCCAAAAATATAACACTCATGTAACAAAAATGATATTCTAATTCACCTTTTTTTAGTTTAAGGGCAGAACAGTGGGTTAGACTGGTCACACTGGCGCTCACTTTGCAATAATTTCAGATTTTGTACTTAATGGTCTAAAAATAACATTTGTTCCATCAGTATGCATGCAACACCAATCTTTTAGTCCTGGAAGCAGGTACAAAGAATGGCTAAGATCATGTTAGTCTGAACTCTTGAACTGACTCGATTACCTCAGCCAGATTCATAGAAATGTAGCAAATTTTTGTCAGGGAGCTTCTCAGATGTACACATGCAAACATCCCCTCACCTCATACACTAACATTTCAGGAGTACTTGGCACCACATTTGAATCCACTGCTGCACTTAAGCATATTTACTTTTTCAGTGAAGGATAATAAAAAGATTTGAGGATTTGTATAAAACTGGACCACATTTCCACATATCTTGATTCTGGGAGTGGATTGTTTGTGTGTTGCATTATTGTAACTATGACAAAGCTGCAGTTTTTTATTATGATGCGTGCTTGGAGATGAATGTGTAGAGGAGATTTTCATTCTGTATCAACACAGACTTTTTGAAGTCAGGTGAAATGAAGTGAATTAAAGTGGGAGATTTGGAGGGGGTGTTGGGAGGTCTATACATCCTGAGGCAAGCTGTGGTGATTCATCTCCACGCTGATGTGATTTGCTCTGCTCTTATTCATGCTGAAGAAGGAAATCAGGGCAAGATACAATCAAACCAGTGCCCACTCACTTCATTATGAATCATTTTCTTTTTTTGTTGTTGTTTTTATTGTTCTTCTGCCTTTTAGCTAGAATCTGCTGCTCATCCACTTGGGATATAGACATCCGAACTGATGTGCCTCAAGTTCAAGACCATTGTCCCCAATGTTAAATTTGCCCTGCAGTAAGGATGCAGGGTTACTTGACAACAACACAAAAAACGACAAAAGCAGCTGGATGAAAATATAATAGACTAAGTCTGTTTTTGGAGGAAAAAAACCTGTAAATATTTTATCTGTTGTTTAAACACTGACTACTGGATTTCCCTTAGCTTTCTTTTTAGGAAACTAAAGCTGCACACTTTTAGACATTATTGCAACAACAACCTGTAAGCTATGTATGAAGATACTACCTGTAAAAAAAAATAGTTGGTCGACAGAAATCTTACTGGTATCAGCTGTAGTGCTGCCACAGACCTCCAGTTTAGCTGCAAAGGCTTTGAATTGAAGTGATATTTCAGGTTTGCAGTACTCACTATACTACAATTCTTTAGTACACAACTTGGGAAGAACAATGGGCCTCATTCAACAACAGTTACTATGAACACATTTCCTCTTAAATCCTACTCTGGAAAATTTGACCAAAATTATAAAATTTACCAAAATCTTCGTATCATGGATTTGTTCTTATCTTACAACAAATCCTATGAACACTCAAGATTGCTCTTTCTGCATCTTAGTGCTGACACATTTGAACAGAATTAGCATTTTGTTGTTTTCTGCTGTTCTGTTTTCTCAAATTATTAATAAAATGGAGAAAAGCTGTTCAACTTTTAGGTTGAGGTACAAAGCACTTTGTTATTTAAAATAAATAGCAAGATGTTGCAGATCCTGTCCAAAAGTTATAAATTCACTTAAGGTAAATCTTAACAAATCCATTTAATTCAGTCAAAAACAAGTCACAATCAAATTGGATTTAAATCTACACCCTAACGTCATCGGTGCAAAAGTGTAGCTGTTTAATAAAAATGTATTCTGCCATGGTTCCCTTTAGCCATGACACCACAAAGATGTACAACTTGACAGTCCTATGGAACCAGACTGCAGGCTGCTGTCTAAGTTCAGCAGTAAATCATGACCATTTTGTACATAGCTCACTATATGATCATTTTTAGTCATATGAACACTTTTGAAATGAGAAAATCAGGCTTCATTGCACAAATTTTAGTAGTATTTTTTGTTTTCATTATTTCCTTCTGTCATTCTGTTTGCTGTTTTTTTGTCATCTGCCTGTTTCTCTTTGCACGTGGCCTGGAAATCTTGATGTTTTTAGTCATTTTTGGCCATTTACCGATGCAAAGTAAAGCAAGCTGGTTCATTCTTTCAGCTTGTGAGAGATCAGTATGAAAAAATCTAAGAGGAAAAATGTAAACACTTCTATGATCTATGAATATGGTCATGAATCTGATGGGTGTTTTGTTAAAAACATCTAAAGAAGAAAGTGAAAAAAATGTAAAAGGATATTGGTGATTAAAGCCAAATGGTCCGTCTGATTATAGGCAGCTTCAGTAGATTAATGTGAGTGTTATAGGTAAACATCCATAACAGTTGCTAATGTGGCCTCATGTTACAACAGGATAGCAGGAAGACATGGGAAACCTCAAAATGTAACCGGTTTTGTTGTTGTTTCATTGCTTAATCATTTAAAATCAAGTCTTTATTTTAAAAAAAAAAAAAATATATATATATATATATATATATATATATATATATATATATACATATATATATATATATAATTTTTTTTTTTTTTTTTTTTTTTTTTTTTTTTTTTTTTTTCCACAGTTTTGGTAAGTCTGTTTGAATACTCTCAGTTTCCTATTCTTAGCGGACTGGAGTGGCACCTGATGTGGTCTTCTGCTGCTGTAGTCCATCTGCTTCAAGGTTCGACAAATTTAGAGTGTGTTCAGAAATGGCATTCTTCATGTCTTCTTGGAACCAGTGCTTATTTGACTTCCTGTTGCCTTTCTATCATCTCCAACCAGACTGTCCATTCTCTTCTGGCCTCTGACAGACATTTAGGTCCAGATAACCGCTGTTGGATGGACATTTTCTCTCTTTTCAGACAATTCTGTGCAAACCCTAGAGACTTCAAATCATGTAAAAAAAAGTAGCAGCTTAAAAAAAAAAAAAAATATATATATATATATATATATATATATATATATATATATATATATATATATATATATATATATATATATATATATATATATATATATATATATATACCTTGTTACCTTGTTAAATCAAAGTATTTAATTTTTTGCATTCATTTTTACAGGAAGTGCAGGGACCCCGGTGACATTTAATGAGAATGGCGATGCTCCTGGACGCTACGACATCTTTCAGTATCAGATCAACAACATGTCCACAGCAGAGTACAAAGTCATTGGACACTGGACTGACCACCTGAATCTTAATGTGAGGATCACTATTATTATTACAAACTTCAAAGCAATTGATTTTTTTCTTCTTGATCTCTAAATTGCATCACATGGTCTCTAGAGTTTGAATGGTAAACTAAATTGAAATTTCTCCTCAAGCATACAGTAAAAAAATGCAGATAAATTTCTATTATTAAGTTCAAAGTTTTCAAGTATTTCCTCCTTTAATAATACCAAATGGTGTTGTACTATATATTGTTGGAAAGCCTGATTAGTTACCTTTACAATAAGGTTTAACTTTTAAATGTTGTGCTTCTGTGGATGGAGAAACACGGCTAAACGTGTGGGTAATGATTCCCCGGTTGGTCCTTACTCCTCTTCTGGGTTTCATTTGGATTGAATGATTGCACTCTACTACAGTAAGAAGGGAAAAACACATATTGGCCATTTTCCACTGTCACAGTTGTCATTAGTGAAGTTCCATACACAGCCACAACAGCTTAGTACATTCTGCTCATCAGTCTGGTCACATATATCTGTGAGATTATATCCCATTCTATCCCACTAGAAATAAGTACTAGAAGAAGTATCTCACTAGTAAAACCACAGCTGTATAAAGTTGCATAAACAGGAGCGCTAAGATAATTTCACATGTTGAACTTGGTTGAGGTCTGGACTCACAGTGTGATTTTATCCTCTCCACTCCCAGACTGTGGAGGTTTACTGTGATGACCTTGGCTCTGTGGGAGAGGGTTCATTAGCTTGGAAGATGGGGTTAGGTCCCAGATTTTGGCAAAATAGGATCAATCCTATACTGAGCCAGAAGACAAAGCTCTCAATTTACCAGTCGATCTATGCTCCTACCCTCACCCATGAGCTGTGGATTGTGAACAAAAAAACGTGATCTCGCATACAGGTGGCTGAAATGAGTTTCTTCTGCAAGGTGGCCAGGCTCTTTCTCAGAGATAGGGTGAGAAGCTCAGTCATCCAGGAGGGGCTCAGAGTAGAGCCGCTGCTCCTCCGCATCGAGAGGAGCCAGTTGAGCTGTCTCAGGCATCTGGTCAGGATGCCTCTGGACGGCTCCCCAGTAAGGTGTTCCGGGCACGTCCCTGCCTGGGCTTCCTTACTTAGGCTGCTGCCCCCGCGACCCGACCCTAGATAAGCGGCAGAAAATGGATGGATGGATGGATGGATGAAGGATCATTACTGGTCAGGATAGTGGTTAGCACTGTGGCCTCACAGCGAAAAGGTCATTGGTTCAAGCCTCGACTGGAAAGCAGTTTGAATGGTGGTCCTTCTGTGTGGACCCACCATCCAAAGACATGCATGTTAGAATAATTGGTTACCCTAAATTGTCCCTTTGGAGTCAGAGTGAGAGTGAACGTGAATGCGATGGTTGCACCCTGGATGGATGGATGGATTTATAACTCCTGAGACACCTGGTAACACCAGAGTCTCAAAACACAAACAGATACCAACAGGATAAAATTTTTGGTGCTTTGTGGGGGACAACACACGTTTAGATGAGTTGTTCATTCCACAGAAGCAAAATCCTTACAAGTAATATCTCTATGTAAAGATTTCTAAATGGGCAAAAAACTGATATTATTAAAGGGGAGAAATGATCAACCGAAATACAGATTGTTTCTGACCTTGAGTGTTTTAAAAGATGCCCAGAAATAAAACATATTAATGTTAAATTTTCATACATTTTTGTACTAAGTTAGGAAGTGAACATTGAGTTGAATGGCAACCAATTTGATGAGATTGGCGTGAGTCGATATCACATGCTGGTTTACCATAATCACTTCCATCTATTTAATATTTGCATTGTTAGAATCAAACAAATGGAAATAATTCCACCTTTTCTTTATTCAGTGCACCTTACAAATAGTGTTTTGCATTACTTTATATTTGGATCAATGCTTTTGGGTCATTGACAACTGAACCTATGTTTCCATGAAGCTTGTTGTTCTGTTGCACACTTGGCATCTGACTGGTTCTTTCTTATTCATGTAGATGGAGACATTGCAGTGGATTACCGGCGACCCCTCCCTCCCTGCCTCTGTGTGCAGCCTTCCCTGCCGCACAGGTGAGCGGAAGAAGGTGGTGAAGGGTGTTCCATGCTGCTGGCATTGTGAGCGCTGTGAGGGATACCACTTCCAGGCCAGTGAATTCACTTGCGAGCTTTGCCCCTATGAAAAGCGACCCAACCAGAACCGCACCAGCTGCCAATTAATACCCATTATCAAGCTAGAGTGGGACTCACCCTGGGCACTAGTCCCTGTTTTCATTTCTGTCCTGGGTATCATCGCCACTACATTTGTCATTGTCACTTTCGTCCGCTACAATGACACGCCCATTGTGCGTGCCTCAGGTCGCGAGATGAGCTACGTTCTGCTGACGGGTATCTTCTTGTGTTACATCATTACTTTCCCCATGATTGCTGCTCCTGATGTTGTTGTCTGCTCCTTCCGACGTATCTTTCTGGGCCTTGGCATGTGCTTCAGCTACGCCGCGCTACTAACCAAAACCAACCGCATCCACCGTATCTTTGAACAGGGAAAGAAAGCAGTGACAGCGCCCCGTTTCATCTCACCAGCCTCCCAGCTGGTCATCACCTTCTCACTCATCTCAGTTCAGCTGCTGGGCGTCCTTGTGTGGTTCGCAGCAGACCCACCGCACACCTTTGTGGACTATGGGGAGCAGCGTACACAGCATCCTGAGAATGCCCGTGGTGTCCTCAAGTGTGATATTTCCGACCTTTCCCTCATCTGCTCTTTGGGATACAGCATCCTCTTGATGGTCACATGCACTGTTTATGCCATAAAGACGCGCAGTGTGCCAGAGACATTCAACGAGGCGAAACCTATTGGATTTACTATGTACACCACCTGCATCATCTGGCTCGCCTTCATTCCCATATTCTTTGGCACAGCACAGTCAGCAGAGCGGGTGAGTACAACTTCATGATGAATAATGTCTTGTCATTTTTTATGTAATGTTGAGCTGTTCAAATGAGTTGATAAAACAATGGAAGATGATAGACCCATGTGCTGTAACACTTGGAATATGGTTTTATGAAACAGCTGACATCATGTTGAAATCCTTCAGATGATAATGTTCAAGACAAACTCCTTTCTATTGCAACACATCTAAAATTGGCCTAATTGTGTTTCTGCCTTGTTTGCTTTGGTTTATTGTGTTTAATTTTGGGCAGATTGTGTGCAGCTTCAGCAATGGACAAATTTGGCAGTCGCTTTGTCTGTTACACCATCTTGGGACATCGACATTTTCGCAATGACAACCTCCTAGTTCAGGGATACTCAATCCTTTCCCTCGAGGGCTGGTATCCTGTAAGGTTTCCAAGTGTCCCCACTGTGACACACCTGAGTCAGACAGACAAGCTCTGCACATGTCTACTAAATACACATTGATTTAAATCAGGTGTGTTGCAGTGGGGACACTTGGAAAGCCTGCAGGACAGCAACCCTCGAGGACCAGGATTGAGAATCTTTGTCATACTTGCAACTGCCTCTGCTGACAGCAGAATTAGCATCTTGATTGACAACTTTAATCAGTCGTCCACAGTTACAGATTAAGGTATTTTATCAGCCAATCTTTAAATTATCTTACACAATTACTTGTGCATTCCAGCTCTCAACGACACTCATTTTCCAAGGAAATAACAAAGCAATCTTATTTTTCCAAAAAGCTAATTCATAAGTAGCAGAAGACCTGAGATTTCAAATTTATAAATGGCGGCATTCAGTACCTCCTGTAGTCCATATTTGTCTTTATTAAAACCCACATGGGAGGAGACCAGACAACTACAAAATCCCAACTCGATATGGTGAAATTTGTGCGCTTCAAACACACAGAGCAGAAGTGCTGCAGTAAAGAGCTGAAAGACACTGACTTTTGCATCAACAACCAGTTTTCCTAGGAGCAAGTTCTGAGGAGGAGGTAAATGGAGGGCAGCCAATGTGCAGTCATCTCTGTGGACTGGTTTTTGTGAACAGGACGCTCTTTAGGGAACAATCTGCTACTCCATGGCTCCAGTAAACTCAAACACACGAGTGTAAATTAATTCTATTCTCTCACTTTTGGTGATAAATATCTATTTAGTTTACTAATCTACATGTGTTAAATGGGAATACTGATATCACTACTAACACCCACATCACAATAGACAGACATTTAACACACTATAGTACAAAATACTTGTATGCACACATTGAAAAAACATGTGCATTTCCACACACTTCTACCAAACCTGAGCATGAGCCCATAAGGGATTGGGAATGTACATGGGGCTGATTACAGGGAAAAGAGGTTAAAATTCTTTTATCAACTGAATTATCTACAAGTAGTTTTATTACAACAGATTCATGTGGCTAAAACAACAGTAGATGTTCTAAGAACAGCTCTGTCACACATACCTTGCATATCACAGCTGGGATCCCAATTCCGTTTTTCAAATGTGTTGTCCAAGTCCTAAATGTATCTCGTCGCCAGATGATCATGGTTATTAAGTTTCCATGCACTCAGCGGTCATTACCTGAGACCAAACAAGTTTATTTAGTTTAGTTTTTTGTGTGTGTGTGTGTGTTTGTTTTGTTTTTTTCAGTCACTGGATTTCTTAGAGGGATATTTGTTTTGTTTTACCTTCTAATCTCCTCATTCCGTATGTTTTTACTGCAAACCTGTTGACATTATTTTACGTACCATATTAGCATTTATAATCATAATTTCGCTCCCATACAGTGCTTACTTATGTATCAGTCAGATTTCTTTGCTATAGGCCATGCTATCTCTCCAAACTTGCCATGAAAACCATGTCATGCACAAAACCCTTACTTACAAAGGCAGTCTCAAACATATGTACACCTGCCGCTCATTTTAGCAATCACTCTTTGTAAATCACTCGCAAAGCGTGTTTAGGCTCCA
This sequence comes from Telmatherina bonti, assembly GCF_933228915.1. Lineage (NCBI taxonomy): Eukaryota > Metazoa > Chordata > Actinopteri > Atheriniformes > Telmatherinidae > Telmatherina > Telmatherina bonti. Next base: position 16,950,884 of record NC_136620.1, on the reverse strand, counting down.
CATGCAAAATTCTAGATTGTATACGCAAAGTACAACACCCAAATAGTGATCTTTGTAGATCTAGGCCAGTGGTTCCCAAATTTGATGTGCTCAAGGCACAACAGGTGACAAGTAAAGATCTCAAGGTACACCTTTTGTGTCAAAAAGCCCCTTAAGAACACAAATAATCACTTGTACCATGTAAAATATCTGTAATCATTATTTACTAATGCCAAATTAAATGTGAAAACTACATTTTTCAATAAATATTTATTAACATAATATTTCAAAAAAATAATTTGAAACTTCATATTTTTTTAAATTTATACATAAAAAATGTGTCATAAAAACAGCAAAAACAAACGTTTGAACCAGACAGGTTACAAAATTAACAACTCAGCAAAGAAAACTGAGCAGATATTTAGCAGAAAGAACTGTCAATGCAGGGAGGCTGAACTGTCCATTGTCCTGAACTACACCTCTTGTTCTTTGTATCAGCATTGAAACTTCTGCTATTGTAAATATTTTGCCTGCTTACATATCTGTGAGATATGTATGGCTGTCGGGGAGCACAGATTTTTTTAATCCTCGGTGTCACTGAGGACAGGGCCAGGCGTAGGTCTTGTTCAACAGAGAGCCGTGACCTCCTGTTGTTCTTCATGTAAACCAGAGTAGGGAACGCCAACTCACACAGGTAAGTAGTGGGAAGATGAAGAAGTCGAGCGATGTTTGGGTACTCTGATGCAGCAGCCAAGAAAAAACTGATCCAGTAGGAGCTCACTAAATTTGAGTTTTAGTGTGCGGTCCATACAAAGCTCTGCACACTCTTCTCTCTCTTTCATGGTGAGCTTGTCTGTTGAGGATTCTTGGCTGAATGGGTCTCGGATCCAGTCATACTCCTCGATGTCAGCCACACGTGGAAAATAGCGCACAAAGCACTTTTTTAAGCACTGAAGGTGTTCGGCATATAAAGCACACTCCCTGGCTGCCTGTGGCACAGCTGATGCCAGCGGGAACATCTCCATGGAGCCCTGTTCCAAAGTCTTGTGCCACAGGTGAAGTTTGCCCATAAATCCTAGAATCTTGTCCGTCAATGATAAAAATGTTCTCATTCCTGCCCTGCTTGGTGTTTAGCTCGTTGAGATGCCCAAATATGTCTTCAAGGTAAGCCAGCCTAGCGCACCACCTCTCATCTGCGAGTTTGTCCTCATGTGGAACAGCGTGTTCACGGGAAGATTCCAAAAGGTCTTACCGAAGCTCATAAAGACGAGACAGAACTTTCCCCCGTGACTACCAATGCACCTCTGTGTGGAGGATCAGGCTTGTGTGGTCAGCTCCCATCTCGGCGCACAGCTGGGAGAAAAGGCGAGATTTTTAGGGGACTTGATTTGATGTAATTCACCATTTGCACGGCCTGATCCAGCACCTCTGTCAACTGTGGGGGCATAGTTTTGGCAACTAATGCTTTTCGATGCAAAATGCAGTGGTTTGTCACAATATGTGGGTTCTGTGCTGTCACCTAAGTAATAAATCTTTTGACTCTCCCTGTCATGCATGCCGCGCCATCTGTGCAAAGACTGACGCACATATTCCAGGTCAGATTGTTCTCCTTTAAATAGTCATTAGTTACCCTGAATATTTCTTCTCTCGTTGTATGCCTTTCCATTTCTTTGCAGAAGAAAAAAAGTCTCTTTGATAGAGTCCCCATCAACATATCTGACGTTAGCCAGGAGTTGGGCAGCCCCACTAATGTCAGTAGACTTGCCTGTTTGGAGAGCAAATCTGCCGCACACCCGCAGTTTTCTCTGCCAGCTGTTGCTCAATGTCTTCTGACATGTCGTCTGTTCCTCCTTTATTGTATTGTCAGACAACGGCACTTTGGATAGCTCGTTTGCTAAACCTGGACCTAACATGACACCTGTGATTAGTTTGCAAGCGGGGAGAATGAGTGTCTCGGCTATTGTATGAGGTTTCTTTTGCTTTGCGATAAGCTCTGCTAGCATGTAACTAGCCTCCATAGCTTTTTCAGACACTTTCACACAATCCAACAAACGATCTTGCTGCCTTTGGTTCAGATCCCGTGCTCTTCTGAAGTAGGCCAGGTTTCTCCCAACATGGGAGGGATGTTTGGTTTCCATGTGCCTTTTCAGCTTGCTGGGAACCATGGTAGCGTTAGCTAACTTCTCCCAACAGAGGACGCACTCAGGGTGAGGGGCGTTAACATCGCCAGTCCAACTGAACCCATAAGACAGATAACTGTCATGGTAGTGTCTGCTAACAGTCTTCTTTCTCTTTTCTTTCGGAGGGTTGTCACCCGTCTCTGAGTCAGCACAGATATTTGATGGTTTGCTCCATACAAGAAAGTGCTCCATTTTCCCTCTAGTTTTGCGTTCAGGATTAATGTGTCACAGTCATATAATTCCCACCTGCGCATATACGTGATCAGCCAATTAGGTAGTTCTCTTTAAGATTTATTTATCTTTTGCCATTTTTTTTTTGTAGTTTGACTCTGTATTATTAATTAAATGCTAGCTAGGCAGTGATATGGTAGATTAAAAAACATAATATTTCTGTCATTAAAAAATAATTGCTATGAATTGTTGTTAAAGTATCACAGGGCACACCTGCACTTAACTCATGGCACACCAGTGTGCCGTAGCACACCGTTAGGGAAGCACTGATCTAGACCTTAGTGTAGTTACTGGTATGTCACTTTTTTCAGTCAGGAAAAATGTTTGTTGTATTTCCAGTTCTAATTGGCACCAGCCGGCGACACATTTTGCACACCGGCTCTGTCTGTGGATCATCACTTTTCAAGTAGCCAAACCACTCTCAAATTATTGATGTTGTGTGTTCGTTTTCACAGTTTCTTTTGTTTTTGATAATAACACGAGTTCTCCTTCATCACTGCTTTGCTGCTCATGTTTGCTAAATTTTTCGAAAATTTGCGTGCTGCGTGCTGTTTTAACTTCCTCAAATCGACACATTCACCACTGTACAAATTAACATTGCTGTGAAAAATGAGCATTCACACTGTGTATCACCTGTCATACTGACTGACAGGCGTCACCTTTTGCTGCATGAAAGCATATAAACTGAAATAGCTTATAGTTATTAACTCACTTTTTATCACAATGACATTTTATCATCATTTTATCGCACAGCCCAGGTCAAAATGATTACGGTGACCAAGACAAAGCGGTGACCATGTGAGGGGACATCAGTCTGGTACTGGACTCTGTAGTTGACAGGCTCAACAACACAGAATGTTTTTAGGAATTGACGGGCTATTAATATAATCAAACAATATAAAAAGGACTTTGGTCTTTTTGTTGCATGGTGCTCCCACAACCCTGCTCTCAGAGAATACACCTTCCTCTCATCAAAACACTACTCATATTCCACAATCAATTTTTAGTTAGCAAATCTTTGATAAGCAATAATCAGACTAACTAAAACTGTAAGGGGTTACGCACCAGTTTTTTGGTTGTTTTTTTTTTACTTTGGTGAATAAAAAAGTCACACCACCATCTAACAATTGAAGATTTAATACATCTCTGCTTAAAGATATTGCCTTCATGAGTTTCTTTAAACTCACTGGGATATATATATACATATATATATATATATATATATATATATATATATATATATATATATATATATATATATATATATATATATATGTATATATATATATATATATATATATATATATATATATATATATATATATATATATATATATATATATATATATATATGGTCATTGCTGGAACATCAGCAAGTCTTGTGTGGGAAGCAGAAATAAACAGTAATGTGAGGCAAAATAATCTATTCTCTAAAAAAGAAAGAAGGCAAAAGGATCAAAGCTAGAAATTGATATTAAATCACTAGAGGATGTCTACAATGCCTCCCCCATATGAAGACATATTAAATATGATCAGAAAGGCTAAGCAAGAGGTTCATAAAACTATTCATAATAAAACAGTTCTTAATGCAAATCCTATGCTCGGAGAACTTCTCAGCCCAGGGACCCAACAATAGGTAAAGGCGGCCCTGGAGACAATGCAACCTTGACTTTCCTCTGAAGGTTTCAGAACACTTCATACGTTGAGCAAAACAGTTTTGGCTTGAATGACGGAAACTATATCCTGACATAATACACATTTGCTAAAGAACTCCACAGTTTTTGATGATTGCAGAACTTTCTTTCATTGTTACAATGATGACAGTGTCTGAAGATTGAGTCCCAAACAACGCTGATGAGTTTATGCCTGATAAGGCTAGTAAGGTTGTTTACCCAGCATTGTTCTTCCTTGTAATTTAAACATTTCCAGCAGAGGCTCTTCAGTCCCATCTTCAGTCCCATCATCAATCAGCTGGTACCCCCTACGTTAGCTTGATGTATCTGATTATTAGAGGCTAATGATTTTTGTGTGTACTCACATTGTATGTTTTGCCTCTATTCGGCCACATTCACACTGCTCCTGTTTGGTCCACTTTTTAATGGATTGTGGTCCAGTTCCAAGGATCGTTTCATGCAGTATAAACACCAATCACACCAAAGAAGCAAACTCTGGTCCACTTTGAATTTGAGGGTCTTGGTTCACTTGCAAACAGACTATCCATTTAGCAAACGTGACTACCTAGCTGTAAAGCATCAAGAAGCGAGAACAAAGTGATGCAGGTTATTGTTTGATAGGAAAAAAAAAAAACAAAACCAACAGCATGTGTTTGGAAAGCTTATATTCTGCACACCACAGTAAAATTAGGAATCCCAAGACCAGAGTCGTGAACAGGTCAAATTTTTTGTGAATCCGTGACAATAACTGAACCCAATCCGTTAACAACTCCTATTGAAATCTGGACTCGACCCGACCCGCATGTTAACACATTAAATAACTGCACCCCTATCCCTTCATTACATAACTTTTCTGTATTCATTCTTATTTTTCATATGAATATTGTTATTTTGTCATCATTTTCATTTATGGTAAAATAAGGAAAAGACGAGGCTAGTTTATTTGTATAGCACTTTTCATGTACAAGACAATTCAAAGTGCTTTACATGAAACATTAAAAGCATTACAGTAAAAATATTTGAAGGTTTATGTTAAGCAGAATTTGATCTTTTTTTAACTTGCATAATATCACAGTAAACTACCAGACCACCTAGACTCCCTCTGGTCTAATTTGTTCATTTGCTTCTTGGGAGCGTTATTTATTTCATTGGGAGAATGCTGCATAAACTAGATATCATCCACCATCCACAGCTTCAGCTGTGTTCTCCCAACCTGAATCACAGAACCAGCAGCAGAAAAATATCTCACCCGCTGCACAGGACGTGTAATGGCAAGAACCTTCTTCACAATAGGCACAAGCTTTGGAAATACTCCTGCGGGTAGAATAAGCTGTAGTGGCAAAATTATCCCTATTTCCTTATTTTCCAATATTTTTAACAATGCTTTGAAAAATTCCTGGAACATGACTGTAATCCATATCAGTCCCAAAATGCAATCACTTGTTCATTACTCCATTTCTGGCATTTCCTGAAAATTTCATCAAAATGTGTTTTTTTTGTTATGTTGCTAACACAGCGAGGCAGACAGACAGACAAACGCTGCAGAAAGCATAGCCTTCTCCTTAAGCAGAGGTAATTAGCAACCAGCTTTAAGAGACAAAAAGACTGGAAAATATTAAATATATTAGATAGATCCCATTAGTTCAATGTATTTGGATGGATGGGTGGATGGTAAATGTGTGTATTACTGAATAAGTCATGTTTTCTTTATATTTAAATAGTCTTAGAGAATATTTCAGGGGGTATATTCCAAAATTCCATGACACATTAAGTTAAGATGTGGATAACTTGACTAGAAATGTCTTCGACACACTTTGGCAGGTGGGACAAGTGAGGAGACAGGAAGTACAGACGGAAGAAAAGAACACAAAAAAGAGGACAGAAGAGATGGGAAGACAGGGACGAGATTACACGAGTGAAAAGAAGTGGTGTAAAACATAAGTTTAAATTTCCTTTTAAATAAATCTTGGACTTTATTATGGTCTCTTGAGACGTGTGGGCGATAACAGGTGATGGACCTCAGTATTTCTAAAGGACAGTTTACTGCCCTGCATGTGTCCACTGACAAAAATATTCTCTATCGTCCTCATCAGACAGGCTCTATAGTTGTTGACTGAAACTAACATTACATATATAGTCATATTTTGATATTGTCATGTTATTGATACATTACTATGAATCACATACAGCCTTTGTAAAGAACATTTTCTGGAAGTCTTGCACAAAATCAGGTAATCTTGAAAGTAACTGCTGCTTTATGAAAAAGTTATGACCTCCAGTAGGACCTGTAGAGAATACAAGGCCTGCTGGCAAAATCAAAGCATACTTTAAGAATTCTGAGTAATAATATCACTTCAGGGGGAAATGGATATGATTAAGGCTTTGGATGAGCAGAAACATTGCAGTGTCATATGTGGGTGTAATTTTGGCTTGGCTTATTAATAACATTATCTTCCTGAAAATGTAAACAGGAATTTAAAAAAAGGAAGTTTCACATATTTGCTGTGCAGGTAAAATATCCACAGAAAGTGCATTAAATGTGTTTACTTTAAAACTGAAGTGGCTCGGAAGATTAAATGCTCAGTGGCAAATAAATGCCTTCACAACTTGTCATATTTCAAATTATTTCAAGTTTATCATTCTATATGGTTTTCGTCTGTCACGTCAGAGAGCACGTGAGAGGAGGATGCAGATGCGAGCAGTGACAGCTTATTTATACAGAACAGAAAACGTTGCTGGAACAGCAAGATGAAGCAGGAACAACAGTTCAAAGTCTCACTGATCATCTACACGGAGGGAAGACTAGGACCCGTTGTGTGTGCAGGCTGGTATGTATGCAATGAAGACTGCGGTCTGAGCAGCGAGACCACAATGAGACAGAGAAGACGGAGACTTAAGTAGGGATGTGTACCGGCGCCATCCTTACCGGAAATAAACTGGTCACATGACCCCCCATGTCAAACCCAGGGACACGCAAATGCAAAAAACGTATTTGCATTTTTGCAACATACTTTCTATATCAAAAAGGCTGGAAAAACCAACTCATTAGAGCGTACAAACTTTTTAGCAAAATTTGAGACTTTTTTCAAAATGAGGTGTTTCCATTTGCAATATATAGTTTTTTCACAATTCAAGGTGTAATGGAAAGGTGCATGGAGTGTGTTCTAGCAAAAAAACACTTCTGCTAGTTAATTATTGTAAATATTTAAAAACAAAAAACAAATAAAAAATAATAAAGCAACAACATCGCAATGTCCCTCTGGGATCATTAAATCATCTCTCATTTCATTCATTCATCTCATCTCATTAAAAATTGCAAACACTAATAACTGGACCTGTGGAAACCTTAAATCTATTAAAAGCTCATTTGAATTGGAGCTGAGGATATGAGGCTCCTAATTTCAAACTTGGAGGATGTGAGCTGATCCGCTAATCTTTTAGGTCAGCTTATGAATATGAAGTGGGATGTTCACTCACTGACATTTACAGTAGCAGCAGCACCCGGCTGTGTGCTGGCTGTGAGCCAGCTACAGGGAGATGCTTGAGAATGACCAATAGGAACATCAGAGGAGCTGAACCCTCAGCTCAGAAGTGGTAAAACCACAGGAGGCATTCGCATTCACAGGTAGACTGAGTGTGTTTCGGGTCTCTGGAACAGAGCCCCACCGCCTCCATGCATAACCAAGCTGGCTTTGAAATTCAGCTGGAGGATCCAAGTGAAGATTAAAATGCAGTTTCCACCCACAGCAGTTCCTCTGGGAAAATCCAGCTCCTCTGACCTCAATTTATGAGCTACTTTATCACATTAATATGCCAGTAGTGTTATTATTAGTGGTATTATCAGTGTCTACAACCACCACACGTTCAGCATAATGAAAGTCACATAAAAAGACCTTCCACCTCTAACTGACATGAACCTTTTATATCCCCAGATGCAATAACTCAGCGATTTCTGGTTCAAAATCTGACTGGTATCCTAAAATAATACAGGAGTGATAAAAACAACTATACCGTCACTCAAGACATGGTTTCCAGATTTTATGCTAAGCAATGCAATAAAATATATTGTTTAACCAAAGAAAAAACTGGACTTTCTGAAACATCTAAAGCCCTGTGGGGTTCATCCAAACACAGAACTTTGTACCTAAGATATATATTCTGTCAGTGATGCCAGGGATGTGATGAGTAACAGTGTATTACCAGTGACTCAGTGCTGCAGTTCTGTAAACTAAATATATAAAGTAAAAAAGTACCACCATGTTTTGAAGGTGGTCCACTCCATTAAAACCGTCTGGGATATTTTCAGTCTGAGTATGCTGATGCATGTAGAGCTTGGGATGATTTATGACACCTATTTCCTTCAATATTTCATCTATTTTATAGCCTACCGTTTCTATAAATACTTTGTGTACAAGCCTGCTTATTTGTACACAAATCTGCTGATTAGCCAGGTGTCTTTTAATTAAATCAAGGTAGTCAAACTCCAGTCCTCGAGGGCAGGTGTTCAGCAGGTTTATGTAGTTGTTTCCATGCACCTACACACCTGATTCATATCAAATGGGTCCAAAAGCTTCTTGGCAACCTGTTCATTCACTTCAGGTAGTTGTAATGGAGCATGGCGACAACAAAAACTTGCAAAATACTGGCCCTCGAGACTGGAGTTTGACACCTGTGAACTAAAACATCCATTTTAATGATGTCCATGGGGTCCCCTGAGTGCATTGTTTACAGTAGGGATAAGCCAATCACCATATTATACATCTCTAGCCTGTGTAGAAGCCTTTGTACAGTGCAGTAGTCCATCGTACAGTGGAGAACAAGGAGGCTCCTAGGGACTGCTTCAACACCCCTGTGTGGACGGCGCTCTGACCCTCATAGCAAGGACATTAATGCCACCACAGACTGCATCTCAGACTACATATACTTCTGTTTATATGTATATATATATATATACATATATATATACATATAGATATACATGTATGTATATATACGTATGTATATGTATATATATATATATATATATATATATATATATATATATATATATATATATATATATATATATAATATACATATATACATAATATACATATTATGTATATATATATATATATATATATATATATATATATACATATATATATATATATATATATATATATATATATATATATATATATATATATATATATATATATATATATATATATATATATATATATACATATTATACATAGAAATATACACACAGAGGTCCATGTATATCTCCTTCATCCTCTGCGACCTCCAGACTGTTCTATTCATTGACTCTGTAATAGCAGTTCTGCTACAAAAAAGTCACATAAATCACTTCATTGCTTTTGTTTCCTCTCAGCATCACAAATAGCTTCATAGCTTCGGTGTCTGTCATACATTTTCATAATGGTCCCTTGATACGTTGCTAGAATCACTGAATCACTCCTGTCACTGTTTTGGGCTCTTGAGGAGAGCACTTACCATCTGTTAGCATTCCCCACCCCATTCCCTTTCCATCCTGGTGGCTCAACAGATCCCCACCGAGGATTTCCTGCTGTCAGTTTGACACTCAGTCGGGGGGCCATTAACCCATGCCTTGACTTATTTGTGATAGTTGCCATGGCAACCTGAGTAGTTTCCAAGCACTTGCTTGCAGCAGAAGGTGTTGCGTGCTGCAAGCATGACAACAAGTGGATTATGACAGGTGCTGACATGGTGAGTGGAGGAAACAAGTTTGTGAGGCCTGGTTGAGCTGTGGATTGTACGTGACTGTGAGCATTTGGTTTACTGAGAGAAATCTATTCTTTCTTCATTATAAATGAACTGAAACAATGTTATTTCCTGCTGCAGTCAACAGTTGACTTCACCAAAAACGAGTTTAATCAGCCTCAGAGAGATAATTCAAACAGTATTTCAGTGCTTCCTGTCGCTTCCTGTCACCACAGAGAGCATGCAGATGCTCATTTCATTTTGCCCACAACGTTGTTTGTTCGAAGTTCAATATCATATCAGCTTTGTTGATGGAAATCCACAGTTATAATCAGGCTGCATGATGTCTCCATGGTCTTTGACCTAAGCATCTGACTTGTAGTCCCCACCCCCACCTTATTTTTCCATCAATTTTACAACTCAGCCCTCACTTGTTCTTTTACGATTTGTTACTTTAAATAAAGTAAAAATATTGCTTTTGCACTGAAGTGATGGATTGGTCATGGTCTTAAGGAATAGTGCTAGGTGGTAAGGCGACGGAAGAGAGATTTGGAAACGAGCGCAATAAGTCTCCCGTTCCCTTAATGAACAGACTTCTAATGCATTTGGTCATTTACTGTTGGGCTCATTTATGATATGTTAGGTCTCAAGCCTGTTTAACTTTGTAGATAAAATCTATGTGGACCTTCTCAGATGGCCAATGATATCAGTCAGTTTTTGTTTTGCAAGTCCTACAAAAACATAGGTGTGAGTAAGCTGCATAATACGTCAGTCGATCAGCCACACTGTTTTAGTCCGCAAGAGAGGATTTAACACCTGGACATAATCAGGACCACCTTGAAGGTACTGGGATGAACCAACTTTTTTTTTTTCCCTACTGTCTTAATTCTTGGTGGCATAGATTTAAGAATATTTTGGAAACATTCCACACACACACAGTTGTTGCAGATTTGTCAGTGGCACATTCTCTCCATCCTGGTCCTCAGGGCTTTCTGCCCTACAAGTTTTAGGCACAGTCACATCAGCCTTTTTGATTTGAATCGGAGTCCCTTTGCTCAGAAAGTCCACTTTCTTTGGAAAAAGGTTGAATGCGCCAAACAAATTCTGATTCAGGTTGGAGAAGCGGATTCGGTCCGCCTACAAACGCAGGTCTCAGTCGGTTTCAAGCGGACCAAATTCAGGAAAAGAACTGCAAAAACAGTCCCTTCCTGCATTTGGCATAGCATTGCATTATGGGTAAACAAAGGGATCGCGTTAAGAATCTTCTGTTTGTTTGTCTGTTTGTTTGTGTTCAAGATAACTCAAAAAAGTTATGGCCGGATTTTCATAAAATTTTCAGGAGTTGTTGGAAATGTGAAAAGGAAGAACTGATTTAATGTTGGTGATGATCTGGATCACCGTTTGGATCCAGGAATTTTTTGAACAGCTGTTTCTGATAAACTGACTGAGAAATGAAACTTGATAATGTCTTTAAAAGCGGAAATGAATTGCAATGTGACATAAATCACATTTAAGTGAATGTTTGCCATTGTCAGTGACAACAGAGCAGACAAAGATAGAACACAGAATCAATACCTTCTCACTGGCTCATAAACACGGCACGGAGCCCCACAATGCCTTCACGGTCATCTATCAACCTGAAATGACTTTCTCCGCCCTGTTGCTGATCCAATTTAAAGACAGAGATTATCATCAGTCAATGATTGGCCGGCTGTGAACGTGATGGAGCTCCAGCAGTTAGTCCTCTATTGAAAAATTGGATTTATATTTTGCAGTTAACAAGGTCAGACAAGGAGACAAGTGAATTAAAAGCTTAAATGAATGAATAATTCTCCACCTGCTGCTAGTTTTATTTACCTCCCTGGTAGAGAGACCCATGTCCTGACATCTGTATTTGAAATGGTCTTGCATCAGAGACAGGTTTTGTTTTCCTCTTGTCTCTTTTTTTTAAGCATATTTGAACATATTATCTTGTAATAACAAGCTCCCAGATCCAGTCGTTTATTAATTCTGTTTGTACTAAACACCGATAAGTTGCCGTCTGAATGACTCAGAATGTACGATTCTACCGGACTACATTGACAAAAGAGTTTTAATTACTCTTTAATTCCGAATGAAAGTTAATCCACTTTAAAGAAATGAAAAATTACCACAAATTCCTCATTTTGAATTAAACTTAATTCTGAAGTAAATAGCTGGTTTATTCCAATATTAAAGCCAAACCTATTAGCCTTGGCGAAAATGTTGTAATCTGTGTCATGAGTCATGAAACATACGTGTCCCTATTACATAAAATTAAAGAAAAAAAATTCTTCTTTCATGGAAATGTTTATTCTGCTTCAAGTTAACTCCAGTCGTTCTGCACATGCTCATTACCTTGTCCCGTCCTGCTTCCCTTCTCCGGTACTTTATCTTCCTTCTCCACCTCACCTGCTGCAAAAAGTGAAGTAGTATGCTCGTGTTGAGCTGGTGATTCCAAATTATGATCAAAATCAAAGCAAAAAGGGTTCCTATTATGTGGTCTTCCATGTAGTAGACGAAAAGACAAGAAGCACCATATGGAGTTTGTTTAATTCCAGTAACCGTAAGTACGTCATCCTCTGCCTTCTATCCAGTCAGAATCCTTCTTAACCCCCCGATTTAAAGCAGAATTAAGAACAAAATAAATATGTTTCCATGTAAACTTCAATTCAGAATTATTATTTCCATGTAAACCCAAAGAAGAAAACTAGTTATGGCAGAAATGGAACTTATAGGAGATCAAATCGTTTGGAACAATTCATTCATTCATTCATTATCTGAACTGCTTAATCCAATCAAGGGTCTTGGGGGAGCTGGAGCCTATCCCTGCAGCCTTCGGGCGAGAGGCAGGGGACATCCTGGACAGGCAACCAGTCCATTGCAGGGCCGTTTGGAACGATTGTTCCAGAAAAACAAAATCAATCTTTTAGTAGGTTCAGAAAATATCATCACAGTAACATCTGGTGGCCAATAAAATGTAATTGAAGCATTTTCATTCTGTGAAAATGTTGTAAACATTTTTCATTTTTCCAACCCAAGATAAACCCAAGATAAAAGATCGCTGCACATTCAGTCATGTTTCACTTAAATTAAATAAAGCGAGGTGGAACAACCATGGCGTTTTGAAACATTTGGTAACGTAGTGGAATGCAATATGGAACAGTCATATGGCATACTTCCCCCAATAGGATTATTTTTTTTCTGCTGGCGTTTAACCTGAAGCAAAGACTACTGGACAGGTTTATTTCTTTTTTTTGGTAACTGCAAAGTCTGTTTGCAAGTAAACCGAGACCCCCTGCTTTCAGTTGGAGCAGACTTGTCCACATCAGAATGTGGTTGGTGTTTATACTGCACCACATGAATCCTAATATCCCTGGAAGCAGCTTATGTCACAATGTGCAGTGGTGAGGACACAAAAGCAGGTTGATGAGGAGGAGACAGAACTAATGCAGAAACAAGGTTTCATTAAACCTTACAGGGTTGAAAGGGTGGCCTCGGCATCCAAGGTGATCCGGTTCCACTGCATCCTCCTGAAGCCCGCTCATGTGCTCCACAAGTGCTTCTGTGTTGTTCTTTCCAAACAGTATAATCCTTGTTTTGCTGAAATTTAATCATTTACTCGTGTCAAATCACAGTTTGTTTATTTCTGTCATAACCATTGGCAAAATCTGCTGCAAATTCTCCCTGCAAAATAAAATATTTGTGTTATCTGCGAAAATCTTGTTGGACATTTTGATACTGTGCGTGTGTCATAGATATTTAGTCACAAATAAAATTATTAGACTGTCTTTGTTTTCCAGACAAATGAAAAATTAACTTGAAATGTTGGGAAACAAGGTTGGTCTAATCATTATTGCGCACCTGTAAATCATAAATAAGTGCAAACAAGCAAACATGAAATGTGAAAGAAATATGAAAAACACATTTGAGTAAATCCAGTGTTTTTCCCAGTTGTTCAAAATTCAAATATTTTAAGGTGAAGAAAATTGAAATGATCCAAGTTTTAGAAATCTGATGACTGAATACTTTACTTACAACAAATGGTTTTTTTTCTCTTTTTGTTCACCCTTTATTTTTATTATGAACTCATTGATTGTTGTTAAAATAAATAAAAATAACAAGAAGGGTAAATCAAAATGATTTTTAGAGTCAAAAAAGATACTGACAGCTTTCTCACAGTCAGTGTTCTGCTGATTAAATCGTGTCAGCCGCCATCACTGACCAGTGTCTCAACTCCTGTGTTCTCCACAGATGTACATCCAGACGGCCACACTGACGGTTTCCCTCAGTCTCAGCGCCTCTGTCTCTTTGGGCATGCTCTACATGCCAAAGGTCTACATAATAATCTTCCACCCTGAGCAGAACGTCCCCAAACGGAAACGCAGCTTCAAAGCCATCGTCACAGCAGCCACTATGACCACCAAGCTGTCGCAGCTGGCAGCCGAGCGGCCCAACGGGGAAGTGAAGACGGAGCTGTGTGAGGGAGTAGAAGCTAGCGGTGAGCAGCTCTGAAACCACATTTTCTGGCTTTTGACAGCTGACAACATGCCTTACTATTTGTGCCAGCTAATATTTCCAATGTGAAACATTCAGCCATTACTGACCTGTGTGTGAGTTTTTTCCCAGACTTATCTATTGTGAGGTGCACTTTAGGGCCATACAAATCAAAAGAAGACATGCATTTGACAAAGTCCTTTGTTTGGAGACATGACTTTTACTTGCAGCAATAGACAAAATATTTGTGTCTGAGACCTGTAGTTTGCTGCATCCTGCTGCCGATGCTGATATCAGATGGCTCAGCGCTTGATTCGATGTTCTGATCACAGCTCACATTGCTAAGGCATTGACTTTATGAGGTCTCTGAAGCTACCCTGCGGCATCAGGCATCAAAACAATAGCTAGACTTCTATCGGTCCTTGAAAATCAAGGTAGATGGCTGTTAGCTTGGTTTGATGTGCATGTCAACAGCAGGTTTGCCTCGAGCATCTGGACTTGAAAAAATGAAGTGTTACCTATATTTGGCCTCCAGAGTTCATACATCATGACCACCAGGCAGAACCACTGCTCTCAATCATAATCATACCTCATAGCTGCAGTGAATTTAAAGTTAAATCATTATTGATTATTTATGAGCAAGAAAATAACAATACACAAATTATTCTTGATTATTCCTCAACAGGAAAATAACAACACGCACACACACACACACACACACACACACACACACACACACACACACACACACAAAAGACTCAGCCAACAGCTTTAACTTCACATCCATCCTGACTCACTCTCTTCAAACATGTCATACACATGTCATACACTTTTGAAGTGAATTGAGCATTTACAATCAAACCATAACACCTTTACTAACAAACATAACTTCTTCACTAAAGAAAGGGACTTTGAGAGCCAAGCTATCATCAGTAATGAGGATTTGATGGCAGGTTTACTTTAAGTTTATTCACACGTCACATTAGAATACATCGGATGAAGCCAGGCTGTTTACAGCTTAGTAATTCACTTCAAAGCTGCTCCGGAGTCCATCAGGAGAAAAGAGGGAGTCGTCTGGATGTTTACACATCAGAGTTGTGCTGACTGATCTGTTTTATCTAATAAGCAGCGTGCACATCACTTGCACTTCCTCTGTCTTATTCAAAGTTGATGTTCCTTTTATCCTGTGCAGTGTGTAATGAGCAGAATAGGGCAGAAGGATTCGCCTGGTTGACACATTAGCTTTTATTATAATATGAATATTTGTGCTGCCGAGAGACACATTTCCTTTTTTTTCCATTAATAAATGCAGGACAGACTTCATATTTTAGTGACAGGCTCTCATCTTAGTAATGATGCTGTCTTACAGGTCATTTATTCTTTCGTTCATCCCATCTGATTCTACCTAATCTCTAAGGGGGACTTAATGTAACCTATTGTCCTGAGTCCCCCTTTTCATAGCATTAACGTATTGTATCTCCTCAATGTCTAACTGTGATAGAAGCTGCCATTTGCTAATGTTGTAATACTGAAGTAATAGTTGCTACAAAGTCCATGTAGATAGGAGATGTCAAAGTATTCATATATCTTCTATTCTCTTGAGGTAGTCCCACTTACTATGGTTACTAGCATAGTAGGCTACAATAGTGCCTTGACATGCCCAACACATCTTCGGTTGTGATGGTGGGACATTTAGGTGTCCAGAGGCAAGGTGGAACAAGAAGAGCTCGCTGCCTCTATGGAAGGACTTGATAATAAAAAGAATATCAATATTTATTGGACAAACCATGGGTGTTGCTTTGTGGAGAATAAAGGTGTTTAAACACCTATACCCACACTTTAAAAAAAAAAAAAAAGTGTGGGCTTTGGTGTTCCAGAAAGCACGTGATTGTTAAAACTGAGTATGTTAACCATGAGTTGGGGGGAAAACTCAGAGTTTTCCATTTCAAAAAAGTGAGGTAAATCTTACCCAGAGTCTGTTACCATGGTAACTGACTTTGTAAAGTAAACCTCCTTGCTGGCAGGTTCATCATGAAAAAAAAAGACATTTTATTTGGAAAAACTCCTTTTGTAAACAGGATTTTTCTTTGACAACACAGAACATTTGACAACGGTATCCAGAGTCATCATTAAGGACCTCACACATCTAAAGTCATAATTACATAAATGTGATGGCAGAAATCTCCCATCACACAGTATCTAAAGTCTCCTTATATCTCAGCAGACGGTTTCTCCTCACCGTCCTCTTCCTCCTCCAGCAATGAAGGAGATCATTCTGCTTCAGTGTGGTTGAAACAACCATGTCATAACATGATCTGAGTAATGGCTGCTTACAAGAGCAGGTTTTTCTACTATGGTTGGAGTCTCAGTTAGACATGGGGCACAATGTGATACAGGCATATCAAGTCAGTTTACTAGGTGAGAGAACACGTACTGAAAAAGGATTTGTTGGGATATAAAGTAATAGATGTAGAAATAACCACTGGATATTTTACTTATCAACCAGTGTGAAATAAAAATAGAAGATGTCCAATCATGATCAATTAATAACCTTACTAAATTTAAACTTAACTTTCAGTTTCCTGCATGTATGTTTTCCTCCAGTGGGATTGAATCTAATTAAAATTAGGATTTTATTCTGTTCACCAATATTTCAACATACATGTTACAGTTTTAATTAAGTTAGATATTTGATCAGCAGACACATGGGTTCAAACTTCCACTCAGACATAGCCAGCTATTTTCTTCCCATGATGCTTATCTCTACTTAGAAGCAGCGTTTTATCTAATTTTATAAAAAAAAAATAAAAAATAAAAAAAAAACCTCCTTGTGTTGGCTCATGCATCAGTAAAAACTTCTCCCTCCATTGGGTAAAACAACTAGCTTTTTGTTAGTGGTTGCCATGGTGAATCCAGGCATTGGGGCTCCATTAATAATGGGTTTGTGGTGTGGTTCTTAACTCTGAGTACAGATACTCAGAGCTGATTCAACCTCAGAGTTAACCCAGAGTGTCTGCATATTTCCCACGTTGCTTATTTTAAACATTTCGTGCATTTTGTATAAACTAGAGCAGCCACTGCTCTAGTGGCTCTGCGTTCCTCTCTTTGTCAACACAGAAGCTGCCTCTTCCTCTCCTGTTGCCCAATGAATCAAGACAGATGTCAGTGATCAGCTGATCAACCAGCTTCGTTCTAATATTCATATATATGTTATGGTTACCAACAACTTTAGAGCCATGCTGTTGCTTAATTAGGATAAATCTGGAGACATTTTAAAGTTTAATTTTGGGACCAATGTGCTATTCTCTTTGCTGTTTTTAGTGCCACCGACAAAAACCACCTACGTCAGCTACACTAACCACGCCATGTGAGGAGATCACATCTTCAGCAAAACAACGTCCTGGAACATTTAGACTTCCGTTAGACCCTGAGATGTCACTACAGGCGAAGACAAAGAAGAAGATACTCTGACCAAATGGAAGGATCAGGGAATAAAACTAACTGAATTAACTATGAACTAAACACACGCATTTGTGGTGTTTTCCTTTTCTGTTTACATGGAGGCAGGAAATGGCCTTAAATGGCACAAAGAGCCTGAGATGATCACAACTGAAACTGAACCAAGAGACCATGAGCAAATGAAAACTGAAAAGAAAAAGAAAAACCATTTAAATAGTAATTCAAACAAGAAATTGTGGGGACCAACGATATCTGTTGTTATTCTAATTGTATGTTTTTAAAAAAAAAATATTGTGGTTGTGATTATATCTGATTCTTGTCTCATGTCGTTTGTCCATTGACCTGCATTATGAGATGAGTTTGTGGCTGTTTTGGCAAACTAAAAGGTGTTTATGGTTGTAAAATATCAAAATGATATGGTTGAATTGGAGCATGCCCTTTTGATACAAATGATCTATTTATAATAAAGGAATGTTTCAAAAATTTGTGTTGAGCCTGTTTGAAGAGAAATTAACATAAAACATGAATATATAAGGAAAATTCCGATAAACAACAGTACAAACACATGTAGATCTAAAAAATGGGTTTTGTTTTGTTTGTTTTTTTTGTGTAAAACTCCTAAAATTTGAATTCTGATACTTTTACTGCAATCACTAGAAGCAGGAAATTTTTACACAAAAAGTAAATTAATCACTAAGTAAACAAAAGGTTTTTCTTTTTGTATTTGTTTTGTATGATGATTTGACATGTGAACATGGTCAAGGTGATCTGATGATCGAACTCAAAAGATAATGACTTATGTAACCAAAAATACAGCAAGAGAAGTGATGTCACAACCCCCATGCCGCTACCACATGACACATATGCACAGTTCTTCATACCAGTACGCAGCAAAGAAACCAAAGAAAAGCAACTTGAAGAGCAATTTTCTGCCTGTGCTTCAGCAGTTAGCAGGTAAGCCTGTTTGTAAGAAAATATGTTTATTTTTGCAGTTACCTTTCAAATTAATCAGTACATTTTAATCATTTGTTGTTTTTTTTTTATTAAGCAAACGTTTTAACGTGGGTAAAGTAGGTATATTTGAGAAGCACTGTGGTGTAACCTGTGTACAGTGGAGAAGATGGTTCGAGTTATCTATCATGGAAATCATTCTGTTCAGTAACCACATCTCCTCCAAAGTTACAAAGATGTCTAGTTTGCACACACTGAAGCCAGCTGTCTTTATTAGTTTGATTATTCTATTGGTGTTGCTGGTTCCCATGCTGCTTTGCCAACACACAGCATCAAAGAGAAGCACACTGGTAATGACAAACTGATAAAAGATTTCCAAAATCTTGCTGCAGACATTGAAGGATCTGAGCTGCCTCAAAAGGTAGAGCCTGCTTATTTCCCTCGTGTACACAGCATCTGTTTGATTTCCCATCCAGTCTGTTGTCGATTGCTACTCCCAGGTACTTATAGATCTTCACAATCTCCACATCATTCCCCATAATCTTCGGTAGCAATGAAGGAGTCATCTTCCTCTGAAAGTCTTTCACCATCTCTCATCGGTCTTGGCCACATTCAGATGCAGGTGATTCATGCCAGCACACTATAAAATGATGATTTACCACCAGCAATACAAATTAAGACCACTTGATTCTCTGGAGCTCAACTAATTTGGATATGCAGCCTCACAACTCTCTGAACTGATTCCCACTATTTTATGTTTCACACCAAAACATAATAAGGACTTTAAATTACTTTACAGGTCTTCTGGCCCATCGGTCCTCACTCTCTCAGAATCTGATAATACTTAGTGACTTCAACATTCATATGGATAATCACAATAATCATCTTTCCAGAGACTTTGGATGTGTTTCTTTCTCCTGTTCTGCTGCACGGTTCACCCCCTCCCTGCGCCAACTCAAAGCTAAAGGGCACCGGCTTGAATGCTTTGCCAAGAAAACTGGACTCACCATTCACCAAGGATATGCACAATTGTCATTTTCCTTTATATAGGGACTTTATTGCTTCAGCAAAGTCTACATACCACTCTGGTTTTATCTGGTCCAATGAAGGAAATCCCAAATCTCTCTTTTCCGTGTTCAATAATATTACAAGACCCCCAGACTTAATCCCTCCTGATCTCTACTCAGCGAACTTCTGCAATTTCTTTCTCTCCTTCCTTGTCTCAAAAATCTCCAACATCCACCAACAACTTGCCTCTGAAGGAGCTGCTGCTCCTGCCGCAAACTCTTTACCTCCATCTTTTTCCAACACCCACCCATTGTCAAGTTTTGGTCTCCCTTCTCCAACTGACATATCTGAAGTGATTCAGAAATCCAAACTTTCTACCTGGCTGCTTGACCCTCTCCAGACAGTCTTAGTCAAGGCTTGTCTCCCTTCCCTGGTTCCTAACATCACTACCATATTACACTCCTCCCTCAACACTGGACATGTTCCATTGGCCTTCAAGAAAGCTATTGTCAATTCGATCATCAAAAAACCTGGTGCTGATCTATCTGACCTCAATAACTTTTTCTGATTTTCCAATCTTCCTGTTTTCTCTGAAATTCTTGAAAAGGTTGTTGCCTCCCAGCTTCACAAACACCTCACTAATAATTACCTGTATGAACAATTCCAGTATGGCTTCTGTCCTCTTCACAGCACAGAATCAGCTCTTTTAAAAATTACCAACAAGTTTTTGATGGCATCTGACTCCGGTCTCCTCACAATTCTCATCCTCCCAGATCTTGGTGCACCACTTGACACCATTTCTCGCAACACCCTGCTCAATACACCGGCATCCTTCAGAGTCTCCCATAAACCTCTCACTTAGTTCTCCTCCTATCTCTCCAGCCGCACACAGTTCATTCAACTTAAAGGCCACACTTCAAAATCATTTCCCGTCATGCGCGTGTTAGTGCTTAGTCTTGAGACACCTTCTATTCATCACTTATGTTCTCTCCCTCAGCCACATATTCTGTAAATATAGTATTAACTTACATTTCTTTGCAGATGACACACAGCTCTACATCTCCTCCAACCCTAACTCCTCTCTTCCTCCTACCTCATACTCTGACTGTGAAATCAAAGCACGATTTCTCTTCCAATTTTCTCAAACTCAACAGCAGTAAAACAGAAGTTTTACCTGTCAGCACACCCTCCACTTTAACCATGTTTTATAGTATCTCCATCAATATTGACAGATGCTCTATTTCCCTCTTCCCTCAGAATAAGAGTCATCATTATCAACAGCACACTATAATTTAAAGAGCACATTAACAGCGTCACTCATTTTACTAATTTCCACATTCAAAACATCAACCGCTTGCATTCATCTCTCACTCTGCACACTGTTGCCATCTTTGTCCACAGACTTTTCACATCACGAATTGATTACTGTTCCTAACTTCTTTTCTGTCTTTATAGTAAATCACTTCAAAAACCTCAAGAACTCAACCACTTGGATCATAACTCGTACCTTTTCTTTTGAACATATTACCCCTGTCTTTCAACAGCTCCACTGGCTCTAAATAAAACACTGAATCAACTTCAAGATCCTGCTCCTCACCTACGATTGTATCCGTAAACTGGCCCCTCCTTGCCTTGCCCGATCTGCTTTACATTGCTACTCCCTCCTGTACTCTTAGGTCATCATACTGCATTCACCTTACAGTTCCCTCTGCCTGTCTCACCACCATAGGGAGCAGAGCCCTCAGTAACTTTGCCCCCCGGCTCTGGAACTTACTCCCATCTGAGCTTCGGAACATTGACTCCCTCACATTATTTAAATCTGAACTTAAAACTCATCTGTTTAAACTGGCCTACTTTCTCTAACCCTTTTAACTGCCTGCTTTGTTTGTCATTTCCTAATGTTTTTCATTTTTATGTCATTTATTTTTCTTTGTTCGTAAAGGGACCTTGGGTATGGAAAGGTGCCAAGAAATAAAATGCATTATTTTTATTGTTACAAACCCGTAGAACCCACATTCTGTACTCTTCCTCCCTTTCCTCTCTTATACACCCAACCATGGCCGAATTATCATAAATTCCTGAATGTGGCAGGACTCAGTGTTGTACTGAAAATCAGGGGTGTAAGATGAAAAGGAAAGAAGAAAGCAGTCCCCTGAGCCACCAAATCACGTCAGACAGGACACTCCCAGATGCAGAATCTGTGGCTTTCCTCTCTGGTAGCTAGCTTCTAACAGTAAAATGTTGAATGGTAGAATAAATGGTAACTAATCTGCATGTGCTAACACGCTGAGCACACTGCCTGGAGAATTTGTCTGTAATTCTCAATCTATCATGTAACAGCGGCCACATTGCTGCTAAAATGTTCAAAATATCAAGAATAAAATGTTTTGTCACCACAACTCATTTTCAGTGGCGTTCCTCATGGCTCAGTCTTAGTGGCCCTCTTCTTCGAAATTTATCTTCTTCCCTTTGGTTCCATTTTTGAGTGATACATTATACATTTTCATGTCTATGTGAATGATATCCAGAACTACCTTTCCACCAAATCCACTTCCCCCTTTTTACTGTCCAACTGCTCATCAGAAGTTAAAACTTGGAATGCTCAAACTGTGTTCAAAATCAACAGTGATGAAGAATTATTTTTTCTTGATGTTTCATAATGCCTCCTAACTAAATGCCCTATGTTCTTACTTTTTGTCAATAACTTTAAGGGTCCTAACTTCCCTCATCTCTTTCCAATCTATGAGGAAAGTGCTTCACAGGCATACATTGGAGCATCAGAGTCAGAGTCTTAGAGCGACTTCTTGAAGACGTTTCACCTATTATAAAAAAAAATCCTTCATGTCAGAAATAAAGACTTCAGATAAGAGGTGAAACATCTTTAATACCAAGAATATAAGACCAGCTGCTGTTATTCAAGCTCTCATTGGTAAAGCAGAGTGGCTCAGGAGGTCATGCTTGCCAAAGAAATATTGTGCTTCACAAGAACATGAATTTATAATGTTGATGAAAAATGTATAGTTTATGATTAAACCAATAAAACCTACTGAAACATTAAAATTTCCCTTTAGCAATTAATAAAGTATGTCTCATTGGATTTTATTTAATTATTTAATTTAATGTAATTCTCACCCAGTTCTTACGTCCATCAACAACGCCATTCTCACCCTTGCTCTCAATTTCTTTAATTCCTATCCAGATTACCACTTAAGTCAGTTCATAAACCCCAATAAGTTCATAATTCTGCTGTCTGACTCATTACCAGTCTGTTATCAAAGACATCCTCCTATCTGCAAACATATTCACTGGCAGTGGGTTCAATATTATGATGATTTCAAAATTGTTTTACTCACCTTCAAAGCTCTCATCATCTTGCTCGGCAATTTCTTTCTCGTCCATTCTTATGTTCCACCTGAGTTCTCAGATCCTCCTCTTTTTGTTCTCCTTTCCCCTTACTGATCAATTCCCAGCTTGCTTCTCAAGCTCCCTTAAGTTTAACACGACTGAAAATAACTGTTGCAGTCAAAATTATTCAACTTCCACTGGAAATTAGGCTTTTGACAAATTGTAAAAGAGCGACTGCTTGCAAAAAACAAATCAAACATGAACCGTTGAATCAATATAACAACATCATAAGTGGTTTCTGAAAATTCAATAGAGAATTCCACTTTTCATAACTAGTCTCACTTTCATTACAGTCATTTTTAGTACTTAGTAGAGCACCATTTTGCTTTTATAACCTGCTGCAAACAGGCTGCATAGTCCAGACACCAGCTTCTGGCAGCGTTCGTGTGGAATCCTAGCCCATTCATGGGCAAGGCTCTCCAGTTCACTAAAGTTCCTGAGTTTGCATGCTGCAGCAGCTATTTTTAAATCCCACCAAAGATTTTCAATGGGATTTAAGACGAACGACTGTGATAACCACTATGATATCTTCCAGAACGTCTTTTCAAACCTTTGGTGGACTTTGAAGATTGCTTAGGAACATTGTCCTGTTGGAAGGTCCAAGCTTCAGCTTCAACATGGGCATGTCAAGCTTCCCTGACACTCGATTGAATCCATCTTGCTCTCCACAAGCTGTAGGTTTGCAAAATGTGCTTGGGTATGATTCATTCTTCTTGATAGAGACCCCAAAAGTTTGTGTTTTGTTTCATTACTTCACAATACAACATTCCAAAACCTCTTTGGCTTATTTATGCATGCTGAACAAATTGGATAGGGCTTTTCTTATGCTTTCGGGTCATAGTGGTGTACATATCTATATTTGCTCAAGTACCAAGAGGAAGAAGTGTAAGCTCTGATCACTTTAGTGAGCAAGAACTATTTTCATAGGTAACAAGGAGACAGTTGAGGAAGAAGGATGAAAGGAAAAAACAATAGCAGGTACTGCTGGTAACAGCTGCAAGTCAGGAAATAAACAGTAACTCAATCCACACTGGATTTGACCTTTAACACCATTTAAACATGAGTCTGTCAGGAAAGCCGGCACAGGGTGCGCCTCATTAAACTTAGAAAAAAAAAAAACAAGACAGTCGATGGGATCAATAAGCGCTGTGCAACAGGAGAGGTCAAATCAATATGAGCTGCCAGAGACAACCCCTCATGCATGTAATGAATATTTCTGCATGTCTTGGCAGAAAAGAAGACAAGAGCAGGTAGAAGCTGAGTAATGAAGCCTCCAGGCATCCTGTCTTCATTTCCCTGGATACATCTCTTATTTCTTGGATTTGCAGTAAAGTGAAGAAGAACTTTTATGTATTTAAAACATGGCTCTGATGAGTTTCTGCACACAGATGTCATCATGGTCTACAGGGTTTTGGTTCTGTTGAGTTCTGTTTAATATTTTGGATTCAACTGTTGTAGCATTTTATCGGTCTTTTCTGTGGCTTTATGTTCAGGCCAGGGGTGGGCAACGTTGGTCCTCGAAGGCTGCAGTTCTGCAAATGTTCGGAGTTTCTCTGCTGCAACACACCTGACACACATCAGACCTAATTATCAGACTTGTGCAGAGCTTGACATCAAATTCCGCACAAGTCTGCTAATTAGCCATTGATTTGAGTTAGGTGTTGCACCAGGGAAACTCCCAACACTTGCAGAACTTCGGCCCTCGAGGACATAGGAAATCCTATAACTCAGTGCTCCTCTATGGATCCTGGAATGTCTGAAGCTGCATAAGATCAACAGCAGCCTAAGAGCTTTTGTTGCAAACTCAATGAGGCTTTGTCAGACCACCTTGGATGCTAACTTCAAGCCAATTGCACAAGTCTCCATCAAACATTGCATATATCGAGGAGATGCCCTGTCCCCACTGCTGTTCTGTATGCCTGAACCCCCTCAGCCAAGTAATCAGCATGACTGACTATAGCTACCAACCCAGGAATGGGCCCACCGTCAGTCACCTCCTCTACATGGATAACATAAAGGTGTATGCTCAGAAGGAACGAAACACTGACTCTCTGACTCCACCAGAATCTACAACTGGGACATCAAAATGCTGTTCAGACTGGAGAAATGTGGCCGAATGGTAAGAAAGAGAGGGAAGGTAGCCCATGCGGAGGGTATTGCACTCCCACAGGGCGGGATAGCGGATGTGGAGAAGAGCTACAAATGCCTTTTAAAGTTAATTGTATATTTATAGATATACATATAGATATATACACACAACAAGTTTCCATAGTCCTCACATCTATCCAGAATCAGAGTTTCTTTTAAGTTTGTCAGCTACTAAACTAATTTCTGTATGATGTCACTTTTCTAGCTCCTTTATTGTTGAAGGAATTCCAAAATACTTTCCATTGTCAATCAAATAGTGTATTCTTCTTAAGGAGCTGGTCGCTGAATGGTCAGCTAGTTAAATCTCTCAAGATGATAGCAGATGGAACATCAAGTCTCTCTAGTTCAGTGTCAGAAAAGTCTCAACTATTAAAATTGATTTTTAAATACTATTTCTGTCTCTGAATGTTGTTCAGCCTGTGGGAACAGAGAAATGTCTTTACAACCTGGATCTGTGCCCACAGAGGAAAAATCAGCTGAGCAGGTTGGCAGAACAATGCTCATATTTGTTAAACAAATGCCAGGCATTAATTAGCTCGAGGACAGACACTGCCAAAACAATCATCTAAAGAAAACTCACAATGCTCACCATGGAGTCTAAACAAAATCATTTACATAAAAAGACTGGTTAGCTGCATTTTTGTTGGAAAGAAAACAAACTTAAGTCTATTTGCAAATCATATTCTTTAATCAAACCAGTCTGACAATAAGATGTGGAACAGAAGTGGTCAATATAATGGTATAAATGAATTTTTGTTGCTTTAACTATTTTTTAAATGATGTTATTTGTGTCACACTCCGTTTTGTTTCATTAGTAGAAAAGGCTGGGAGGGTGTTGTGGTGCCACATTAGCTACCAAACCAAATATGGATGATTAAAATATTGCTAAGTATTAAAAACAAGTCTCAAAATCACAGAAATTAGCGTAATCCACTCTAAACCACTGAGGGGCATTTCCTCTGTGGACACATAGCACTTCAGCTGAACTAACTTCCCTAGAGGAAAAACACAGCTGTGTTTAACAGAATGAAACCCTTTTAATGTAAAAATAATTCTTCTCTCTTTCTGCCTTAATGACCTTTTTTTTTTTGTTTCATTTAAAATGGCCAGTGGGTTCATATCCATTTCCAGATCTAATAGGTTGATTTACAAAAAGTATTGTTTAGGAGTCAAGGGTCTTACTAAGGGGCTCACTGTAATTCTGTTGCCAGCTCGATGAAATGATCAGTGATCGCTTAATTAAGTCTCAGGAATGATTCAGATTGGACTGGTCATGTCTGCCACGATCAGCTTGGGGTGTCCTCCGTGCACGCTTCACTCTTGCAAGCTCTGCTACAGATATATAATGAATATAAGTGTGCCATCATGTGAACATGTGAAACATGCGAATAAGTTCATCACATTTCGGTATGTTTCCACAACAGACAAAGAGCTAACTTACCAGTCTACTAATACTGAGGCAAAGAGAGAGTGGGTTTTGCATCCACACCGTTCTTTCAAGTAAATTCTTTGTCAGGGTGGACTTGTGTCTTTCCTCTGGTGTGCTCTCTTTCCCTCTTTCTCTTTCTGGCCTGTTCAGAGACCGTTTACACCTTCTTACTTTGTTCAGTCATGACTAACTTTATTTCAAAGAGGAGGAAAAACTAGCATAAAGCAGATCCCTCCGTGTTTATGGAGTGAAAGCAGTAAAGCAAAGCGTTCCAGGTCACATCCCTTTAAACATGAACCTGCATTCAAAGTATAGAATGTAAAAATAGTAAAGTTTTGATAAAGTTACTCAAGCTGAACCTCACAGATGGATAATTGTGAGGAGATCTGGATGGGAATGATAAAACATAACATGTTTTCTTTAAAGTTTAGGGTAATAACTACTCATATATCTAGTAGAGGAAGACTTCATAACTTCCAGCGGATACTACCTCTTACCTCAGCACAATCTCAACATTTTATATGGTGTAAAATAAATGTGAACAGGTACATTATATAGATATTGCATCTGTAAGCAATAGAAGGGGAAAGAGTCTGATGTTGGCATCTGCTATGTTCGAACATTGACTGGAACTGCTAGGAGGTCAAACTAATGTTTTAATGGCAAAACAAAAGTTTTTTGTTTGGTATTTTACTTTGAAGGTGGACTATGTAAGATTTTCAATATTTAAATAAAAATTAACTAATAAAACTACAATCATAATTACATAGTTTTTTGATCGAGTAGTTTCCAGTCTGTCCATATTTGAAGCGTTATTAAAGTCCAAGTTTAATTAATGACAAATGACAAAAAGCACTTCTTTTTTTTTTTACTGTTAGGCAAATATTTAAGAAGGGTCTTTGCCATTAATTAAACTTGTGATTTAATAACACATCAAATATGGACAGACTGGAACCTACATGTTTTAAAAAACTATCTAATTATGATTGTAGTTTTTTTATTTTTTTTAAATATTGAAAATCTTACATACTCCACCTTTAAGGAATACAGAACTACTACACAACTTTTGCAGTTTTTCCAGCAATGCACCCCTTATCGTTGGCTAATCCATAAAAATGCAGTTGTAAGACCAAAAGTTACGCAATGTATTTTTAAATGCAGCTGCATTTGGATCTGTGTTTTTCTTTCCATAAACACAGTGTGTGATGTTGCGAGTCACTTTAGTCATACACTGTTCAACTTCACCTTGGGGTCAGATGGAGATCACATTTAAGCTATGGCATCAACAACCATGCAAAAACAAAATCTGACCTTTATAAAAAATATAAATTGAGCATTAAGACTTGCAGTTTGAACAAGCCCACATTTTAACAGTGGGGGTCAGTAGGCAATCTGGATAATGGATAAGGGAGCATTGGCTTGAAAAAGATTGGAAATCACTGAAAATGTAAGTTTAGCTCCAACTTCTGCATGTCAACCCTTAAAACCCATCAAGATACTTACATAAGCTATCACACTAACACTTTTAACAGTGGTATGACACACACACACACACACACACACACACACACACACACACACACACACAAAAACCCTGTCAGCAATTCTTCTGAATGATAACAGCTGCTCAGCAGGTTCAGTTCTTTCCTTTTCCCTATTTTAGCGAACCCGACTGATACTACTGGGGGAAACATCAGCTTAATTGGATCTTTTCACAGACATGACGGCACTTCTCATTGGTAAGCACTCTCATCTGGATGCAGCATGTGCCCCTTTAGACATTTACTACCTGAATAGTTTACAATATTTCAATGAATCAGCATCAAGAGAAGAATTAGATTTAGTTTGGTGGGGTCTAGTCCATCTTAAAGTATTGTATTGCCTGCTTTAATTTGACGTAGCATTGGCGTCATGAAATGCAGATGAGGGTCAGGAAGTAAATGCAGCCACACAAATCCCTGTTTCCCCCGGCGTCAAAATGCCTAACTTCTGTATACTGAAACTGCTCTTATTGGAAGAAAGATAAGCATTTTATAATGTCCCAAATGTAGTGTGTCACATGAGAGTTACTTAAATAAAACAACCTGAGAATTCACAGTTTACTTCCTAAATTGCAGCACTGCGGCCAAAGCTAGACAGATAACCAGATAAAAACTGCATCGAGTTCAACATAAAATAGTTCCTATACTATAGCATATTCACACACGCACCATTTTCTTCTTGTAATCATCAGACCATCAAAACCAGAGCAATAAATATTACTGTTAATTTAGATACAGTGGAGGGAAACAGGCAGCTCTATAGAGGATTGTACGGTGGCCCTGAAGGGTAAAACACAACTACAAATGAAAAAAAGACTACAATTTAAAAAATACAACTACAAATAAAAATATGACAAATTAATAAACACTATGACAAATTGAAATGTACAATGAAAAGTGGAAAAAAAAACACACAACTACATTATCTCACTGTAAAAGG
Organism: Telmatherina bonti; assembly: GCF_933228915.1. Lineage (NCBI taxonomy): Eukaryota > Metazoa > Chordata > Actinopteri > Atheriniformes > Telmatherinidae > Telmatherina > Telmatherina bonti. The sequence continues at coordinate 16,921,698 of NC_136620.1, read as the reverse complement.
TGAGTACCAGTGGGCAGGATGAGAAAGCGCTGATTGGGAGCCGTTGTCCTACAACAGCTGTAAGTTTCCAAAGTCGGCTGGACTTTTGGACAAATCCCATTCATTTCTATTAAAGTCCCGTTTTTTGTGAATTACATCAACACTGTAAGACTTTTGTACAAACACAAGTCATTGCACAAATGCTGACGTGTGGCATCTTTATGTACCACCACAAACGCAGCTTACAGACATCTTCCTCTCGTGGGTCATTTCAGGGTCTATGACTGTTGCTGTTCAGGTCTTCATGAAGTTTATTTCACAAACCTGAACTACAGAAAGGAAAGAGCTGTCCCCATGGATTTTAGTTACAACTTACTTCGTTATGACTTATGACTTTCTGAAACCACTTTGAACTGCATTTCGTGCAGTTCGAACAAAGTGGTTTCAGATAAATACACAGGATCAAGACCATTTAGAACCATAAAGTCTTCTTCATGAGACACAGAGGCACTCACTTCCACTTCTTGTCATCATCACTGACACACCGACTTCAACAAACCTAATGGAAATCCTACAGATAAAACTGTACTTTACTGCTCTGTGGTCAAATTGACCATTTTTGTCAAATTATGTGAAAATAATAAAAAGAAATCACAAATTAGGAAGCTTTAACTTTCTATTACATATACAGGTGCAAAATATGCTCTTACAGTAATCATTTTACCATCACATCCAAATCTTAAAAGCTTATTGCTATCTGCTGTCACTTATTCTCTTCCAATATTTCTCCACAGTTACAGTATTGTGCATTTTGGTTCATACTTCAAAATTCTGGGCAGTAGGTGGGCAGAAGCTTGTCTTCTCCTCAGCAGACAGGCCGTATGAAGAATGCAAGTCGGACAGCCAGGATAGAGGAGAATCACTGAAGTGTATCTTGGCGTACAGGTGTACTACTTTACAGGGGAATGAATGTTTTTGCTGTAATGCATTTAGAATGAGGCAGGAGATGGGAAGAACACATGCTGCAGACAGATAAGTGCATTGGAAAACATCTCAACAGAGCCACAAAAGACACACATTTGTGACTCAAAAGAGTTCTGCAAAGGATTGTGGGCAGTCCCGGTTAGAGAGTATCTTGCAGGGCCGCTGCCAGCCATTTGGGTGCCCCAAGCAAAGCTGTCTACCTATGTTCTGCAATACAATTGTGCATTTTGTAATGTTGGGGTTTCGTTTGTTTTTGAATAAAAAAAATCATAATTACAGGGGTCATCCATTCTGCAGCATTGGTTTCTCTTTGTCTGCTAGCAAAATAACTAAAAGAGTTATGGAGAGACAAAAAACTAAATGAATGGAGTGATGGCTACTTGGGTGCAGAAAAAATGTTCCTCTGGTACTCTTCAGGGATATAAGCAGAACTTAAAGAAAGCTATCTTAGCCACTCAAGACAGTGTCTATTTAAAAGTCTTTTTGTAACATGGATAGTCTAATAAAATCATGCAAATCTGTCTTAGCCAAGAAGACATTCTTAATATACTGGGTTGCTATGGTTATTGTATTGCTATTGGGTTATTATTGTTGTTATTGAAATTGTATTGCTTCATCAATGGGGTGGGTTTCTATATAAGCTTATGTTTCTAGCCACTCCTTTTGAACATTTTGTCATGTTTTATTTCTATTTTTGTTTTGTTTTTACATTTATCATTATGTTCAAGTAAATTTTCTAAACCAAACCAAACCAAGGGCAAGGCAGCTGCTCAGCGTGAGCAGATATGCAGACATGATCAGCACTGTAACTCAATATGAGTGTATACATATGCATGTGTGTCTGTTGTTTTCTTCTTTTTTATTTATTTGTTGAATTACATCTGTCCATTTTCTGAATCGCTTGACCCAATCTAGGTACGCAGGGAAGCTGCAGTCTATCCCAGCAATTTACTGGTGAGAAGCAAAACACACCCTGGACAGGTCGTCATTCATTCGCAGAGCCAACATGGCGTCATGACTTCTTTTAAGAGTACGCCTGGGCACAGTTCAGTCAGGTTCTTCTCCACTAACTTGATTCAGAATTGCAGACTTTCATCTACGCTACGTCAGATGAAAGTAGTTTCCTTCCATATATTTTAGTGCTTCTTCAAGTCGTTTTAACTTCATAATCTCTTTATTTTTGTTTGTGACACTTCGTTTGCCTGTGCTATTTCCTTTTACCTATTCTTTTCTGGCCCCGTTTGATCTTGTTTCGTTTTGTCTGTTTTTCTTTGATTAAATTGCTGGGGCCTCTTGCCCGGTCATCATTGTAAATGAGAAGTTGTTTTCAACTGATTTTACCTGGTTAAATAAAGGTTAAATGAACATAAAAAAGAAACCGTGTTGCAAGAGAAAATGCTGATGAAAGGAACAGACCTTATTTCGCCTGCTCTTCCTCTGCTCATCAGTGGCCCGTCATAATGCCGTCACGTCTCATCTTGGTCTTACTGACAAAAGGTAAGCAATGACTTTGCTTTTGTTCAAAATTTAATTTTTAGCACTGTTTATACCTCGCAAAGACTGCCACTACACCAATGGTTGTGATGAGTTTTTAAGCTATCTAGTTACTAATTTAAAATTCCCCTTGATAAGTTTAAGTTATGTCGACACATTACACAGACTGGCTGACAACCTTGAGTTGTAATGCCAACTCATGAAATTAAGTTGAAATTTCAAAAACTGTAATGTTAGTTGCAAGTTAACTATAGAAAGAAGTTATGATAATTAATCGAGGGCATTGCTCATTGCAGTGGGTGGGAAGGATTAAAATGTCTATTTCACCTCAGCTGTTATGTTTATTTCAATTTCTTCCAATTATTCTACCAAAATCCTTCTTTATAAAACAGTACACAATTTAGTTTTCTTCTTTATATGGAATAATAAAACTCCAGAAATTTGGATGCCGGTGATTTACTGCAGGGTCCTGACACTTCCCAAATTGTATTATATCTTGTTATGTCAAGTTCATTCACACTTATGGTAAATAATAAAAAGTGTGAATATCTTTCCTTACTGATTGAAACATTTACCATGCATAGAGAGTAAAGAGGTGAATAAAATGACTGAGAATTCAGTTATATTAAATAGTATAAATGTCTGGAAATTGGCTCATTAATTGTTGGATTATGAGATCTCCCTTTCTCCTTTTTCATCTAATCTAAAGAATCCAAGTATCACATGCAGTTAGGTTGACACTTTTCAGCTTTGGTACGATGCAAGTATTTAATTGACCAGCTACAACAGAAAAATAGATTCCTTTCTTCCACTTTACAGAATTTTTTCCAGATAAGACTCATTTAATACAGAAAATGGTTCTCTTCAAGAGCCCATGCAATGAAAAATTGATATTAACTTAAAAATATTAACTGTTAGGTTTTGTTTCTTTGTGAGGGAAGTTGAGGTTTTGCTCTTTGTATGTAAATCCCTCTTCATGAAATGAAATGAAATGAAAAATGAAAAAGTGAAAAATACTTTATTAATCCCCAAAGGGAAATTCAATTTTGTAGTATATAATAATAATTAATTTGAGGAGGTCTTGTTTCGGAGACTGATGGCTGCTGGCAGGAATGATCTTCTGTATCTTTCATTCTTGCATTGGACCTGAAGAAGCCTCTCACTGAACACACTTTGTTGTTTTATCACTGTGTTGTGGAGAGGGTGTGAAAAATTCTCCATCATCTTCATCAGCTTGTGCAGCATTCTTCTTTGGACAATCAGCTCCAGCGGCTCCAGAGTTACTCCAAGCACAGAACCAGCTTTCTTGATCAGTTTGTTGATTCTCTTCAAGTCTCTGGTTCTGATGCTACTACCCCAGCAGATGGCTGCAAAGCTGACTGCACTCTCCACAACAAGACTTATAGAAGATATGCAACAACTTGGTGCAGACGTTAAACCATCTCAGCTTCCTTAAGAACTAGTCTGCTCTGACTTTTCTTGTAGATGTAGTCAGTGTTGCATTTCCAGTCCAGTTTGTTCATCCATCCATCCATCCATCTTCTGCCGCTTATCCGGGGTCGGGTCGCGGGGGCAGCAGCCTAAGCAGGGAAGCCCAGACTTCCCTCTCCCCAGCCACATTTGCCAACTCTGCGGGGGGGATCCTGAGGCGTTCCCAGGCCAGCCGAGAGATATAATCCCTCCAGCGTGTCATGGGTCTTCCCCGGGGTCTCCTCCCAGAGGGACGTGTCTGGAACACCTCACCAGGGAGGCGTCCAGGAGGCATCCTGACCAGATGCGAAGGAGCAGCGGCTCTACTCTGAGCCCCTCCCGGATGACCGAGCTCCTCACCCTATCTCTAAGGGAGAGCCCGGCCACCCTGCGGAGGAAACTCATTTCAGCCACCTGTATACAAGATCTCGTTCTTTCGGTCACGACCCACAGCTCATGACCATAGGTGAGGGTAGGAACGTAGATCGACTGGTAAATCGAGAGCTTCACCTTCTGGCTCAGCTCCTTCTTCACCACGACAGACCGGCGCAGAGTCTGCATTACTGCAGACGCCGCACCGATCCGTCTGTCGATCTCGCGCTCCATCCTTCCCTCACTCGTGAACAAGACCCCGAGATATTTAAACTCCTCCACTTGAGGCAGGACCTGACCCCCAACCCGGAGAGGGCAATCCACCCTATTCCGGCTGAGGACCATGGTCTCAGATTTTGAGGTGCTGATTCTCATCCCAGCCGCTTCACACTCGGCCGCGAATCGCTCAAGCAAGAGCTGGAGATCACGACCAGATGAAGCCAACAGGACCACGTCATCCACAAAAAGCAGGGACCCAATCCTGAGGCCACCAAGTCGGATCCCCTCAACACCTCGGCTGCGCCTAGAAATTCTGTCCATATAAGTTATGAACAGAATCGGTGATAAAGGGCAGCCTTGGCGGAGTCCAACCCTCACCGGAAACGGATCCGACTTACTACCGGCAATGCGGACCAAGCTCTGACACCTGTCGTACAGGGACCGGACAGCTCGTACAAGGGGGTCCGGTACCCCATACTCCCGGAGTACCCCCCACAGGAGCCCCCGGGGGACACGGTCGAATGCCTTCTCCAGGTCCACAAAACACATGTAGACTGGTTGGGCAAACTCCCATGCCCCCCCCCAGGACCCCAGAGAGGGTATAGAGCTGGTCCACTGTTCCGCGACCAGGACGAAAACCACACTGCTCCTCCTCAATCCGGGATTCGACTATCTGGCGGACCCTCCTTCTCCAGGACCCCTGAATAGACCTTACCAGGGAGGCTGAGGAGTGTGATTCCCCTGTAATTGGAACACACCCTCCGGTCCCCCTTCTTAAAAAGGGGGACCACCACCCCAGTCTGCCAATCCAGCGGTACTGCCCCCGATGTCCACGCGATGCTGCAGAGGTGTGTCAGCCAGGACAGCCCCATAGCATCCAGAGCCTTAAGGAACTCCGGGCGGATCTCATCCACCCCCGGGGCCTTGCCGCCAAGGAGCTTTTTGACCACCTCAGCGACTTCAGCCCCAGAGATAGGAGAGTCCACCCCTGAGTCCACCAGCTCTGCTCCCTCATGGGAAGACGTGTTGGTAGGATTGAGGAGGTCTTCGAAGTATTCCCTCCACCGACCCACAACGTCCCGAGTTGAGGTCAGCAGCTCCCCACCTCCACTGTACACAGTAGTGATGGAGCACTGCTTCCCCCTCCTGAGCCGCCGGATGGTGGACCAGAATCTCCTCGAAGCCGTCCGGAAGTCTTTCTCCATGGCCTCGCCGAACTCCTCCCATGCCCGAATTTTTGCCTCGGCAACAGCCGAAGCCGCATGCCGCTTAGCCCGCCGGTACCCATCAGCTGCCTCCAGAGTCCCACAGGCCAAGAAGGCTCGATAGGACTCCTTCTTCAGCTTGACGGCATCCCTCACTGCTGGTGTCCACCAACGAGTCCTGGGATTACCGCCACGACAGGCACCAACTACCTTACAGCCACAGCTCCGGCCGGCCGCCTCAGCAATAGAGGCACGGAACACAGCCCATTCGGACTCAATGTCCCCCGCCTCACCCGGGACATGTTCGAAGCTCTGCTGAAGGTGGGAGTTGAAATCTGTTTGTCTCTGTCTTAAATTATCTATACCTTCTACCTGAAGGTTATAGTTCAAACAGTGAGTGCCCAGGGAGTGACAAGTCCCTGCTGATGTTTTGGGCCTTTTTGAGACAGTGTGAGCTGTGAAGGTAAAGAAAAGTAGAGAGCTATTAACCAGCAAATTTAAAGTGTAATTTCTACAAATAAATGTTTACACTTGTAAAAAAGAAAAATTCCAACTTTAAATACCTGCTAACATCTTTCTCTTAGCAATAGTATATGTCTACAGATCCGGAGACGGCAGTTTCAGACCTGCACTTTCGGCCTTACAGTTCTGGACCCTTTACAGGTTTGTAATGTGCGACTGGATTGATGTAAGACTGCAACTGCATCTCTGGACCAAGGAGTCGTGTCTAGATCCCATGTTTTCATGGTAGCGCTAACAACTGCACTACCCTAAACCCCCTTTTTCTTTCAAAATTTTGATTTTAACCTTCACCAGAAGTTCAAATAAAAAAGTGAAAGTTTTATTTCACCTTTAATACTGCTAAACATATTCTAAAAGGACTTATCTATGACATGATTGCTAGGATACATGCATTCTTAAGGAATGTTTTATAATAATAACCTCATGACTTCACAAAATTCAAACATAACTTTGGCCATGTGTCCCTGATGGATTCACTGAGGGATGGATGGATGTACACTGAAGATATTCTGCAATTTCAGATCATCAACTTCAAGACACCTTTATTGACCAAACATGGTGGAGGTGGACGGCTCATCTCTGTTCAATGCAAGACAGAGAGATTCAGAAGATCCTTCATGTCTGCATCTGTCTGGCTTTTTAACTATTCTGAAAATGGTTGATGAGCCAGCCAGATGAATTTTCTTTTGGCTATTAATAAAGTGATTGCTATTCTACCTTTCTTAAAAAAAAACTAAATGTAAAATTCAAATGATCTTTGAGTTCTGGGTTCAGACCCTGAACCCCCAGAAGATGCCTGCTGGTGTTCTGCATTATCATTGTTTGCTGTTTGTTTTTTATGATTTGATCCAACTATTTTTTTTCTTAATATTTGTCAGACCCAACTCTGACTGTCTCCCGAAAAATTGTCACTACACTTATTAAACTCAATAAAAAAATTTTAAAAAAATGTCTGGTCTGTGATGTCTAGTTTTGTTGTGAGTTTGTGACAGAGATCGAAACACTGAAACTGTTTTAAATGTTTAATGACAGAGAAAAGACAGAAAACATCACAAAGCTGAAAAACAAAACATTTAACCTTTGCATGTAAATGATGGGCTAGAGACAAAAGATTTTCTATACCACTTAAACCAATTAAAGCTGTAGCCTATCCCAGAAACATCATCATACCAATGCAACACTGAAGCAATTTTGTTACTCCTACACAACAAAGAACAAATTATTCATGCAGAGTTTGCAGATTTTGAAAGTTAGATACACTATATGCACTTTACATTGTTATATTCATGGTATAATGCAAATTTTCCAATTAGCTGTGAGTTCACTGGAACTGGTTATTGGTTCTGTAATTCTGTAAGTTATGATTAATTTGTTGTGCTTCAATTTCATTAAAATGTGCAAAGCAAACCATTAGCTTATTTCCAACAGTCTGTGCTTGGCTGTTGCCTATTTCTACAACTTTTCAGACTGTTGCATTATAAAGTGTTAAATATCTGTAAATAAAGTAAAATTTTATTTTTTTCTTAAAATGAATACAACAGTTTGATGGTACTAAATTAATGGCGTGATTAATATTTTATACTCACCTTTTGATCATCATACATGTTAGTTTTTAGGAAATAGACTGTCATAAGAAAAGAAGTGGTCCAGAGCTGCATGTCTGAAACTGGAGTCTATAGGGCTGCAGACGCATTGTTTCCTCTCTTACTGCAATGTATATGTTTAATCAACATAAGGCTCAGTGCCATTGCTGCATGTGGAGCAACACAGATGACATTTTCTTTTCAGAAACGCATTTCTATGTTTATCTTCTTTAACTGACCTTTCATCAAGGCAGCTAGAAGCTTATCCCTTTCAGGGCTGACCAATGAAGGCGGGGCATTACCATGTGATATGTCAAAATAATTACAGTTTAATATTAGGGGCCATAGGACAACTATCAGATTGTGCATCAGATTTTGTTCATGGGGATTTTGAGCAATTTTTTTTTTACCATAAAGTGATGCAAAAGGTCTCAGAAACTGTAGGCCTGTGTGTCAACTATGATATGTTTGGCTTAATAGGGTTTTTGTATGTCCTCTTGTGTGGGGCTGACATCTGGTCCAATAAAAAAATGAGTAAATAAATCAAATTCTCACAGTTTTGATTATCTGAAAAACTGTTTTGTTGTTGTAGTGCCATACCTGTCCTCTAGCAGGTAAAGATTTTCAGGATGTTATAGCCCTCAGCACTGATGATAAACCTGCTTCTATGTGCAACACAAAATGCTTTAATAGTAAGTGTTTTTACATTAAAATAAATATATAAATAAAACTTATTTCAACAATCTACATTTTCATTTGCAGAGAGTGACAAAGAAAAGCTTCTAGTTGTTTATGTGGCCACTGGTTTCAAGGGACATACTCATTTTATAGCAATTTTCAGTTTATGCCACTGGATAGCACCACATCCTATACAGTAGACCTTAAACATTCAACACATTCAAACTATTTATAATTCATGTATTTTGTTTTGTTTTGCTTTTTTAATCCAGGTTCTGCTATTTTAATATTTATATGTATTCAATATATATGTATATAATATATTTAATATAATTTGAGTTAACATCCATCCAGCATAATTGACCAGAAAGGAGGGACATTCTGCCATGACTTGTGCTTAAATCAGCTGGTAAAATACAGGGACAAGCATTAGAAATCCTCAGGTATAAAATATCTTTTTTTTATTTTTTTATTTTTATTTTTTTTTTATGACATGGCGACATAAAGCTCAGGTCTTTTCATTTAAAATACTTAAATGTTGTATTCATAGGGACTGAGAGGCATTTGATTTTCTTCCAGCACACAGAAGCCAGCCTCCCACCGGTTGCACTCTGCAGGGTGGGTTAAATGTTTTCTGCTTTGTTTGGCAGGAGTTGGAGTCCAGCAAGGAGAAAAGGTATAACACTAACATCCAGCAGGTCAACGTGGCAGTCTCCACACGTTGAATTTAACTATTAGAGATGACATCTGCTGACTGAGAACTTCACACTCTGTGACTTTGTCGCTGCAGGAGGTGTTTCTCCAGTGGGAAAGTCTTTTGCAGGACCACTGGTCTGAGATGACATTTATCTGTCTTCATGCATCAACAATCTATCCTGCACTGTTTGTCATCTGATGCTTAAAACAGGTGTGTCATGGGGATAAAAAAAAAAAAAAGAAAACCATGTATTCCTTACCTTAGCAATAGAGACAAATGATATTTTTTAGTGTTTGTCTTTTTCAGTCTGATTTGATCTTAAGGGATGTGGTGAAAAATTAATAAATCACATTCAAAGTCCAGCCCCATAATCAGTGTCCACATTTAGACAAAAGGAATAAAAACTGCTTAGCTCAGTTGTTCGGATTCCAATCATAAACCAACAAACCTTAGGATGTGTTGAAGAGGCTCATGTGAGTCAGTATAGCTCATGTGTTTACCTTCTGTGACCTTTCATGATTTCAGACTTTTTTCGATTTGTATTTTTTATATACATATATATTTCAATTTCTTTTTTTTTTTTTTTGTGGTATTCAAATTGACCAGCAATCACAACTCAGGATGGCTATGAATGAAAGAAATGAATGAAAAATACTTTATTAATCCCCAAAGGGAAATTTAATATTGTAGTAGATAATTAACTAGAAAAGGTTTTGTTCCAGAGGCTGATGGCTGCTGCTATCAAGATGTGCCTGACATCCAGTACTGAAAACAAAACACAGCTGCGTTTCTATTTCAGTTTTTTGCTAAATAAAATAAAATGAAAATATTTCAAACATTATGACAAACTACACTTGCAATTTGAAGGTGTTTCCATTTAATGGTGTTTTGTGCATACGCACAATAAGATTTTACGATAACTGTGGCTTCTGCCAGGTCGAAAAGTTGCCAGTTGGCCAAATAGCATTGTTTTGATAATGCACTGCTGGGGTTTTTATGCACTGTAATAAGTCCAGTTTGAGTTTATAAATATATGTAAAGCAGGATTTGATAAGGGATGAGGTCCATAGACTTGTATAACCTCTGGTAATAATGAAGTAATAGTTTATAGTAATAGTTCAAGATCAGATCTGCACTCACTCACAGTTTTTTTTTTTAACTATCCCTGTAGGTAAATGTATTTGGAGTTTCCACTATGACAAAACAACCCAGGCCAAAATATAGCAATGGTTTTCACTGGAAGTCATTACAAACTGTAAAAAAAGACAGTTCTTTCCTGAAATAAAGATGAAAATAGACAAAGACAAAGCCTATGAAACTCCCAATGCTGGCCAATAGTTGCTTGAACTGCTCAGCATTTCAAGCAACACATCACAACTTAGAGCAGAAGTCTCCAACTCCGGTCCATGTGAGCTTCCATGCTGCAGGTTTTGGTATTTTCCTGGTACAAAGAGAAACATGATTCAAATGAAAAGGTTCTTGTTGTCATCTCCCGCACCTCCCTGTTATTGGGCCATTGATTTGGGTCAGGTGTGTGTCACAGCAGGGGAACTACTAAAACCTGCAGAATGGTAGTTCACAAGGACCAGAGTTGGAAAAAACTGCCTTAGAGTATCATTATAAACAGAAAGGCCTTTAGTTTATAAAACTCACTAATCTAATTTGTCTAAAGTCCATTGGGAATGACAAGCAGCTATTTGTTAATGTTATTCTACTCACAGTTTAAATGTCTTAATTTTATGTTCCTTTTCCTGAAAATGCAACTTAGTGTTGAGGATTTGAGATCTGCTGACATGCTGGATTCTGTCAGACTGGACAGGGAGTCTTCTTGTTGTCTTGCCTTCTTGCCGAGTCAATGTGAGTTAATTAGGTGTATAAAAAATCAAGAATACAGAACATCAATGCAGAATCAAGTTGTTTATTTAACTAAATGGAAATCCAGAAGGCTAAACTCAGCTAGACTAAGGATAACCTAACACAATGAACCAGCAACTGACAACATAAACCAAGGGGTATAAATACATTGTGGGAGTAACTGGGAACAGATGAAATCAATCAGAAAACTAGAGAACAGGAAACTCGAGATAAGGGAACTAAACAAGCAAAACTACAATACAAAACAGGCAACCGGAACTAAAAAGACACAAGAAATCCAAACTATGAGTTATATTTTATATATACACACACTGCTCAAAATAATAAAAGGAACTCCAAAACAACACAATGTAACTCCAAGTCAACCACACCTCTGTGAAATGCAACTGTCCGCTTAGGAAGCAACACTGATTGACAATCAATTTCACATGCTGTTGTGCAAATGGAATACACAACAGGTAGAAAATATAGGCAATAGGCTAAACACACCCAATAAAGGAGTGGTTCTGCAGAACCAAGGCCGTGGGAGGGCAGCAACCCAGCAAGACCCATGCAAGACAATGCTACACTTCATGTGGCTGGAGTGTGTCAGCAGTTCCTGCAACATGAAGGCATTGATATTATGGACTGGCCCGCCCGTTCCCCAGACCTGAATCCAGTTGAGCACATCTGGGACATCATGTCTCGCTCCATTCACCAACGCCAAGTTGCACCACAGACTGTCCAGGAGTTGGTGGATGCTTCAGTCCAGGTCTGGGAGGAGATCCCTCAGGAGAACATCCGCCGCCTCATCAGGAGCATGCCCAGGCGTTGTAGGGAGGTCATACAGGCACGTGGAAGCCACACACACTACTGAGCCTCATTTGAACTTGTTTAAAGGACATTACATCAAAGTTGGATCAGCCTGTAGTGTGTTTTTCCACTTTCATTTTGAGTCCAGACCTCCATGGGTTGATACATTTGATTTTCATTGATAATTTTTGTGTGATTTTGTTTTCAGCACATTCAGCTATGGAAAGAACAAAGTATTTAATAAAAATATTCCATTCATTCAGATCTACAATGTGCTACTTTAGTGTTCCCTTTATTTTTGAGCAGTATATACATATTTACATATGTAAATATAAAAAGTATTTAGTTTTGAGATAACTTAATGGTTATTTATTTCCCATATTTCCCTTACAGCAATGTGAACAAGACCAAAGAGTTGGTGATAGACTTCAGGAAGCAGAGATCAGCCCCTAAGCCTCTCTGAATCCTGGGTAGGGATGTGGATGATGTAAAGATGGAAAGTTCTTTGTATCAGACAAAACCACTAAAACAAACAAGACCTCTTGCAACTCTCTTGCACTGAATTAACGCAACATCCTCCACATCATTATCTGCTGGGTGAGTTTATTTTTTGTCAGGTGCTCTCAGGACCCAATGAGAATCGTGGATTTCCTCCAGTTGAGATGCTGATGAAGGCCTGTGGTGCACCAGATTCCACAGCATTAATTATTGACCATGTTGGAATTAAAGACTGGCATGTCAGACTCCCATTTAATGTTTTTAGGGGACTTGAAATATTAATGCAGAGGCATCTGGGTAACTGCAGATGGAAAGAGTTCCCTGCAGGATCAAGGCACAAAGAGCTTTCTTTGCTGTGAAGCTGAGTTCAAACTTCTTTCTGTGTGATATTGCTGCAAAGGGTTAAAAAAAAGCCAACAATTTCAGATTTTTGCAAATCCGCAAAATGCATACAGAAAAATAAGGTTTAACTTTTTATTTAATTTGATTTCATGTGGACAAACTGCATGAAATATATATCATGATAATTAGATTTTCATTACTTTCTTCAGTTGGACTTTTTTTTTTATTATCATCATGTTGTTTAATGTGTATTGCCCCTTTTAAATGAGCTAAAATAAATAGAAAATGTCCCTAATGTTTTGTTTCTACATGTGCATGTGTTAATAAATGCACCATTGATTCCAATGCAGTTTGTTTACTTAATGTGTAAATCTGCAGTTTACCTTTGATCACTTTGTTTGTTGTCACCTCCAGAATTTGCGAAGGATACAAAGCTTGTTAAACACAACAGTAAACAGGCTGCCAAACTGTAGGCTTCACAGGGAAACTTATTACTTCATTTTGAACACAATCACATAAAAACTGTGCTCGTCATATTAACCCAATGTGGATGAGGTTGAGTAAAATTTTACACACACACATTATATCTATATATCTATATCTGTCTATCTATCTATCTATCTATATATATATATATATATATATAATGTATGTGTGTAAAGTTTGTGTAAATTTTAAAATGTTAATTTTTCAATAAATCTAAAAAATAATAAGACCAGTAAATACATAAACATACTTAAAAGTGGTTAAAAGTTTCACATTAAAATAAAGTGATCTCAATGAAAGGAAAAATTTCAGTTAGGTTGAATACAAAGTCTTTTCATTCATTCATTCATTATCCGAACCGCTTATTCCAATTCAGGGTCGCGGGGAAGCTGGAGCCTATCCCAGCTGGCTTTGGGCGACAGGCAGGGTACACCCTGGACAGCTTGCCAGTCCATCGCAGGGCCACACAGAGAGACGAACAACCACTCATGCTCACACTCACTCCTAGGGGCAATTTAGAGTAACCAATTAACCTATCATGCATGTATTTGGATGGTGGGAGGAAGCCGGAGTACCTGGAGAGAACCCACGCATACACGGGGAGAACATGCAAACTCCACACAGAAAGGCCACTGACCAAACCAGCCAAGGATCGAACCAGCGACCTTCTTACAAAGTCTTTGTTTAAAAAAAAAAAAAAAAAAGAGAAAAAAAGAGGTCCTGATGAAGTAGCATGGTCTGTCTAGTCTCTGCCACAATCTTACACCTCCATTAGGATGTCTGAAATAAAAAGCAGAATTCTTCCAGAATGCCATGTCTGCATACTGAAGAACAAACAGGCTTCCAGTGACAAGTTTAACTACAGCTCTGATCATTACTCACGTGTGTAATCGCGTAACAACACCTGTCCTCCTTTCCTCTGCAAGATGAAGCCCCATCTCCATCGTGTTCTGCTCCCTTGTCCGCACACAGGATCCACTTTACACTCCTTGCCGCTTCGTGTCACAACACCTTCAGGTGATTTTGGGTAGTGTCAGGCAGGCCCTGCAGATCCTGTCTGCATAGGACCATCATTCCATAGCAGGTAAAAGTAATTTTCCCCATCAGTCTGGAGGCTGAAAGGGAATGATCTTGGATGCAATTAAATCCAAATCCAAAACTGAATCAAAACCCATGGCATAAATTAAAAAAAAACAAAAAAACAAATAAAAACTGAATAAAAAAAATAAAAATGATTTATGTTTTATATTTTTGAGCATTATGGAAGATGTTTGGATGATTTATGAAAAACAAAATCAGTAGAAAATATGAATCAATGATGATTCTCTATGTGGGCAGACAAATTCAATATTCCCCGGCTGCAGCCTGGAGAATGGGGCAGGGCTGGATATTGGGCGGGGTTGGATGTCCAGTGGGCGTGGTTGGTGTAAAATAGGCAGGGTTGGATGTCATTGGTTAGGGTTAGGGTTACATTTAGGGTTGGGATTAATCCAATTAAAATGTTGAGATGTCGGGGTTGGACGTCCAGTAATCCAGCCCCGCCTCATTCTCCAGGCTGCAGCCAAGACCCTCTCGACAATTTTGGCAAACGGGTCAGCAGAGCGTGTCACACGCATAAGACAGAAAAAAACCACTGGATTTTGAAAATTTGACAAAATAAAAGGATATAACAAAAATTCACATAAGATTTAACACAGCTCACCAGCTAAGAAAAAGTTGACAACAATGTCATTAAGAGGGCATAAAGATCTGCTGTGTAAGCAATCCAAGAGACAATCCATACATCATGGACCAAACACACGTGTGTGAAAATGCAACATAAACCTCACAGGATCTAAAACACCTTTTAAACCAAACTTTTATTCAGCTTAAATCATCAAGTCTGAGGTAAGTTGGAACTTTTTTTTCCCCCAGTTTTTCGGCTGAATCATGGGGCACATAACTCAATGTTGACTCCCATATTACCAGATAAGATGGACTTCATTACTATAATGCCCTAGCCATGACTCCAGATGCATTGCAGCAATGTGCTTTATAGAGTCTATTTTTATCCTGTGGGACGATCCGCCATGTCTTCACGTTGTAACGCAATCAAAATTTAGTGTTTAAGACACTGTTGCTTTGCAGCAAAACACATGCATTCCATTCATTCAGCAGATTTGTCAGACATGTTCACACCTAGTTCCTGTTGCCGAACTTAAAATGGACATATATGACGGTGGTCGCACAAAACATACAACAAGCTACATGCAGCACTTTGATTCAGCTTCCTCACTTACCCACACACACTGAGCTGCTAATAGAAATAATTATAAACCTCATTATTTGTCTCTGCAGGAGATGCAGGTTCTGATTTTTCCATTAGAACATTTCTGAATCTGCCACTGGAGAAAAACAGAAACATATTTAAACTGGTCATTTTACAAATACAAATACAAACTATGAATACATCATGAGGAAGTTCAGTCTGTGCAGTGAAGTGTCAGGAACATATTGAGTAAATTGAATTAGTTTTCATTTAGAAGGAAAGGCTGAAATACGTGATTGAACTGAAACAGGTTTCTGTGTCAGCAGCATAAAATTAAGTTAAAACTGTTTGTTTTGTTGTTATATATTTTTTTTTAGCTCAGCATACTTAACTGCGTTTTGTGTTTTTCATGTGCTTTGAGTCTTGAGCCTTTGTTGATGCAGGACTGCATGATGTGTGAAACCTGACAGTGTCATTAAATACATTTCTTACATTAGGAAGCTGTTTTAGTGGTCATAGTCTTTAAACAAAGAAAATAATCTTAATCTGATTCTGCAATTTCAGTCAAACTACTATAACATGTAAATTACATTTTGCTCAAGATAAGTTGAAAAATCTTTGTAAGACCAAAATTAAACATTTATTATTAAAATAAAATTAGTTTTCATGTCATTTCCCTTCCCCTCCCTACATTAGTCCCTTAATTACAAAAACGCAATTTTATTACACAGTATTGTCTTGTGGGTAAGTGCTTGCAGCTTATTCAATGCTAAATTGTAACAAAGAGCTGGATAAATCTTTTTAACTCATTCTGAGGAGTGGAAGTGCTCAGGTATGTAAGTGCATAAATGTTCCTTGAAAAGCTGAGTCTTTACCTTGCTCTGAAAAGTAGACAGGGTCTCTGCGGATTAGACAGAGTTTTGTGTATCGTTCCACCACAGAGGAACAACAGACACCAAGGTTCCTAGTAGAAGACACAGGCATGAGTGTGATCGAGCTGAACAGCATGCTTATTTGCGGATGTAAGGAAGGATTGGCTGGACAGAGAAGAAGCTTGATCTTGGAGAAATTTAAGCTGAAGGTGGCGATCCTTCATCCATGTGGAGATATCAGCAAAGCATGCTGATATTTGCACTGAGATGGTTGTGTCATCAGGTGGGAAGGAAAGAAAAAGCAGAGTGTCATCTGCATAGCAGTGGGGGGAGAAGCCATGAGAGCCAATACTTGCACAGATCCAAGAGGTGCGTAGTGAAAAGAGAAAATGGCCAAGCAACGGGCACTGAGGCACCCCTGCTTTCAACCCATGTGATCTGGAAACTCTGGTAGTTTTAACCTGGGCAGGGTTGAGTGTGGGTTTCTTCAGCAGCGGGGTAACCTGAGAGTGAAGGCAGAGGGACTGAACAGACAACAGCAACAAAAAAAAGAAGAAATCTTGTTTAGGGCTGGATCAGGATCTGAAATGGAATATTAAGTCTGATTTACTGTTGCTTGGGAAACATCTGCACAGAAATTATATAGGCTTCATTTGATTTCCATATCTGCAGATAACAGGATGGTGTTCAGCTGCTCTGTCAAGTGTGGCACAATGTCTGAAGTCAACATTTTAGATGACAGCAGGAGAAGACTGATGAGTAACAAATGAGCTAAAGGTTCCTGTGCAGCTCCATGTCTCCTGTTGGCAGATTCAGGACGACAACATCCCAACTCATCAGAATCTGCATTATAAATGCACAGGACAAAACGGCAACAAAAACATCATTTGTTATTTGGAGTTCAGATGGTGAGTAATTCTGTTGCATAATCGGAAAT